>NC_091111.1:8008333-8374166 GCF_024713975.1 Paralichthys olivaceus
GCAGTGAAACAATTCCTGAACAAACTCGTGAATAACGTCGCTCTCAGCAGCTCTTTCAGACGACATCCTGAATTCTTCTGCGAGGGGACAAACTCAAGTCCTTTAAATTGCTAGGCGTTCTGTAATTTTACACGTCTCATCACAAGTGCAGCTGCCAAAACTGCTCATTACAACGCTTGATTATTGTAAAGAGGTGATGCAACTCAAAGCAACCTCACCAGGGCCTGCAGTCAGTCTCGGAGCCGGTAGACAGCGCCCTCTGCTGGAAGAGAAGTCCACCTTGCTTTTGGCTTCATTTAAATACAATGAAATGTACGTTATTATAGAGACAAAACAGCCAGAGAACAGAGTAGGTTTAACTTTTTAACAGGTTTATTGACATGTGTATAGCGATTGTCTGTGCACCGGACAATTACAGGAGAATATGATATAAAATAATAGAAAATAGCTGTACAAAACACAGATGTATTTAAAGGAATGCATTGTTAACTGTGAGGTTTTGCCCTGTAGAAGAAGTGTCGGCTACTTAGTTGAAGAGAATGAGGTTTTATCATGTGAAATGAAGCTCAATCGATAGATATAATAAATCAACAGAAGGTTAAGGACGAGCTAATGATGTTACTGGTGGTGTTAAACAACCTGATGCCACGCTAAAATACATAATTGCTTCTGACTCTTTCACTAAACTCTAAAAAAACTAATTTTAAAAAAGGCAAATTGCATATGGACACCTGTAACCCAGAGGGTTTTGAAGAAAAGAATAAAGCAAAGGAGAAGTGAAAGAAGAGTGAGCTGAACAAGAAGCCAATGAGGGTGCTGCGACGCTTCTTCCATCCACATGCCAATGTTTTACATTAACTGTTGTATACATCATGTTCCAAAGCAGGATTCACTGGATTTGGCGTGCGTAGTAAAGGGCAGCTGATACAGATATTTGTCATTGCCTTATACTGCAGTAAGACCCGTATGTGACTGAACCTGCGGTGATCTGTCTCTTCCCTGTTCTCACATCGGTTCTGTTACACAGAATGAATCTTGCTGTTTTTTTTAACATTTAGTCTCAAAGTGTCTTCTACCTTCAGGCGTTGCCCGCCGTGAATCTGAAATCACCAATCCTGAGCGACAGTAATTATCAACACTGCGTCAGTTGTCCGCCGCATTCAGCTGAGCTTAACTCTTGTATTTAGATTTTCACATGGAAAATACAGTGGAAAGCGTGAGTTGTATCACTGTTGGTGGAAATCAGAGTGTATATAAAGATGGAGGACATGACAGCTCCACCAAAAGTGAAGCCAAAGCACCTTGATCGCTGTAGATGGGTCTCGTCACACATATATGAATGTGAAGCGAAAACAGTGGGTCAAAGTTCCCCAAATGTGAACTCCATGTGAAGCTCTGGCTTCAAATGCACAAGAGACCAGCGTTCATACCCGGGATATTCTGACTCCCTTTCTGGATATTGAAGGATGTGGAGACCAACGTCCATCTTTATTTACAGTCTATGGTCTAAATACAAAGTGTAAACACGCGTTGACGTGGACATCCCTCTGCAGTGAATTGGTTTTGGTGAAAATTTTAGCATAGTAGTACAAAGTGGGATTTGATGGTTCTCATTCACAAATGTCACACATCTATCAAGTATGAGGATTTTTTTTTTCAGGCTCTATGTCTTTGTTTCTTTTGAAGACATCTTCCAAAAAATAAAAAATAAACCCTTAACTAAAATGCTGCAGTTTTGACAGACGAGTAAGTGGAAGACATCTTGGTCTGCAACAAACCCTCTCAGCTTGAATAACAGGTTGGCAATCCACCGTGCAAAGTTTTTGGAGTACGTGTCTGTGTAGTGTACATACTGTATGTGGACGTTCAGCACATGCAAGCAAGACACAAATTCCACGTGAGTGTGTGTGTGTGTTATCAATTATACGTCTTCCACACTTGAGGCTATTATTGAAATCATCAGACTCTTTTGAGCTAGTTCACCAGGCTACACCATAATATTCAGTTACAAAAATAGTATCACAATATAGACCATTCAATATGAGCACCAGGGAAGGCTTAACATAGCCTGAGTATTTGGCTACATTCATTGTCTGGGCAATGTTTTATGGTAGCAGTGTGTTAACGTGTGTTTGTCGGACACAGTGTTGGCAACGTTTTTTTCTCACTCACAAGCTCTCCTACATCTACCACACGATAATATTCGGAAACATACAGAACTTTGCTTACACTGAGTAACAACGGTTAACTAAAACCAATTATCTGTTAGAAAAATAGTTGTTTTTTTTTCATTTCAACACTGAACATCTAAAAGAATTCCTCCCGCTCCCCCAGATAAATCCCGCCCCCCATTTCCTAACAAAATAGTTTTCTTTGAAATAAACAAACAAAAAAAAGGTTTTCTTTTGAGGTTATGCAAGGTCAAACCGCTCAGACGCTCCGTCACATTAACGTAGACCCTGTTGATCAGAATTCAATAACCAGAAGTGTGTTCGATTTCATTTAACAACACAAAATGCTTGTTTGTGATGACTAGTCCTGATTTCTGTCAGCATCAAGTGGCTGCTTCATGTATTTGAAATGTTTTTGTCTTTTGGATTGGGTCTCCACAGTGGATCCCCATCCACATATTGGCATGAGCTTTGTGCTGTTCCTGACTTAAACCCTGCAGCCATCCTGCTCTACCACTTGATCCATGGCTCCCCCTGCTTGATGCATTTCAAATGAGTATTAAAACAAATGTCACATATTTTTTCACTGATTCAGTTGCTCGTCTTTAAAATTTCAGCCTTTGGTTACATCACACTTATTTAAGATACCTGGTCTACGACCCCATGTAGACATAAAATTAATAGTTGTATCGAACACGCCTCTGGTTGAGCCCTTAACCTGGAATCCATTTCAGTCTTGTTATATGTGACCAGCGCTGACACAACACTTGGCTAAACATAGCACAACATTTAGCTTATCTATGGGAGTGCGTTTATTGCTATAGGGGGTTATGAAGTGGCGTTTACCCAGTTTTATTCCCAGCCTTTGTTTATCCTTTGTCTGCTCGATAATCTCGATAAGACATGTCCTTACACAGCATGAAGTGCTCCCTCTGGTGCTTCAGTGCTAATCAAGAGTCTGCAGGTTTTAATTCAAAGCTAATGGTAAACAGGGGGTCTCGTTTATGGCGGGCCTGTGCATAGTTGTCACAATAAACAGATATTTGAATACAAACAATGAAAACTGTTTAAAAAATGTGCTGGTTGTAACAGTGGTTAATCCTTTTCTCTTGATCCCTCGGACATTTAACACATTCACCACAGCCTGTTGAGTGCAGCTATGAATAGGAATCAGCTGGCCATTCAGAAGGTGAGTGAGGAAGTCAGAATGCAAACGAGTGCAAATGAAGGCGAAGGTGGTTGGATATTAAATCTGAAAGTGGAGACTACGATTTCAGAATTCATGTTTGGCTGAGTGAGAAAACACACAACCACATTAAAACACTGTTTTTTCCTTATGTGAAAAAAAGCTAATTGTCAATTCCTACATGGTTTCTGGAAGAAATGTCTGAATGTTTCATATGAAATGTGTAATTACTTGAGACATGGATCATCTTTTAAAAAGATGCATAAATTACATGACTGAAATACAACAATGATGGTTTTAATATCACATTTTTTTACAAATTTATGAAGAAATCTATATTTATGGGTGGAAAATGGCTCAAAACCAAGTGTTTCAAACTGTTTTGGACCTTGCAGAGTTGTTTCTGGGTAAATCAGCTTGTGAGGCGTTGATTTGAAATAAAAACCAGCAGACTCTTGAATGACAGCGAAGAGGACATCAGGTAGTTTAGAATAAATACTGTTCACATGACAGTATTGATTATTCTGCCACTATCCTCATCATCGTATACCAATTAACAGAGACTGAAGGATAAACAAGACACAGGATTCTTCAGCTCCGAGCTGCGTTCACTGACAACGTAGAATACTGACTGCAGAACACTTATGCTTTAATAACGCGAAAATGACGTTAAGCACTCCAACTTAATTACCTTTTCATACTGACCAATATTTGAGACATGAATGAACCTTGGGGCGTCGTTCGGTTGCTGTTATAGTGGTTGCTGTGGCGACTAGTCGATGGGGCCCTGGAAGATGAGCCGCGTCCAGCCGGGGCAGCTGAGGGCAGTGGAGCAGAAGGGGCAGACGGGTCTGAAGGCGTGGGTCCCGTGGGGCAGTGGGGTCTCTGCCCAGTACCTGACTGTCTTCTCTGAGCAGACGTGACCACAGGGAACAAAACCGTGAGTAGGAGAGCCGGCGTCAACATACACAGCAGGCTCACAGCCCAGCCACAGGGGCACGTAGGGACCCACACTCCTGCACAGGGGACATTCTCGGCGGGTTGTAGAGCCCTCGCCCTCCCCTGGTTCCTCCTCCCTCTCAGATCTCTGGCCCCAGTCGTGGCGTCCATGGACATGGCCGCAAGTGAGGTAGACCCAGGGCTGACGTTCTTCAAGGCTGCAGAAAAACATCAAGATTTTAGTCAGAGGACGTTAGTTAGTTAGCATGAAGTATAAATCATAATCCACTGTATGAACAATCACTACGGATCGTGGCCCCCACCTGTGGCTGCGTGGGAGGCTGGGGAAGGCGAGTGTACTGAGGCCGACAGGACACTGGGGCCTGGAAGCATTAAGCTCCTGTCGAAGTGCTTCCAGATGACGCAGAGTGGGGGCACGCATGAGCCCCTCACCCGTACGCCACAGCAGGGTGGCACCGCACAGGTCAACCAGGGAACCGTCTCGTAGTGCGCTGCTCTCCCCCTCTGCCTGGAAACAGGGACACACACACAAACCAAAAAATAAACCTCACACAACCTTCATGGGTCAAAAAGAGATATGGACGTGGCAACCAAAACAGTGGTGACTCACCAGTTTGCCCCGGCTGGGTCCGGAGCGTGTTTCCCGCAGGGCATAGACATCACCGCAGACAGAGATCTCCCTCCACAGCCCCTGCTTCGGCTCCTCTGGAAACCCCTCTGGATGCATCACTAGCACCCCGTTGGTGGTCAAACCATCCATGTGTCCATCAGGGTTTTTCCATTTGGTTGCTTTTTCCTGTGGTGGCACAGACGTGAGGACATATGAATGATACATGATGTTATATAACATTTAGCTCAGAAGTTCCAAAACGTTTTAGCCTAGAGACTTAGGAGACCAATATTGAGAGGATATTGATATAGTGCTATAAATTAACCTGCTGCCACTGACACTATATGACTAATATTTCGAAATCACCTCAGGGGTCAGGTGGGGACAAAGAATATCACAGGGTTGATAAAATATTATTATTAATTTGCATGGTTTTATCTTAGATTGAAATACTTATTTTTTTTAAATCTTTTATAACAATTATGACTAAAATATGCAATTCAAAATGGTTTTCAATTGTAATTGATTTACAGAAATCATATCAAGAGTGGTCGTGAACCCTAGTTTGGGAACCATATATCCAAAAATAAGTTTGACACCTTGAGTTTGTCAATATTTCAAACAGCTGCAAACCTGATTCCAAAAATACACCTCTTATCAGATACCTCTATTGGCTGGAATATCAGTGTACTCACTCCTAGGAAGATATTTTTGGAGGAGTCGAAGCCTGCGGCGTAAATGCGTGCAGTGTAGGGTGGGCTGCGTTCGCACACGACTCTACAGGCAAAACGTGAGATCGTGCTGGGAGCAATGGAGGGGTCCTCCCCCTCCTTCCCCCCTCCGGAGGTGTCTGTCACCACAAAGTCGATGGGACTTTCTGTGGAGCGTCCGATCTGCGGGGGGGGGGCAAACGCAGAGAAGCACTTTGTAAATAAAATGTATCAAAACAAATGATTATTGAAGTGATATTCAGAATTGATAGTTGTACATTCTGTATTAATATACTGATGATGATGACTGTAGCTTTTAATGCTGTGGGTAATTTGATTAAAAGAATCATTGTTTTCTGAAAACTAAATAAATCTGTGATAATATTATATGAACAAAACCTGGTGTATAAAAATAGACTTTCATGGAGATTTTCCACACAACACTTTTTACTTCTTGACGGATCAGAACCAAAATAATCTACTGACAGAAAAACTGCTTTGATGACATTACATAACATCTTATTTTGGGAGAAAAACAGCATGTGATAAGAAATTTGAGATGATTTTTATTGTAACAGTACTGACTATTATTCAAGAATGTAAAATGTTTGACCCTGTTGTTTTGAGTTTCTCAATGTGTTACCTGGAACATGTCTGTGTTGTTGTCATGGCAGTACTCCACCACCACTGTCTGGTTGCGAGACAAGGTGAAAGAAATGCTGTGCTGCCCCCTGCTGTGTACGGCCTGCAACAACAACAACAACAGCAAGCCGGATGAGTGGATGACCTCATCTTCTGGAACAGTATTTTATCTCTCTTCACAATCCATACACTCCACGAAAAACAAAACTGAAGATCATTAAAATACTGTCAATTCATATATGTAAAAAAAAGTCATGTTATGTTATATGTGGTAGTAGCATGTCACAATGACCGCGTGATGGTAAAAACCCGTCTTAAACTATTTTTCATGTTACTTCATCATGTTTCTGTCCACATTTATGGATGCAGACATGCACACACACACACGCACAGAAAATGACAGACCACACACACACACACACACACACCAGTTGTCATGCTTAGTCATCCATCCTCTGGCCCATTTAGTAGAGACAAGGGAGTCACAGGAAGGAAGCAAATGCTACATGCTGATAAAAGACACACCATCACACATGTACCTTGCTGTCCTGTGGCGTGTTGAGGATGTGCACTGCGCTGGGTTTGACACCGTTGGCCTTGGCCCTTCGGTACAGAGCGAAGCGACTCTTTCTGCGCCCCCGGTCTCCGCTTGGAAGAGAACCATTGTACCTGCGGAAAGACAAAGCACAGGATGGAAATAAGGACATACCACCCAAATGAAACAGATCAGACAAGAAAACAACTCAGAGACAACATGTTTACAAGTTCACACGTTCATCTTGTTTAATGGAGGATGCCTCATGGTAGGAAAAACAGTGATCTTGTTTGCATACTGCGAGAATTAGAGCTAGCTTTTTGTTTAACTTCTATTTAAAATGAAAAGCATTTTCAGCAGGATTGAATAACTTTATAAACACAATCACACAATAAAATTAATAGTGCAGCTTTGGGTACGTATTCTAGTTTGGATTCTGAATGTTAGTATTAAGAGTTAGTATTAGTAGTATAAGAGGAGCAGACATGAAAATCTAGATTTTTTCTTTTGTGCTGTGTGTTTCAAAGTTCAACATAAATATGTTCTTCAAATTACTGTGTAATGATCATGTTAACTTCATTGTAACATCGGAGCTAAAAGAAATCTGGACATGCATGTGTTAAACATAATTTTTGAGTCTGGGCTGACACAGGAGGCAGTATTCTGGTTTTCAGCTTCTGACTAATCACCAGGACATGGTCTTTATTAAAACTATTCAGCGGATACCCCGCAGGCAAGAAGACTTTAGGAGGGACAATAACTGCTTTTACTGGCCTTCAAACTGCATCAGATCAGAGGGCATCTGGTTTGGCTCTGTTCTGAGTCAGTCAGTCCTGCAGCGGCATGGGCTACTGCCTGTTCTATGTTTGTACCATGCAGCTCTAGACTGTTTGATACATTAAACTATCTTAAAAAAGATCTGTCAATCTGTGAATGTTCTTTATATTCGCTTCATTTGATCATTAAATGCCAATGATAACCATGCTAGGCTTTTTTCATTTGTATCATTCAAAATCAGATACTTTGAGGTTTATGATGCTGGTCAGTTTATATTATATTAGTTTTAAGATATGACTTTTGGCTCTGGTGAGTTGTTTAGACATTAATCTGATCATCTGACAACAGAACAAACAAAAAAGCCTTGGTTGAAATCCAGAACAGTAAGTAGCAGAATTATTTATCTGAACTAAATTTGAAATTATTAGCATATTATGTCATTTGTGGTTTATAAGATAAAAGTATTTTTAGGCAAAGTATTAGATCCAGCTTCTTTAAGGTTACATATTTCTAGTATTAGTAAAAACTACTAAACCAATAAGGGTGGGGCATGGGTGAAGGAGAAACCCATTCCCTTTTGGAGCAAATTAAGGGGGGGGTACTCAACCACCTTTTCAGTATCGTGGTTGATATATAACAGTTTTTAATGTTGTATACAGCAAATAATGTAAACAATAAACAGGAAAATAATAGACAGATTAAGCAAAAGTAAACGATGTTGCCGATATCTTTCGTACAATAACATGACACATTTTTTATTGACTCAAGTTTCACTAGTTCATTTTGTTCGTAAAAGTCTGTTTGTCTGTCTAAGAGAAGTTCATTGGCATTATATGTTTTAATGAACTAAACCTTGATGAATGTCAGTGCCAGAATTCATTAACTGTGGACATAAACCACAACGCCAGAGCAGTCAGTGGTGTGATGGTGAGATGATTGGGCATGCTACCTGGAAAACCCTTCAAACAGGCCACATTTACTTGACATTAAATGTGGAGGATGACTCAGTGCTAACTGCTCCCTCCCTTGCCCTGCCTGTTAATTCAAATGCCGTCTGACAAGAGGAGGACTGGGTCAGTAAAGACAGACATATGGGGACAGAGCTCTGAGGGTTCTGGTTAGAAGGTATGAGATATGAAATGGGAAACGAATCAGCTTAGAAAATCAGCTTAGAAGAGAGCAAAAAGGTGGCGAAGGCCTTGATGGAGAAAGAAAAGCAGTCAGAATCTATCATGAATATTAGAGAGAGAAAACTTAAGCTAAATGAATGAAATAAGGATAAGGGCAGGGAAAGGAGATGGAGGGAGAAAGGGCAGAGATACAGCGAGCATAAGGGTTGGAAGAGAGGAGCTATGTGAAGTGTGCTGGGCAGCCATGGCCTGCATCACGCATGTGTGCACATCATAAAGCACAATATGAAATATTCACTCCTTCTGCCCCTCGACACAGGGTTTATTTTCGTTGAGGGCAAGGCACCGAGGAGAGCTGCTCCTGTGAAAGTCAGCACTCAGCAAAACACAGAGAGGCTGGCAGAGAAACGACTGGGTGTAAGGCAGAGGAATGCAACTAAGCTGTGTTAAGAGGGGCTGTGGCTAAGATAAACAGGTGTGGAGGAGATAACCAGCAAAGACAAGAGGGTGCTTGCATGGCAACGGTAGCGGGTCACGGGGTAGAGGTGGATTGAGCGATGCCGGGGGCTGCTGGGACAGGGGCAGTGCCACCGTACACAGTGTCCAGGCTAACTAAGGTAATGAGCGATGGCAGGCAGCCACCGCAAAGATCACATGGCTGTACTGAAGCTGCAATCGACCACACAGGGCATGAGATCATCAAGGCTGACAGATGCAGAGTCAAACCACACTTGCACAAAACGGGCCAGGAAAACATGACATTTGACAGGAAGCAGAGGAGAGAACAGCCTGTTCTGACGCTGGTGGTCAAGGGCCTCATAATAAATCAGATCTAGATAGTAGATAACCTACGTATTAATATGATTATCGTATCCAGGAGTGTGACAACAATGAGTTATTTTAATATACTGTAGGTGGTGTAAATAACACAATAGTAAAAGTCTTTCAAATTCAAGCCCACAAGGAGAATACCTATCACAACCCACAAGCCTATGGCCATCATTGAAATCAGTTTAAAAGTGAGCCAACCCCAAATGCATTTTCTACAATCGAAGAGGCACATTAAGCATCGTGCCACAAACCGCAGGGAATGCTTGTGTGTAATTTGCATGGCTAAAAATCTAACATTTGCATTAAATGATCATTTCCTCAGCCTCTTCAGAGGATGTGAAGGCCTGCTCTGTTCGCAGAGTCAAATGACAGGGAGGACGACTAATCAGTATTCTGATACAGGCGGCCTACAGCCTCCTAACTCCACGTTCAGCCGGAGGGGAAGCAATAGGCCATTAGGTCAGTTATCTTTGGCATACACAGGAAGCGCTGCGTGACTGTGCGTGTATGAGTGTGTGTGTGAGTGCTGTGGCATTTCTGGTCCCTGCAGACCACCATGCACAGCGTGGAGGATGCAGGGGTGGGAAATGCTGTGGAAGCTGGTGGCTGTCATCAGCACATCCTGCCCTACTGTGTGCTGGTGATGTAGAGAAGCTCTATCCCTCCTCCTTCTTCTTCTTCCTGCCTCCTCGGCATGGATGGTCATCTGGATGACGCTTTCTTCTTCAGCCCCAGACTACACAGGCTTTTAAATCATACACGCACGCTGCATGTTCCTCCACCATGATATCACCCTCCTCTGTCTTCACTATTGCAGATCCAGCATAGTATGACATCATTGGGATTTTCAGGGCAGAGCGATCCAGCCCCCCCCCATCACCACCCCCGAACACGACCATTGATGAAAAAGCGGCTACATCTGTGTAGCCTCATGTACCATGGCTACAGCATGTATGTAGCTCCCACACACACAAACCATACGTAATGCTACAAACCACCACAGAGAAGAGAACATGGCTTCCTGTGGTAAAGTTAGTTTGTAACATTACTACACATCCCTGGCGGTGGTGAACGACGGTGGTGTGTGTAACAAATGAGCTGCTACTATTAAGATTTACAGCCTGAATTCACCAACATAACAGCCATTTGTTTTAACAAGAACAGACCTGAGCTCACACGTCATCCGGTGGTTTATTGTGCTACAGCTAATGCTACACATTCAAGGTTAATGGTGGGTTTCTCCATCCCACACATTTCTTACTATAGCTTCAGGTTAAAAAAAAGAAAGAAAGAAAAGACTTACCCCAAAATGACCAGTTCGCCATATTTCACCGGGTCTTTAACGGGCACATCATCGTCTCCGTCTTTTTTCGGTGAATTCATCAGACTGGACTTGCTCCAGAAGAAAAAGAATTAAAAAAATATATGTATATGTGTGTGTGTGTGTGTGTGTGTGTGTGTGTGTGTGTGTGTGTGTGTGTACGCGTCCAGTGGCAACAGTGGTGGTGAGATAAAACAATGCTAACACACTCCTCGGGAACTGTAGACAAGTGGTATTTGGGTTGAAAATCTATCAAAGTTTGCCCACAGTTCGGTAAAGTTTCCCGGGACTTCTGGCGGCTTGTTTTCTTGTTTTAATCCCGTGAAGGAGCATCTTTTCCGGGCTTTTGTAGCAGTGTGGAGCGAGTTTGTACCACGGCGAATCTGTTCAGTAGCATCGGATACAACAACGGCTAACGGCAGGGAGTGGAGCGCACCAGGCTTTCATGTAGGGGTGGTCAAACGAAAGACTTCTTAAAATAGTTGTTTAAATCACTTATAAAAATGTTGTCGTTCGACTTTCAGCTTTATATCGAGTTTTAAATTATTTATCTTTGGTCAAAAGCAAAGAGGATATTAACTATTCAAGATTTAGATACTCGTGTGCGTGTGAACACCCCTGTGGAAGCAGAAAATGGACCCAGCCTTGAGCAGACGCTGGCTCCCACAGATGGAGTAAAAATGAGGGATTTCAAACATCCAGAGGAAGTGCCCACGTCCGGCGGCACGTAAACGCGTCTTGGTGCGTTCAAGGTGGTACAAGAATGCATTTTGGTTTTGATGTGTGGAAATCGTGCAGCTCTGATCTCGTGGGTTCTTATGGAGTCTGACGTAAAGAGATGATGGGGTGTGTGTGGTGTAAACCAGGATGTGGGTCACCATTGCGCCCCTGACCAGACACCCGCTCTTCCCTCTGTCTGCATCTCATGTGGGAGTTGGGACACGGATGTAGGCCGACCGGAGCCCACTGTCCATCTCTCTCCCCCCCCCCCAAACACACACGTGCACGTCTTTCTATAGTAGAGGACAATCATTGCATTCCCTTGTCCCTTACACTAACCTTAACCACCACACACACCACACACTCACATACATTCTTGTACTAACCTTAAGCATCACAACTAAATACCTAACCCGTACTACTTCTAACCCTAAAACCAAGTCTTAACCCTTTGAAAAAGTGAGGACCGGCCAAAATGTCCTCACTTTCCAAAATTGTCCCCACTCCATAAGGTCTATGCTCAAACTGGTCCTCACAAATACACAAGTACAAGTACACACACACAGTACACCTACATACCAAAACCTCAGCTTTTAATGTAATGACAATCACACATATTTGCCTTTAGCAAAGGAAACTGTCCTGAAGAGGTAACAAAAACATATACGTACACAGACACACAAAGACACAGGTGCAGCCAACCTTATTGGGATTTTGCATTTGACTTCCATTCATTGTGGACAGCTTAACTCATTCCTACCCTTAAACATGACCAATCAATCAACCTAAACACAATTCAAATCTTACCCCTAACTTTAACCAGGACCTCAGACGAAGAAGTTTTGCCTAATTAGGCCGGGGCCATTTGGTCCCACACACACACAAAGAGAGAGAGCAGTAATGTGTATAACTCATAGTGCTGTGATAGCCACATGAGGGCAGTGTACTTCAGCTGCAAAGTACATCTTTACAGTTTTAGGATGAATTTAGTCAATTGTAGCTACGTACACGCACATGGTGGATTGTAGTCCGGACTTTGGTTCAGATACGGCGGTCATGTTGTCACATTTTCCTTCCAACATCCCTGCCGCTTGTTGCTGTTCATTGTTATTTGATGAGACAGAGAGCAAGGCCATCCCTGCAGGCTTTTTGGACAGAACCCAGATCTGAGGTGTCATTAACAGAATCTGCTCTCTCCACAGTGGCATGGCCGCCTTCACTTGGAACGGTAGCCTACTTTTTGTCCTGATGTGGAGATGGAACATGTAGTGGCTTGTGTGCAGGTGAAGACAAAGAGGCGCCATGCAATATTGTACATGACCCTGCAGTGTGTGGCTTTGGTGGTGGAACCGGCTTACAGTTGTGTCTGTGTCACTTTAATAATAGCTTGTGCACATTCACAGATATGATATCAACTTCAAAATTGAAATGGCTGTGACTGTAATAATAATATGAATGAGTGTATTCATATGGCACCTTTTTAAAAACAGACATAACAAAGTGCCTCACAAAAAGGAAACATAAAAACCAGAATACAAAATGTCAAAGACAAGAGGCAAACTAATACAATGTGATTTAAAGCAGATAAAATAATACATAATTTAAAAAATAATGGCAACAAACAGCTGCTGACCCACGGCATTAAAACAGCTGCTACAAAGTGCTTCACAAAGAGGACGAATAAAAACAAGACAATTAGCCAATTCATACAATGTCATTCCAAGTCAAACATAAAATAATACATCGTTTAAAAGCAGAAAGACAGTTGATGACCCTAAAAGAGTCTTGAAGTGGGCTTTCAGTAACCAAACAACCACACCCTTATTCCATGAATGACAGCCCACTGCAGTCACAGAGAAACTAATCAACCTGCCAAAGAGCTGACTCAGAAGTTTCGACAACTGTATCACTAGTTTTACAGCCAGCATACATTACATTTATTTTGCAATACAAAGTAGAAACTGGATGGACCAGATGTGCGTGCATGTTCGGTGCGTGCATGTTTCTTTCTTTCCCTCTGCAGGATTAAGGTCACACCCTCCTCACTCCTTTCTTTTTCTCTCCCTTCATCCCCCTCTTTTGCTCTTTGCCTCTCGTGCTTTTCTTTCTGTCTTTCTTACTTGTTTGGCTGGATGTCAGCATAAAACAAAAAAAAAGACAAAATGTTTGGCCTCTATCTCATAGAAAGAATCCTGACTGCGCCCCTTAATTTCATGCTCATAATAATCAATCAGCAGGGCAGGGATCCACTTTAGACATTGGGAATTATATGTTATTATATTATATAAGCAGGAATTTAAATTCTCTGACCTAATGAATAAAAAACCAACCATCATCAATCCCCAATAGAGAACTCCTCATTTCACTGAGGTCACAGCACATGTCCAGCTGTAGAGCAGTAGGAGGTTTCATCAACTTGTTTCAGGATATTTAGCAGAGCAGATGCTTGTTGTCAAAGAGCCACAGTGAGTCTCCTCTGTTAATAAACTGTCTTCCTGATCACATCACCCCACTGCCACCAATGGACGGGGAAGCTTTTTATATACACTGTCTTTCCATGGTGTCATCTGATCTCACAGTTAAGCTATAAACGCAGAGTGATGTTGATTGATTAAAGAAAATTGAATAAGACAGTTTTGATTGAGTTTCGTTCTATGAAAGCCTCATCAGCCACATGAGTGAAGATCTCTGCAAGTCTGGCTGCTGTTGCGGTGGCATTGCAATTGGCTGCAGCACAGTGATTGTTGTATTCACCGTTCATAAAACATATAATTGTAAATTCTTTAATCCACTTGCATGAATAGAGAGCATCTAGGCAGCCAATTGCAAAGGAAATTCCACCCCACCGGTCTTTAGTACAAAGTTTAGTATAAAATGACCTTGCTGCATCACACAAGTAGTCTAAAAACCATATTTGGTGAGTCCACGGCAGATCAGACCCTGCACATTAATTGTGCACATGTGGAATGCATTACCCCCGCTATCGTTATGTAGCTTTTCTCAGGCTGTAGTTCAAGTCAAGCAAAACGCAGGAGAAGGGGTGGCCAGTGATAATTTAGAGGTGCATGCTCGTGCAGAGTATACACAAATATGGACATTTCTTGGAGGAACTCTTCTCCTGCATGTTTTGAAATAAAAGTGGATCTCGAGATATACACCAATACAGCACATGTCTCTGTATATTCTCAATATATAAGTGTATGTATGAATGTAATCACAACATGCTGAAAAATAACTGATGAAAGCACAAGAATAAATCACATTATTAAATACAGAGGATGAATAGATTAGAAAATTCTCTTTGTAAACACATATGTACACATATAATTGCATGATGCTCTTACTGCGTTGTTGTTTTGGCTCAGGAGCCTGTTTCATTAATGTACACCATCGGTCACAGCTCATGATTAATGGACTTCTGCAGTTTTTTCCACAATTTATATGCAGAACCCTTTGGTCCCACCTCGTCGCTCTGGATTTATCATCTGATGATTATTCAAAAGATGAAACCAGATATTTGGTTGAAGAATAGTGTGTAAGATGCAGGAGTCGAGATAGATCAATTTAGACCACTTAAACGTGCTACAGCCATCTGGTGCCGTGTCTTTGTCAGCGTTGCCATAGAGACAAGAGCAAACAAAGACAAGGTATTTCTGTCATTTAGCAGCCCTGTCTCCTCTGTGTGTAGTTACAGCTAAACTGCTGAAGCAAAACCACATGCACACCAAGCAGGATAACAGCGGTTATTATTAAACCACTATGGAAATCATTTTCATGCATAGTTTTTCTCGTCTCATGCACTGTAGATAAGCATCACTGTGTGCTCGTGCAAGAGCGTGGGACAATGCTTGTGACCTACCTGTCCTACCTGTGATGCATGAGTGCACACATGCATGCATGGGTGTATGGTGTGTGTGTGTCTGTCTTGTCTGTCTGTGTGTGTATTGGACGTCAGACTCCCTGGACTTGATGGGGAGGCTGTCTCCTGCATGGAGCAGACATGATGCTGCAGATGGCTCAGCATATTACGCTCCTCTGTGTGCACACGGACACAACAGGCTCCACCAGTGATTTTTTGGCTCCCTGCAGGGGGGACTAATTGCATACACAAACAGGTTTGTTGCAAAACACTGGAAATGAATGGCATTACAAACAGTGGCAGTTGCACTGTGCGTAAGTGTGAGATCATGTGAGAGGCAGGAGATAAGGAAATCATGTGACGGCCTCATAGAAACAATGGAGCAAATAAAGTTGTTGCGCATGCCACTGATGAGATCAATCTAACCTTTGTAGGTGTTGGTAAGGAAATGAACTGTAGGTATTCCAGTATTTCAGTTTTATTTTTGATTTGCTAAAGAGGTTTTTAATCATGATGTGTTTGTCTGTTTAGGCAACAACTATGTAAGGGATTACTATGAAAGTTAATGGAAGGATGCAGTATGAGTCAGGAAAGAAACTTTGAAACAGGGCAGATCCAGAATTTTGTTTCACTTTCTTTAGCATTGTGAGAAAGGGAGTTTTCAAAATTTTTCATTTATTTCTCAGAGAATAATTCATGGAAGGAGATGAAAAATTAAGTAGACTGATATTTACGAGTGTGTGCAAGTTGATGCAGATCCAAGTGAAGCCTGGATCCAGTGAATTTAAATGATGGTTTTAAATGGGACTGTTGGGCCCTGGGGCAGTGGTTAGAACTATTGCCTCTTACTTTTTGGAGTTTGCGTGTTCTCTGTGTGTTTGTGTGGGTTTTCTCTGAGTACTCGGGCCTCGCCCCACAGTCTAAAGACATGTGATGAGGGATAAGGTTGATGAGAGACTTTTGTCTCTGTATGTTGGCCCTGTAATACTCTGATGACCTGTCCAGGCTGAACCCCACCTCTCACTCAATGTCAGCATGGATTGGCTCCAGCTCTGCGACCCTCAAAGAATACGCAGTTAAGATAACGGACAGACTGAGTAGAACACTGAGGAACGTTTGAACAATGTAATGCAGGGACAACAGGAAACCTTGTCCTTGTGCATGAAGCTGCTTTTATAGATCATAAGGCCTTTTAGTTGGATCACTTCAGCTCAGATTAAACAGGGACTAGTGAGCTGAGACAATTGCTTTTAGCACACTGAGTCCCTTCACAAGTCACTGAGCTCCATGGAGCACCTGCCAGCAACCTGCCTTACATGTACATGACCACAGACGCCACACACACACACACACACACACACACACACACACACACACACACACACACACACACACACACACACACACACACACACACACACACACACACACAGCTGAGCTATGTCGACAAGAAAGCAGATGGCTCCTCAGACAGGTCATTAGTAAGAGCCGGTGGGGGGAGGCTGTGCGTGATGGGTTATTTTTGGATTTAGTGTTGTGCTTTATTCATGGATGAAAGTTGTGTTATCGATGACTGTTTCTGTGTTTGTGTAAGTGGGTGGTTGCCAACAGGAACCTGAGGGAGAGAACGAGTGGCATTTCCAATAATTGGCTCCCTGTTCAGTCAGACAGAATTCCACAGCAGACCTATTAATAATTACACAATGTGTGAATGGCAACCTTTAACCTGGGTTTAAACCAGGTTTATTGCAACAGCTTTTTAAAGACTGGCTTGAGACACTTGTTGCATCTGCTATAACTGCTCGGAATGAGCAAGCATTTGGGAAATAAAGTAAGATATAAATGTTGTTGATTCTTGCTGTCGAAGCAGTCACACTTCTAGGATCTGCAGAAATTCAGACTGTAATTACAGAGCTGTTTAACATACATATAATTAGCATCAGAATAACAATACTTACACCCCCACTCCAACAGTTTTATTTTAGGACCAGGCTCTGGGTCTATTGTGCGTAATACGTAATACTACGATACGCTGCTAATCATATTTTTTTCATTTTTTCTTCTCTCATTTTTCCATCTGTTGCTGTGGCGTGCCATGTGCCACACAGGAAGGTTGCAGCATATGTCACTTCCTGTCACAAACAAAAATGCTGCTCAGATAAACCCTGAGTTTGGACATGATGTATGGAGGAAAAGTCTTTTTGTATATAAAAAAAGAGATCAGGTCTGAGCCCAACGCTTGATTGGGACAAACTATGGGTTAACCTAGTTTAGTGTCCTGAAATCAAGTAATCCAGTGAATCTAACACCTTGGAAGCTATATTCATGACAAATATGGCTGACCTTACATGTTATTTTCATAAGTTCTTGAAGTGTGCCCCAGTGTCTGATTCTGGAAGACCTTTGCCTCTAACCTCTCCATGCTGTTTGAAATCAAGCTGCCCTGCTCACCTGTAACACTCATTCTGAATGAAATATAAATTTTTTGCCGTACTTCAGAAGCAAAAAACAATTAACGAGGCGGTGGTCACAATCGTTGGGGACCTCCCGACTCCCTGTCTCTTCGTGCTTGGGTTCTGACATACATTTACGTTATGTGCTTGGGGTGTCGGCTATTTGAGTCCATGGAATGGAGAAGTTGTCTGTGGAGGCTTGGTGTTGCTGCTGCTGTGATGTCATCCAAGTGTCCATAAGGACTGATATTAAATTTCGACTCAAAACGGCATCATTTACATCATGATTTTAACCTAAATGTCCTCTGTTATCCTCCTCCAGAGACATATTCAGGTGTGGATCACAGAGGACATTTAGGTTAAGAACATATGTAAATGATCTCATTTCGAGTTGAATTTGAATGTCAGGGCTTATGGACACTTGGATGACACCACAGGAGCAGTATGGAGGCATTCTATGTTTTTTTCCTGTTGCTTTTTTCCCTTTTAAGAAGTGATCACAATTTACTTCAATTGTATTGGATTTGGCTGCTGGACGCTGTTTTGTGGAATCAAACACTTCACTCACCCCTCCATTGGCATAAAGAGTAGATAATGAGTGAATTTTTATTTTTCATAAACTCATTTCATTTTTCCCTCAAACTGTTGAGTGTCACTGTAGTTTTCCTTTATATTTTATAGGGGGGGTTTCAATAAAAAAATTAAAAACTTAAGAATTTAGCTGATATTTTATCTGCTGTAGAAACAAGGCTAATAGTGATCCAGAGATTCATCTTTGTTCCAAATCCCTGTAAATTCATGTATTTGACTTTGTAAGATCAAATTACACATTGTAGCACACACAAACAATTAGACTGAGAATGAATACATGCCCGACCACACACTCAAGCAAAGTGAAAATCTGCATATCAGGCCCTTCTGTAGGTAAACAGTACATAGCTCTTCACCTTTTTATGTAAGTATAACATCTCTTTACCTGCTCTAATTTGCATATTTCCTACAACAAATATTCTGTTAAATCGCTTTTTCAAAGGATGTGAAAAAGCTCTACTTTCAATGTACATCTTCCATTAATTACATCTCTGAGCCTGAATTATTACTGTAGCACACAACCCTCTCACTGCACAACTTCCCCGCCAAACGCAAACACAGGCCTCGGGCTTCCCATAATTATTAGCACATTGTCCGAGGCGGGAGGGAAATACATTGTGCGACAGATTCTGACGAGCTCACAACTGCCTGGAAGCTGAATGTCACGTTGCATGCTGCTTTTACAACACTGTTTAAATGGGCCCCATGACAACCAAGGCTTTCTGAGCTAGCAGCTCCGGCCCCTCCACCCCGGGCTGAAGGCCCTTTGTGTGTCTCAGTAGTGGATGTTGCAGACAGGAAATGTCCGTAAAGACAACTGTGAGTATTCACAAAACAAGAGTTTTTTAAAAATGCAATTAAGAAAATAAAGAAAATAAAACGCGAACCTTGAAGAATTGATCAATCATTGCTTGATAAAGAAAAGGCAGAGAGGTGTGTTGGCTTATTTTTGGTCCTGTTGCCCATGGCAATTGGAGGACACACTGTCCTGGGTAAGAAAAGGTACAAAGAGGAGGATTATGACAGTTAAACAAAGTTACTGAAAATCAGGTGTCCTCCACCAAGGCTGATGCCCTATGTCACCATGATATAGAAAGTGAAAAAAAAATCCTGTATCCGCCCCTGATCCAGATCGGCAAAATAATTTAAAGGGTTATTTGTTTATTTTTTTTGTTTTCTTGAGAAATTCATAAAAATGACAATAACTGCCTTGTTTTACAATCTTAAGGAATGTGCAAAGGATTCCTGGATCTGCACCAAAATGTAATGGGTTCTTCCCTGACCAATATAACAACATTCCACCAAGTTTTAATGGAACTGTAGTTTTTGCAGGATCTCGCTTACTATCAAAAAAACCAACAAATAGATTGTCGAGTAAACATTATCTCTCAGGCAGAAGTATTTGAGTTGTTAAAGTACAAAACCTTTCAAAGATTTGAGATCAGGGGATTTTTTCCTAATGTTATGTGTAGATGTACCCTCACTTTAAAGTAGAAGTAGCAATACCACAGTGTAAACATAATCTATTACATTGCATTTAATGAGTACCATAAAATAAATAGATGTAGATACAGACAGTAACTGCCAGCGGTGTGAGAGGAGAAGTGATAATGCTATCTCACTTCACAACCATTACATGTGTGTCAGTTTTTAGCAAGATATAAAGTGACATGACACACATCCATCATCTGTAAAAGCTGGTTTTCCTAGAGAGCACATGTCAGAGGTTGTACTATCATGGTTTATTAAATATGAGCAGCAGACTCCTGTGTTTGTGTTCGATGGTTTCCTGGTTGTGCCTCATAAAGAACTGAAGTGAGATTAAAGTCAAAGAGGAACGCCTCGAATAAACAATAGAGAGAGGAACTGCCAATGAGCTCCATTTTAAAGTATTGTTTGAAATCACCCTGTTCAAAAGACCATACAATAGTCCACCCCCCCACCCAGACAGAATACAATAGCAACAACGCTCTGGGCTAAAACTGAACGAGAAACAAAACAAAGCAGTTTTGCTTGAGGGGGTGGCTTTCATTCAAATCCAGCACTTTTGCAGCAGCTTTCACTTGGCGACCGGTCACAGGAAACACAAGTGAATCACATCTGAAGGCCTGATGTGACTGCTGATGGTGACGATGATGCAGAGGAAGGGAAGGAAGAGAAGTTGCATCAGTGAGGGTGCAGGGTCATTGTGTAGGATTGGACAACGACAGAAAGAGAATGAGTGTCTCTGCAGTTACTCACTCAGGAACACATGTACGCATGTCTGTGTGTGGAATACGTGTCTCGCAAAACGTTCATCTTAGTGACTTCACACTTGGTATATGAATTCTTAGCTGTCCAGGAACCTGTAGTGTCTAATTTAGTGCGACTTGGAAATGCGATATGTTGAATATCAGTAAACTATAAAATCTATAAAACTATAAAGTCTTCATTGCAGATAAACCAGGTAGGATGAATGTAAACTTTTAACTTCACTCTATAAACAGCTCTGCAAACAAAGTCCAGGACACAAACCAATAAAAAGTGACAGTATTGTAGAACTGTGTGAGAAGGACTCACATAATGACAATTATGATAATTCTGAAGTAGCTCTGTGTGGAACAGGAACTGCACTATCATGACAACTTCAAACTTGCTTAAGTAAGAGAAGACAAAGCAAACTGTTAAATCCTTTAAGTGAGGGCCACAGGTGAGCCTGGCAGCATTCGACACCAGCCAATGCGTGCAGTGCATCTGCTGCTGAGTGCAGTGACAGCTGTACAAGGGCCCTGTGACATGTGCAGTGTTTCAGACTTGATGTAACATCAGGAGCCGTTTCAAAGAGCTCTCCGTTTTTTCCTCTTCCGTTCCTCCTGAGAAAAAAGAAAGCGCTTATAGATTTCACGTTTCTACAACGGAAAGTCAAAGGCAAACAAGATCACACTTGACACCACTGAGGCACTGCCCTCGACTGTTCAAATAGAGTGCTTTCAGTACAATAGCACGCTCTGAAACTGCAGGAAATTCCTGTAACTGGTGCTGCTGATTCCAAAGAAACTGACCTGAGAGCGACAGTCCTGGGTTCAGGGACAGATAATAGGGCTGTTGAGTCTGCATGGTGTCTGAGTTTATCTGCCTGGGTCGCGTCCTTCATGCCGGACGCAGCTTTCAACACAGCAACAGGTCAAACTTCACATCAACAGCCACTGAACAAACACCACATGGGCAAACACAGCAAATACAGAGATAGAAACATTCCTTCACAGTGACTCTCCTGAAACACAGCTAGAATAACACTATTAGGTAAATGTAATACTTAAGCTTTTCGAGAAACTGGAGGGTAATTGGAGTTTGGATTTGAGTCAGTGGAGTTAGGATTTCACCTGTGTGTTTATGTTTGAGACCCAACCTGACACTTACTGTAGCTCACTCTGCTCAACAGCCGAGTCACTCCTAAACCACCAACTTCCATGGCAACTACTTTCGTCTTTCTCCTGACTTCAACCAGTGACGTCGCACAGTTCACACCCTCCTCTTTTGCTGAATGACCTAACACACACGTCTCCATGACTTCAGGGGACAGTACGTTGACTACGATTAATTTCATAACCAAAGTTACTGCTTTCCTAACCAAACCCAAACCATGTTAATCTAACATTAACCTAAACCTTGACTTGACCTAAACATTAAATTAAACCTAACCCCGCCTAAAATGTAATGATTTGCATCATAGGGTAATAAGACAAGTCCCCATAATGAGACTGTGTGAACATGTGAGGTCCTCACAACATGAGTAATACCTGGACCACACACGCGCACACACACACACACACACACACAGATCTCAGGCTTTTCTTTATGGCTCAGACACACATGAATCCCAGCGGTAAAGCGCTACAGTAAAGCTGGCGGTTTGAAAAAATGAATGAATGGCTTGAAATGAAATGTTGGCATGAGCTCTGATGTGCGCCTCAGGGTGACTCTCATTTCGAGGGCAAATTGCCAGGCTGTCACCCTAACCTCGCTAGTTACACAAGCATGAAGTAAGACACTGGTATTGTCGCTTTCTCAGTAGCACAAATTCATTTCACTCGTGTGAACAAACTCTGAACCGGACTGTAAGATTAAACATAACAGTGGAAATCTGCGTGTGTAAAACGTGTCATTTCCTGCTGACAAAAATGAACTGTTGCTACTTCACTTTTGACAGCACCCTTGTTTGAACAGGAATGTGAAGTTACCCATTACCAGGAGAGCACAGAGTGTCCTGTTTCGACCTGAAATGCAGAGATTTGCTGAGTTTTATCTTTCATGGCACAAGAACTGGGCCGACTCCAGCAATGTATACTTTTTTTTAATACCATCCATTGTTTCGAAATGTCAAAAGTTCTCTGCGGAGTCAGCGCCCTGATGGACAAAAGTGATACTTTCAGAAAGCACGGTTTACCTGACAATCACTACCCTGAAACCAGAGATGTCATCATTTATTCAAAGCTGATGACACACTCACACGAGCTCAGAGAGGAAATGGGCCGAGGATCACTTCACTTCACAGCTTGCTCTAGCTAGTCCTTCTTTCAGCCACCGTAACGCTCTGAGATCTCACTTCCTCTTTCATCAGCTCAACTGGTTGTTTTAAAAACTCTTATTACTTTACCGAATCATCGCAGCTGCTCATTGAAAAGGCGTCACTTCTGTTCTGATCTGGATATATTTTTTTATTATTTCATTAGCAGAGAATAACGAAGCGAACAAAATAAAATAATAGAGCAGTATCTAGAAACAATCAACAGAAGGCTGGTGTGTGTTTGGAGGACCTTTACCCTCTATGGTAGGTGAAGGCAGGCGATGATGGAAAAAAAATGAAGAAGAAGAAGAAGAGGAGCAGTCACTGAGGCACCTACACTACAAAAATGTGCACAGCCAGCTCGTCGGTACCCAACACATTCATGCACACACACCCTCCCCAAAGTGCAAACTCAGCATTTTGAGAATACCTTCCGCTGTAGTAACTGTCTTAAATTTGTTTTGTGTTTTTTTTGGGGGGGGGGGTGGGCATCTTTGACCCCTCCTAAGGCAGCTGAAACTACAAAATACTCAAGAGTAATGGAAGCTCTAAGAGGAAAAGAAGAAACAGGCAATAATAATAATATTAATAAGAAGAAGTCTGGTGGTAACAGGTTGAGACCCCTGAAACAACAAAAATATATATCCATATCACAGTGTGTGTGAATATCCAGCGTCCACATAGTGTCTTTGAAAACAAACCGCCACAGCAGACATGATGGATGTAATCACTGCACAGGAAATAAGTACTAACACGTTTCCGCATTCATCCCAGTACAATCAGATATGAAAACAGTTAATTTTTTTTCTTCTTCTTCGAGGTCCTAACATATCCATAGTACACATTCTTACACGTTGCAGAGGCAGTTTGAACCACGAAGGTGATATGCTGATGCTATAGGCGATGGTTTCTAGACGTCCCCTCCCCCCCATCCTTTGGATATGTAGCTGGGTCGTGAGAATACTGAATGAGACCTAAGCGCACGCAGGGGGGGGGGACTGTAAGTGTGTGTCCCAAAGTCCCCGAAATGATACCAAAAAGGAGGAAAACTAAAAATGATTTGCAGTAAGAGCTGGAAACGAAGCTTAATGTATATTTAGACAGTACTGATTATACAGAATGTGAACCAAAGCAAACTAAAAGAAAAGCCAGGCGTAAAACATTTGTTTAAATGAAATCTGGGGTTATAGTGAAGTCATTAAAAAAAAAAAAAAAGGAAAAAAAGGAAAATAAACAAATTATAATTGCTACTCTCTTTGATACATACTCAGCAGAGAGGTTGTGGTATTAATTGCTTCAGATTGCATTATTTTATTTTTTTTACTTGTGTTTTCATTCTCAGCTACTTTTTTTGTCTCAGAGTGTCCAGGCTGGTGAAGTGGGAGTAACATTAAGATTTGTAATTTGAGGTAAGCCAGGTGAGGCCCTCGCATAGTCCGTCCCCGGTCGTCGCACACGCGGGCTGAACGTACCAATTCCTATCTCGGACCCGGGTCAGGCCCAGCTTCTCCTGGATCTCGTGGGGCTTCATGGCGTCGGGCAGGTCCTGCTTGTTGGCGAAGACCAGGATGATGGCGTCCCGCATCTCCCGGTCGTTGATGATGCGATGGAGCTCCTGCCTGGCCTCGTCGATCCTGTCCCTGTCGGCACAGTCCACCACGAAAATGAGGCCCTGGGTGCCCGTGTAGTAATGTCTCCAGAGCGGCCGGATCTTGTCCTGCCCGCCCACATCCCACACGTTGAACTTCACATTCTTGTAGGTGACGGTCTCCACGTTGAAGCCCACTGTTGGGATGGTGGTGACCGACTGTCCCAGCTTCAGCTTGTACAGGATGGTCGTCTTGCCGGCGGCGTCAAGTCCAAGCATCAATATTCTCATCTCCTTGTTGCCAAAGATCTTTGACAGTATTTTGCCCATCTTGTTTGCTGAGCATAAATACTTGGATTAAAAAAAAAAATCACTTCTCTAATGAGACACAGTCCAAGTGTGAGAGGTCAGAGTGTCAGTGTGCTGGGAGCCTTCCACGTGACGGCAGCGGGGGGGCTCACACAAGTGTCAGTATTCAAAAGGTGCTGACTTTCAAGTTTGAGTGGTACAATTGTATTGGACTGAGGTGATGTGACCTGAGATGGTGACTCACTGGGAGCAGTGTGTGTGGAGCCCTGGCAGATTTGGGTGGGGATATATTTTCATGATCCACTGGAAGAGCAAATAAAAAACATCCCCGATGGCTTCAGAGCAGCTGAGGCCACATTTCAAGACTTATGTCTCCTTCAGGAACCAGGTTGATCTGCTGGAGATGTCCACAAGAAGCCTTCAGCGTGTGAATCAGGCCCAGTCCTGAGCCCGGGGTTCCCACTTCCTCCTTCGGCAGCTCCACACTTGTCTTCACCCAAATCCAGTCGATGGATTTCACAGCCCCGGGTTTTTACCTCTTCTTCTCGCAGCCGCTCCACACACGAGCTCTCCGGTGCGTTTCTGCAGCGGGACCTCCAGAGGAAGAGCTCCCCAAAAGGTCATTGATTCATCCGACTTTCTTCTCCTCTTCCCCCTGTGACACAAGAGCGGTCCGGAGAAGGGAGGGGTGTTAGTACACGGAGCAACTTTGGGTCCGACAAATTCACCCCTCCGCGGCCGGAAAAGCCGAACAGAGGCGGGGAACACAGAGAAGCGGGTTGACTACCTGCGTGCGCGGCGATCTCCCCTCCGTCCCCGGGCCGTTTCTCCCCGCTCTTGCCGCTCTCTCCGTCGCTCTTCCTCCCTCTCTCTCTGCGGCCGTTCAGTCGAGCTGTGGCGGGGCTGTGTTACCGGAAAAGGTGCGGACCCAGATCAGCCGCCACTTCCTCTACACACACACTCAGCCGAGGCGTTCAGGGACGCCGTGTGAGCTCCGACATTTAGCCAAAAATATACAACCGAAGTGGCGTTGCGGAAGTGTATGGATTGGTGTGCACAATTTATTGTAAACGTTGGATTATTTCTGATGGTGTTGATTAGTAATGTTGGCGGATAAAGAAAAAAGAAATGGCCAGCTTTACAATGCTGAAATGCAATCAGTTCACAAAGTGCTATTTCCAATCTAAAATGTGTATTATATTTAGACGTTGAAATAAGTGAAACATTAAAAAGAAATACGTCGATTGCTTGAATTGAGGACACGTCTGTTTAATAGAGATCCTGAAATGGTCACATTCTTCTCCATCAGTTACCTGTAACTCCAAATTTAAGCTGCCATTTTCTGGTTGACACACTCAGCATATGTCACAATGTACACATCCTACAGTTTCACATAACTGCAGCAGAGTGAAAAGCTAAACCCCTGGAGGTCCAAGTAAACAACTTTTAAGCTACTGGCTAAAATGCTGTAATAAGATAGTAAACACCTAAAATGGCATGGGGTCCAATGAAAAATTATGATGAGTGATTAAGACATTTGAAACACCAAGAATTGGAGAATGAAATGCAATTATTTTATTCATAATTCATTCCTGCATAGATCTAGATGCCTCTACACAAAGCGGACAAATTGCATGGGAATGAAGTCTTCAGAATTACGACTACACTTTAAAGCACCATACGCCATTTCGCATGCGCGCTGTAAACGCAGTGAGCTGCAGCGCGGCCCCATTAGCTGCTGCTGACGCCATTTGAGCTTTCAGAGGGAATTTAATCGCCTCTGATGTTACATGTGGCTCATGAATCACTCACACATCTGTACACATGAAGCAGATGTGAGGATTTAGGGGATGCCCTCAGCTCAGGAGGGTTTTTACTCACGGTTTTTTCCGACACGTTCTGTCATTCATTCAAACCTTCCGGTGCGATCGGTCTGTGACGTGGAGGTTGTGTGGGACTGAGGAACCACACTGTTTCATTATGAACATTTATGGAAATTACCTATATATAATAGGTATTTACCAAACCACTATTATGTTATAAATATATAGTGTGACATTCTATTTTGAGGTATCAGCTATTATGCTTATAATATAAATTTAGCCTGCTTGTTATTGTGATATAAACAACTGTAAAGCAACAGGAACATTGTGTTATATTCTAAACATCGATGATCTAAAACATTCAGAAAAGATTAAATTAACTTTAGGAGTAAAAAAATACAAAAACTCTTGTCATATGTTTATACTGTTATATCTTTACCCTGGTTGCACTGTTATCGGAGTGGTTTTTAAATCTCATTGTACATGTGTATAGTGACAATAAAGGCATTCTATAATAACTATTATGGTTCAATGTAATATCCTTGCAGACAATATTAAAATATGCCATCTAGTGTTTGAGCAGCATGTTCTCTATGTGGTAATATAGAATTGAGTATATACATATAATATATTAATAAGATATGATCATTGGCAGTACTGTTACATTGTTAATATTACAGTGTATGTAGTTGGTAGTATAGAATAAGCTTAAGTATATAAAACATATATAAATAATTCAGAATCAGACATGTGCAATACCTTTACACTGTTTATATTTTGTTTACCTTGTACATATTTGAATTTTTAGATTTGAGTTACTTGTGTTTGTATTGTATTTTTATAACATGGTAAATCTCACCATAGCAGGCCCAATAAAGGATTATTCTATTTTATCTTATCTTAGGCTAACTTTATCTTTATCTTATGAATATAATAGAATACCGAATAAATATATTAAAATGATGTAAAATCAATCTACATCATTTAGACATTTAGAGCACTACTTTCTAAATATCTCACTATTGCTCGCTACTCTATGTTTCGCAGATACAGATAATCGAACCCTCTCATTCTTAAATTCCTCTTTTGTCTCGTGACCTTCCTGCTGAATTCAAACCCGATCAGTCGAACACGCGCGCGCACGTACCCACAGGTTGGCGGGCGTCGGACCGCGCATGCGCACTCTCCACCTCAGCGCTTCCTCAACTTGATAAGAATGGTAGACGGAGCGCGCTTGATCGTCCTAGGTTAGATAAAGTGACTTCGGGAGCCGCACGCAAGTTCTCAACGCCGGTCAGAATTTCATGGAAGATACTGGTAAGATCCACCAACTCGTATTAATTAGTGAGGTCGATGTAGCGAGACTAGAAATGTGGTGATTCAACAGAGCTAACGTTAGCTACGATTTGTGGCTAGTGCCGTTGCCAGCGCTAGCTCGCTAGCTAACGTGGACGAACCGCGGGTGCCGTCTATCAACTGGACATGTAGGCAAATGCGTAGCACGCTGTAGTTCTGGTGAGGAGGTTAGTTAACGTAGAGATGACCAAGCTTTGATCGTATTACAACATGTCGCCTAGCTGAGTCCTAAATACCAGTTAACGCCATTAAATGTCTTTAGTTTCATTACGTTTCGCCGATACTAAACGAAAGCTGTTGTGAGGCTAACGCTAATCTCTGGTCACTAGTGCTGCGGCGGGTGTCGGGAAACAGGAGTTGAGGCCCAACTTCGTGTTGAACTTTGATAATGCAAACAACCTTCCGGGTGCAACACGGGCTCGAGCTGCCGCTAAAGCTAACATTGACCAATTCTAACGGAACACGTAACGAACCTTTGCTGTGAAGTTAAGCAGCTGCGCGTTGTGTTATTTAAGTCAGCGAACACGTGGTTGCATTATTTTTAGTAGCTTAATGGGGATTTACCCCTAAGCTGTCGTCTGTTTTAATGTTAGAACAAGGAGGTATCCTGTTGCACCAGCAGCTGCTTCTGCCGGAGTGACCTCTTATGGTGTGGAGCTAACTAATAGTTAATTTTTGGTGTAAACATGAGCTGCTGCAAGTGACTGTGTGGTAAAATTTGGCTCTGTGTGTGCTCTTAAAACATAACATGACCAATCCAACCTGCTTTTCAACAGGCCTGCACCTCTCAGACAACACCCGTAGTGGAATGCTGGACACTGAGTCCGCTGCCATGGAGAGCAATGGGGATGCTTTTCTTCCTGAACTTCCTGTTTTAGGCCAAACCGCTGACTGGTCCCTGGACCAGGTTGCTCCAGAGCCACTCACAAGCATCTTGCCTGAGGACTCTGATGCGTCCCAGGATGGTGCAGTGGAACAGCAGCAACCAACTCAGGAGATGAATTCCACAGAGCTGGGATCTGTTGAGAAGGCTGTTGAGCAGTTTCAGCTTGCCAGTGCTCAGCTTCTCCAAGAGGAGCAGCCGCCACAGCCCACAGAAGAACCAGAACAGCCACCAGTACAGCCACCAGAACACACAGCAGAGTCTGTGGATGCTGAACAAGACATGAGTGTGGAGCCAAGTGCTGCTGTGCAAGATGGCAGTCAAGGTGATGAACATAGATTGATGGATTACTTTATTGATCACTGGAGGGAAATTTAATATAATATTTGGTATTTAGTTGTTAAGAAGCTGGTCTTAGTGAGATTTAGTGTTGACCATTACTTGCTAGCTCTCTAAAGGAGAATCTTCAATAATACACTCAACTAAAGTGATTAAGCAGCTACTCTAAAAAAATGCTATTGGTCACATAACCAAACACATGATGCACTGTTAAGTTGTTTTTCAAACACATCAGATTTTACTGCAATAATGTACAGTCTTTGTATGAATCTGTAAAAAGTGCACCATAGGGTTTTTGAAAAAGTGTCTACATTTTTATATTGTTTTTGCACTTGGGGCTAATACCCTGTTTGAACCTTCATTAGTGCAACTAACTGATTTGCCTGTTAACTACTTCAGATGGGGCCGAGGCACCACAGATTGCAGAGGATGGCATGGAGCTGGAAGAACCATCCAAAGAGACAACAGAAGAAGTGACTGTTCCTGAGCCACAGTTGCCCAGTGAGTTTGAAAAACTCTTTAAAGGCTGCGAGGAGAACCCAGAAGACTTCAATGGTTGGGTCTACCTGCTGCAGTATGTGGAGCAAGAGGTAAAAGAAAAAATACAGATTATTAAAGTATGTCTAGTTTGAAAGTTTCTAAAGTAGAACATTTACATAACCTCATTCTGTGAATCTTCTCTCCTCTTTTACAGAATGTCCTTGAATCTGTGAGAAAGTCATTTGATTTATTCTTCCTACGCTATCCCTACTGCTATGGCTACTGGAAGAAGTATGCTGACATTGAGAAAAAGCATGGCAATGTGCAGGTTGCAGAAGAGGTAAATATACATATTATTAGGACATACAAACATTTATTGCCTTTATGTTTTCTACCTTTTAATGTTCGGTTCATCTCTGCCAAGGTATACAGAAGAGGCTTGCAGGCCATCCCTCTCAGTGTGGACCTGTGGCTACACTACCTGGCCTTCATCAAGGAGAACTCAGACCCCAATGATCCAGAGACGGATGGACACATTCGAGCGTAAGTAAAATTATGTGACTATTCATTATGTCAACAGAAACTAATGCCAATATCTAATCTAATTTTTCTGTGTAAAAAATTGAATTTAGCCACACATTAGTAACCCTTTTGAACAGTATTTGCCCTATTGAAACATAAAACAGAATTTATAATCTTTTCTTCATTTTCTGTCATCAGTACTTATGAACAGTCAGTGCTTGCAGCAGGCACAGACTTCCGCTCAGACCGCCTGTGGGAGTCCTTCATCAACTGGGAGACGGAGCAGCAGAAGCTGGCAAATGTCACCGCCATCTATGATCGCATCTTGGGCATCCCAACCCAGCTATATTCCCAGCACTTTCAGAGGTAAGTGGGAAGAAGAAAATTGTGGTTGCTGTCGTGTTGTGTCTGATTTTTATCAGCTCCCAATTTCAGAGTTACAGGATATTTAGAGATGAGAAAACATTTCTTTTTGAAAGAAAATTGAATGTGTCTTTGACCAGAACATGGCTTGCACTTTAAAGAAATTGGCTTCATACAACACAAACCTTCCTTTAAGCCATTTAGATTAAAATACAACACACTTAAAATGTTAATCAGAGCTGAATCTTTATTTACACTTTGAACTTCCTTGATGTTGAAAGGTGCGATACAAATAAACGTGCCTTGCCTTTTCAAACTTTGCAGCTTCAAAGATCATGTGCAGAACAACAACCCCAAACACTTCCTGTCAGAGAAGGAGTTCATTGAACTGAGACTCGAGCTCTCTAAATCCAGCCTTGTGGCGATGGTCGGCAGCGATGGAGAGACACCGGCTGCTGAGGAGGAGCTGCCACCTGGAATTGAAGATCTTGCTGATCCTGCAAAGGTATTAATCCAACTCCTTCTCCTGCAGGGGTAAAGCATTTAGCAAAATTGTTGCAGGTAGGGCTTAGTAGGAGTTTACCTTGATGAAATAGAAAGAAACAATTGTTCAGGTTTGAAGGGGTGTTTTTATGTCAGCAGCCAAGCCAATGAATGCCAGTGGGGATTCAAGGTGGCTTCCAATCAGAGACTCGTCTTAAATCTAAAAGGATGACCTGAGGCCCATTGACCCCAGCACCTGCACCCAGAGGCTGATGTGCTGGGTACATACATACTCTCCCCTCTGCAGGCTTCTTGTGTCTGGCAAGCTCATGGTGATGTAAATTCTTGGCTGCAGGTCTAGCAGTTTTTACATCAAGTGGAGAATCTGAAGTACACATTACAGTGGTGACCTTTTTTTAATGTGTGTTTTTATGTAGAGAGTGACAGAGATCGAGAATATGCGCCACAAAGTCATCGAGGTTCGGCAGGAAGTATTCAACCACAATGAACATGAAGTCAGCAAGCGCTGGGCCTTTGAGGAAGGGGTATGTGTCTTTTTTTCTCCACCACCGTGCTAATTGTTGAAAATGATTTCCTTTGCTATATTTGCCTCTGTATAACAATAATTTATATGTATGTCTTTATAGATAAAGAGACCATACTTCCATGTCAAAGCCTTAGAGAAGACCCAGCTGAACAACTGGAAGGAGTACCTGGACTTTGAGATTGAAAATGGGACTCCGGAGCGTGTGGTCGTTTTGTTTGAACGATGCCTTGTTGCCTGTGCTCTCTACGAAGAGTTTTGGACCAAGGTAATGTCACCGCTAACCCCTCTCTCATTCCCGCTACCTCCCTGCACTTCCCCCTCATCAACGATGATAATCACATCGACAAAGTAAATCGTCCTGCACTCTCTTTGCGTGTAACGTTGATATGTGACTGTATCTGTTGTATTAGGGGATGGCCAGCTTGCCACACAAGATTTGACTGCAGCATTTGCCAACTACTACGTTGCATCTTCTTCGTCTCCCACTACCTTACAGAAACTTATCTAATTGGTTCCATGAAGGTGCTGATGGGTTTACACAGAAAATTTCTAAAAACGATCTTGTCAATGAAGAAATTCAGTGTTTCTGTCAACTGAAAATGTAGATTTAAAATGTGTTGTCTCTTTTGCCTCTCTTTCTCCTCTATTCTTTTTTCTCTGTCCTCTCCTGCACTTTTTCCAACTCGCTTTCTCTTTCTCACTCTGAAGTATGCAAAATATGTAGAGAGCTACAGCACTGAATGTGTGAGACATGTCTACAAGAAGGCGTGTAACATCCACCTGCCCAAGAAACCTGCCATCCACCTGCTGTGGGCAGCCTTTGAGGAGCAGCAGGGTGAGTGATGCTCATTTTAAACTAACATGCATATTGAACTCAAATTAACCAAGGAGATGATAAGGAACGTAACGTGTGCATAGTGACACGTGGTCCGAAAACCAAAAATAACAGTAATTGAACCTATTTTCTCTTTACTCAGGCAACGTGGAGGAGGCTCGTGACATCCTGAAGTCCCTAGAGGCGGCAGTGCCAGGTATGGCCATGGTGCGGCTTCGGAGGGTCAGTCTGGAGCGTCGCCATGGTAATTTGGATCAAGCGGAGATGCTGTTAAGGGAGGCCATGGATTCAGCAGAGGCCGTTACCGACACATCTTTCTATGCCGTGAAGCTGGCGAGGCAGCTGATGAAGGTGCAGAGAAGTCTGAGCAAAGCCAGGAAGGTGCTGCTGGATGCAATCGAAAAAGACCAGGTGAGGAACTGGTTGGTCAACTCTACAGACTTACATGATGGCTTTGGATTCAGGTTATAGAGCCCAACAAGTAGTTACTGTAAGGGAAAACCGATGAATAAGAGTCATGATGGGGTTTGTACTGCTTGCATTCAAAAGGAAGTCAGCAGGATTGCACTGCCTAAATCTATACAATTTAAAAAGTTAATTCCCTAGCTGCTGCTTTCTGGCTTTACAGACGAGTCCAAAACTGTATCTAAACCTGCTTGAGCTGGAGTACAGTGGGGATGTGACACAGAACCAGGCAGAGATCTTGGCTTGTTTCGACCGAGCCCTGAACAGTCAGATGCCCCTGGAATCTCGCCTCCTCTTCTCCCAGCGCAAGGTTGAATTCCTCGAGGACTTTGGCACTGACATCAATGTGTGAGTTTTTTTGTTAAATTTAGCAGAATGTGTGTTATAAATATATATATATTATAAGTATTCATTCTTTTTTCTTTTTTACATCTCAGGCTTGTGGCTGCATATGACGAACAGCAGAAACTGCTTAAAGAAAGTGAACCCACAAAGCGGAAAGCGGAGAACGGGTATGACAGGTGGATATTGGAACAGGGCTTGGGTCACATCACAATTTTCACAATTCTTTCAAGTAACTTATCGCTCTTGCAAAATACTTTTTGTAGTTGAACCAGATTTCTTTAATTACTGGTTGGGTTACAGTAATGTAACAGGCTATATTTCATGACAACCTTCTTTACAAGAGAATTTACTTAGGTAAACCTTCTTGTCTGCAGCTCTCAGGAACCTGATGCCAAGAAACAACGTGTGGATGACAGTTCCGCTGCTGCAGCAAACGCAGCAACAGACGCGCAGGCAAACAACTCGGCATATAACTACAACTGGTATCAGGTAGGTTTCATACCCAAGTCCAAGGTTTCCTTATTTTGCGGGAAATAAGGTTGTAAAAACCTGCTGAATTCCTATCTACTGCAACAATGATTTTCAAACACCATGTTGTATCATATTCTGCAGGAATATTTTCTTTCCTGTCAGCAGGTGTGTGTCTGCTCATCTCAAACTCTCGAGCTGATCAAGTGTATGTTCTCAACTCTTCTCTTGTTCTCTCCTTTTCATCAGCAATACGGTGGTTGGGGACAGAACTCCTGGGGGCAGTACAACCAATACCCCCAGTATAACCAATACTACCCCCCTCCTCCTACATGATGGACAAAATCCTGACGTGAAGACGGAGACTCAGAGATAATCATCCTTTCTGACCTGCCTACATCACTGAACAGGGCTTGTTCACAGGGTGTCATGGATATTTCAACCCAACCACAGACTTGCAGCAGCTGATTAGTTCCTTCTTTCTGGTTTCCAGTGTGCTCATCAGTTAAATTACACTTTGTAGCTATTGGTTGAAGTAGATTAGACTTGGCCCTCCATGGCATTCATGTTTAAAATAATATAACTTGCTACGATCATCATCTCCATCATTGGAGTTTTTTTGGGGTGTTCTTAATGCATGTTATTTGTTGAGGCAGAGTTATATTTTCCCTGTAACAAAGGCTTTTTAATTTTTTTAGATTGGATGACTTAGTTTGGTCTCTTTCTTTGTGTTGATGATTGTTCATGATTTAAACTTGTAAAGGAGACCTTCATGGGTGTACCTCTGAGTCATGTGTTCCCCCTTTCTCAAACTGAAAGATTTTTAATATTTCATGGTTCTGTTTCCACAAACACATAAAGTTGCATTTTTTTTTATTTTGACTTAATTTCCTAATAAAGAGAACAATATCCTTAACTGTCTCGTTGATCTAATCTTTCTTACGATTTCTGTGTGGCTTAAATAATTGCTGAAGATGTCATGAGCTCTTAAGAGACATTACATAGATAATCATATCAAGTATTCAGGAATGAAAAATAGTTTTATACTAGCAATGAATTTGTCAACATGGTCATATGTGCAAATAAGCAAAACCTTGAAGTGTAAATTGAAATTGCATATGAAGGTGAGAGTGAAAATGTTTTTTATTCAACTGACTCGTGAAGGAATTGATCCAGTTTAAAATATGAAAGTTTCCATTTAAAACCTCAAACATTTGACTCTTAAGCATCTATTTAGCTTTAACTTTCCATTTAGCTGATGATTTCATTCACTGCTTGTGTGGTCACGTTTAAATCACCAGAACAATATTGTAGTAGAACAATAATAGCGATATACTGAATTATTACCGATTTGTTTTTCAACGCAAGCAAACGCATCACCCTTCAAAGTGCGATGGGCGTGACTAAAGAGGCGGAAGTACGTAAGTGTGCACATGCGCAGTGTGGACCCTCGAGCAGCCCTTTTTATGCCTAGCGTTGATCGACTAGCATCAAGCGAGGTAAGGCCTGTGCGTTTTCTGTGAAAAACCCTAATTTCGTCCAACCCCGACAGGTTTTAGTTGACAACTATAACACGTATGTCACCGCGTATCACGGCACATCTTAGTTTGAGCAGTTACGGGTTATTTTACGTGTTTCTACCGACTTTATGAAACGTGTGCCCCATGTGGCTAACCACGCTAGCATAGCATTAGCGCGTTACCCGTAGTCACCAGTGTTCCCGGCACGTTGCTCTGCTTCTCTTCCGTTTTCAAGTGGCCACTTTTTTAAAAATTCGTGTATTTTTGTGGCTGTAATTTCATCAGGAGGTGATTTATTTTCAAACAGGGGAAATATGTGGCGGGTTACAGGGGTCCTTGTTCGCTGTCACACATAAATCCAAAGCCACGAGCTGATTTCCACGTCAATATCATGTCTAATTAAAAGTCAATGTGTGATCGTTGAACCTGATGTCGTTTTCTTCCAGCATCAAGATGCAGCTGTTTTTGCGTGCACAGAACACTCACACCCTCGAGGTGACCGGACAGGAAACTGTTGGACAGATCAAGGTAAAATCTCTACGAGTTGTACATTTGACCTAAAACTTAACATCTCCTGGTCATTATTTGGTAGCTAACGTTTAAAAACCGAGTTGAAATCTGATGTGGAAAGGTGTCTGAGAATATGTGTATTTTCTGGTGTCTCTCTCAGGCTCATGTCCAGGGTCTGGAGGGTCTCCTGGTCGAGGATCAGGTGCTGCTGCTTGCCGGGTGCCCACTGGAGGATGATGTCTCCCTGGCATCCTGTGGAGTCTCGGAGCACTGCACCCTGGAGGTAGCTGGCAGGCTGCTGGGAGGTGAGTTCACTGACACCTGATTGCATGTTTGTCCACCAAAGAGAAACTTGAAACATCCATTTTAAACACAAGTGGCAACACAAAGTGTTTGTAGTACACTATTGCCCCCACAGGTTTGTTTTAAACTTCAGAAACTTCGGTTTTTGGATGACTATGACTGACTATGATTTCCTTCTCTCCCCTACAACAGGTAAGGTCCACGGTTCTCTGGCCCGTGCTGGAAAAGTGAGGGGACAGACACCCAAGGTAAGGAGACATTCCTTTTCTGTCCTGTTCCAGAATAATTTTAAATTGTATTTATTCACAACCTGTCTTGCATTGGGATTTGTCCCATATATTTGAAAATGTCTTAAAGGTTTTGGATGCATTTGTTTTTTAAGAATGAATACACATTAACTATTTAGAGAAATAAGACCCTCTTTTCCGTCTCGTTGTCCAGGTTGAAAAGCAGGAGAAGAAGAAGAAGAAGACTGGCCGTGCCAAGCGTCGCATCCAGTACAACAGGCGCTTTGTGAACGTTGTGCCCACCTTCGGAAAGAAGAAGGGACCCAACGCCAACTCCTAAATGCTTCCATGCCCCAAAGGAGAAGCATGATCACCACCTGTCAGTTTTCATCAAGTTAAATTTTATCCTGTTCAGAATAAAGTTTGACTTGGACAGAACTGAATGTTGTGATGTGTCATTCAGTGGAAGTCTTATTTTCAAACCAGCAGTTTATTTAAAACTAGAAATGCACTGAGTTAGAGTGCATACCTCTGCCATGGCCCAATAGTGCCATTAAATTCAAATAAGCTGCAGTAACTTTTACAGATTCATAAATATCTGGCCCCTCAATACATATTTCAAGATCCATGATTACATAGGAAATAAGGTACCATGTTAAAATGGAAAACTGCATCTGTCCCTGATATACACTACATTTTTAAAGGTTCTTCTCTGACTCATGCTGCATCCTTCCAGATTTCATGGTAACCTGTCCAACAGTTACTGGTTATCTCAAACTGATAAACAACCTTGTCTGAGGTAGAAATTTGACAATTAGTGGTTTACGTGGAAACAAAAAGTGCTCCATTTATCCTGCTTTTTAATTTCTGTTCGCTGCTTTATATAAATTGGTTTAATCTGCTAATATCATGCTGTTTATAATCCTGCATCAAATGATATACACATGGAGTCATATACTTGCAGTCAGTTAACAAGGAAGACCAGAAAGATAATTTCCTTAAGTATGAACTAAGTCCACAAAACAATTTTATTTATCAATTACATTTTACATGTAAACAGACAAAAAAATCAGGGTGATTTTATTTACATTATAAACAAGCCATTCTGTTTTGGCCAAAAACAATTGTAGTAGTAAGTGGTCGTTTCTTGATGCAGCCTGTTGTACATAATGTAACTATGAGATAATGTGTAGAGGAAGTAGTCACAGCACAGTCGAGATCAAGACGTGTGTTGTCCATTCTTAAATGTGATGCATGCTGGCAAATGTTAAGTCAGTTAATCCACTGACACAAGCTCCACCTCAAAAATCAGCTTGGCATTGGGTGGAACTCTGGTAGAGCTGGAGTTAAGGAGAAGATTACTGAAAATGAATTTAGCATCAGATTGAATTAATAATGAACCTGATAATGACCCCCAGTGTTGGCAGGACAACTGGAAAAATTAACATTTCACTGCAAATATACAAGACACAGAAAGAAGGAAACAATCAGCCACAGAAAAGGATACTTGTCAGGGACGCCCTTCCGTCCATAGGCCCACTCTGGTTCGATCTCCACTCGGGCGGTTTCACCCTTGCTCATTGTTAGCACGGCCTCATCCCACTGTGAAAGTAAGGGATTAAATATGATGAGGTGGTGGAGGGAAGAGTCACACTGAGAAACTCAAGATGCTTTCAGACGTGCACTGAACTCCGGATAATCCCCTGACATTCTCCAGAGGGTCTGTATGTGAGAATGCAAATGTCCAAAGTCTTTCTGTAGAGCTTCTCCGGCCAGAACCCTAATACGAACTCAGCAGAATGTCCGAGAGAGCCAATATGAGAACACAGCAACAAGAGGTGGTGGTTTCTAACAAAAATATAATTATCTCAGGAGAAAAGTGGAGCCACACACGTAGGTGAGAGGATTTTTTGATAACAGTTGATGATGGTGTTGATGTGCCGTAAACAAAAACACATAATCTCCACAGTGAAATGACCACACTACGTGCTGCCTCTGCAATGCTGCCCTCACCTGACTATTACGGATATTTCTGTGTTGTCTGAGCAGAGATAAGCTCCTGCTGCTTTGTTTGTGTGTTCATATGTGAAAAGAAAAAACTCTGAAGAATCAGGATCCAAATGTACCGACATTCTCTGGGCTTCATGTCTGAGAACAGCTTGAGAGATGTTAGGATGCACAGATTAATTAACATGAGATTGACTTACTCCTCTGATGACTCTTCCCAAGCCGACCTTGAAGCACAGTGGTTTGGTCTGTCTCTTCTTTCTGGCTGCTGTAGAAACAGGAGTGAAGCGAAGGTTTAAACAGGATGGGGGTAATACGCAATGATAAGAAGACAATCTTTTGTGTGGAGCATCACTAAGGTGCACGTTGGTCGAACCTGCAGGAATATTGGTGTCAAACACAGTTCCATCCTCCAGGGAGCCAGTGTACCAGCAGCCCACAGTGTCGCCCTTCTTTGGGAAGTTGGTCTTGTCGCCTTTCTTCAGTACTGACTTGAAGTACTTGGGTGGACCCTGAGAAAAGCAACGCAGCAGCAGGTTCATAAACCTTTATGTGCATGTAAAGTAAACATCTATCTTGTCGATCTTTACCATCCTGCAGCAGTACCTCATCTACCACCTCTGTTTTAACTTCTTTGGGTTTTTCTTCAATTCTCACATCTTTAACCTTCTCGGTAACTTCTTCAATTGGCTCTGTGTCTTTAAACCTCTGCAACACAGAGACAGCAGAACACACACATTGTTTACATGACCAGTGATGTCAGTGTACATCATCCCCGGTGATGCTGCGGTACTCACTTTGCTCTCGAACAGCTGACTGTAGGCGATGATCAGTTGCTCTTTCTTGGCAGTTTTGGAAACATTTTTGATGTTTCCCAGCAGCTTGTGCTCGTTAAGGAACTGGAAAACACAAATAATTAGAAAGTTAATGATGGTGACTTTATTTAACGATCACGTTTTGTTTTTTTTACATAAAATGATAATAAACAGTAAATGCAGCTGTTGCTGCTGCTGGTCTGATGAAATACTGTTTACTTTAACACTTTTATAACTATTTAGTATAACATGTGTTGTCGTGTTTTTAGCTTTGCTGGATGCTAAACCACTGCAGTGTTCCTGGTGGCTCTGCTGCAGCTAACCATGCTGCATGCTGCACTTCTCACAGGTTTAAAACTTAAACCTGGACACATTCACACTGAAATCTCACACAGGCCAGAGGGGCGAACATACCGAGTGTGCTGCATTGTCCTGGATGAATTTGATTATGTCTTTTTTGGGCAAATCGTCACTTTTGAGCTGCTCATCGTTCCACTCCCGTGCTGGTTCGGCCGCCATCTTGTAAGGCGAACTGTTCAACTTTGACCCCCAGTGGCGCATTTGAGGCACTGCAAACACTTCCGTATTCTATTTTCTCTACGCATGTTTTATTATTTTTTACTTTTATTTATTATATTATTTATTCCCGCAGTTTAGCTCATGAAATGTAAGCTGACAACATTAAGGGCTTGTCAAGAGAAAAAAACTAATAGATAAATAAATAAATAAACTCAGAAATAAATAACATCCTCCCATTATAAAACATTACTCAAGTAATTGGTGGAAAAACTCTGTGAAGTGTGTGTCCTGCAACCTACTGGACATATGTGAGTATAACATTTCAGCAGGAGAGAGAAGATTTTACAGAGCAGTGCTGAAAACATATTTCTAGAGGAAACCTTTAGAATTGTCTTTTCTTTTTCAAAACCAATTTAATTCCAGATTTGAACTGGTTTTTACTGATGTTTCTTTTGTCGATATTTTCTTTTATGTTTTATTTCATTTTTTCTGTGTTGTTTTATTCCCATGTATAAGTATTTTGGAAGCCTTTTCTATATGCTATGGTATTAAAGTTGTATTATTTTATAGTTTTATTAGTCATTCATTCACCTCCATTCATTGCAATTTGAATAAATTATATGAATTGTCAGGTATTTTGTAACTTCAACATCTTATGCATGAGAGACCTTAAAGAATTTGTGCTCGGAGTCTCCATCCTGTCTCTGGCATTGCACCTTGAGACAGTCGCAATTCTTGAGTAAAATTTTGAAATGACAGATTAAAAAATAATAATAAAAAAAATGTGTTGCTCACTGTGGGAACTGTTGGGTTTCTCTATCATTTTGTCAGGTCTCGACCTAACTATATGTTAACTGCTTCTAGATCATGCATGTTGTGATTTGATGCTATTCAAATAAAACTGAATTCAACCTGAAGAGTGCAGCTGTAACAGCCCTGTGTGTTGTGTCACTTTTCCGCCTCTCATTTCCTGTATTAGATGACATGTCAGTCTCATCATTGTTGCATCCCTCTTCCTTCCTGTTGGCTAGCTTCTGTGCAAATGGAAATCGGACATTCATGCACCAACAAAAAGATCTATAAATAACTTTGCTTACCTCACTTCATCACTAACCGAGACAGACAGCAGGCTGATGATGAAAATGATTTGCCAACACTATACTTAGCTGTACATGAGGGTTTTTACCCTGGTTTGTTACTATAACAACAGTGACACTGAGCGAGAAGCTCACGAGGAAGAGGAGAGGACTAATTATCTCTTTAGAGGAAATCTCCCAGGTCCCATTTAAACTCCTTTACTTTGCCTGTGAAGGAAAGATTGTCACAACAGCACAAACTGTGGAAATGAATTAGCTTCAGGAGAAATGAAAGAAATGTACAACTCTGTACTTAATAAAAAGAAGAAAGAAAAGGAAGACACCAATGGGCCTTTGCTTCGGTATTTACAATGTAATGTTGTGTTTACGGTGACATATATAAACTTGCCATTTATCTGTGTATAGTACAAGTTGCCTGTAGTTAACACTTGGCCAGAGGGCCTACTTAAAATCTCTTTGTCTCTTTCCTTCATTCTTATGCCGCCAGCGTAATATTTGCTTTTGCATTTCAGGGTGATAAGCGTCTCTCTCTTTCTCTCTCACTGCTCATGAGTGCGAATGAAACCTGCATCACAGAAAGTTCCAGGAGAAAAGACGTTTGAGGATCACACGTCTGGTGCATCGTGTTGTGATGAAGTGTTTCTTAGGAATGCAAAGCCGAGCAGCTTAAATGAGCTCACACATCAAGTGAGGGAGGAATCCAAATTGATGCGGCTCCTGAGAGCTCTTCACAGCGGCAGGTTACACAAACAAGTGATACACAGTCTCTGAGATGTGCCTTTCCGCACAGAGACTGCAAACAATATCACTCTCAAGTGGTGTTTGCAGCACTGTGGCATTAAATCAAATAAAACGTGTCAGTCAAACTGTTTGGAAAAGGCCTTGTTTTAAAGTTTATGGTCAACGCTCAGACAATGTATTATATGTATTTTATATGCTGTATGAAAGAATATGCAGAAGTATGATGCTTCAAAAGTCCACAATATGAGGAATAGTTCTATGTGAATTTATTGAATTGAAGATGTTTTAGCTACCAATAATCTATCTATCTATCTATCTATCTATCTATCTATCTATCTATCTATCTATCTATCTATCTATCTATCTATCTATCTCCTTCAGTCCTGTCTGCCTGCAGTTACCGTCTCTAACCTCAGGGGGGCAGTATGTACATACTGTTCAGCTGTATGAAGCAGTTTGTGTTGCACACTTACTGAAGATTGATCTTTTCAATATATGAGGTTTAAAATGAGGCCTGACAGGAGGGAAAATGGCCGAGATTCATCCTGGTGAAGAGCACAACAATAATAAATACCATAAACAGTGTGAATGAATAATAAGTGGGGAGGGGAAAAGGTTTGCAAAGCTGCTACACAAAAGAGTCTGTCTGGGCGGATGGTGTAGATTTAGTGTTTGTGCAAAAAATGCTCAATCTCAATCTGTTTTCATGTGTATGCACAGGAAGAAAAAAAGACCATGAGTCAGTGTGTGGAACCACTAATATGCTATTTTCCTCTAAGAGAGCAAAACCTCGTGACTGCACCAGAAGTGCCTCGATAGAATTCAGTCCATAGCTTAAATTAAAACTTCTTATTATTTACCTGTGGAATCAATGCACAGGAGAACATATTGAAGAAATGTGGTCATCATGCTATTCTTCTTCTTCTTTAAACATTGCTTTTCAAATCCGTTAATTTGCAGGCCTTGGATTTCCTTGTCTACCGTCTCTCTTATCGATTCGCAACAAACACCCTGAGGGTACATTTGATGAATTTTTACAAGTTTAGATAAAAGTGAGCAACAGGGAGAGAAAGACAGAAGTGTGTGAGGTCAGTGGTTCGTGTTGGTAATAATACGATTACTCAGAGAACTGTGTCCAGAAAACAAACCAGAGAAATACAATTTTTGCTTTAATGCCAAATCAGGAGTGAGCAGGACATGGAGGTATCATTTGGCCTAACATGAGCCGAGCCGCCAGGAGGTGCGGCTCGTCTTCTTTTTCATATTTCCACACACCTCCTCCTACTCATACTGGTGGAATTAAAGTCTTTCGTAATGGAAATCATCTCTTGGTGGCCTTAGTCCACTGTGGATAATGTGTTTTCTGCTCAGAGCCCTAATAAGCTCCCTCTAAGCCATATGGGAAGCTTGGTTCACCTGCGTGTGCCCGGGGCTGTGACAACACATCTTCAGCTTCATGTGGAAGACGATTCATGTGCCACTGCAGCTGAAACCAACAGCTTACACTTTAAATAAAGTAGTGTCTGTATAATGCACTGTCAGTAGAAGGGGAAATAGGTCAGCATCTACCTGTCTGTGGAACACATATCTTGTGAACTGCACATCTAATCAACTTCACGTGTGTTTGCACTGTAATTTGCCTGAGAAAGTGCATTGTGGATTATTCTGCAATTTGGACACTTGATACATTCAATATTAATTGAATAAACAGGCGACCAGCACTCTGTAGCAGTCAGTGGAGGTGGGGCAGTGTGTCCTCAGTCCATGGATCGAGTTGATAGTGTCTTCTTCTACGTCCTTGGATAAACTACAGCAGTGGTCGGCAACATGGATAATTTAAATTATTTTTATTTCACCATCACTAGGACATTTACTGGGTCAAGAGTCCTGATCTCCATCATGGCAGCAACATACATGGAATAGCTTCCTCTTCAGCAATATGAGTAAAAGCACAGCATTTAATTTGTTGCTGCCATGCATCATATCATATATCAGGCTGATTACAGAGCTTTTATTTTGAAAAGTTGCGACCTTGGGTCTGAAGATTGTGTATTGATTTCTTAACAGACCTCTGAAATAGCCGACATGCAATGTATGAAAAAACAAGTAAATCATTCAAACAGTAATGAAGCAAATTCTGTTTCATTTTATGAGAACAAAGACTATAACATCTTCATTGCAGATAAACCAAGTAGGATGAACACAATGTTTTCTGATTTCACTCTGCACCAGAGACTTTTTATACAAAGCTCTGCACATAGGGAGCGTGGAGTTTCCCAAATGTACGTGCACGCACACACACACACACACACACACACACACACACACACACACACACACACACTGTTGCCATCAACATGCAGCAACCATCCAACAAGCTGCAGCAGACTCTGGAACATTTCCAATCCAGAGCTTAGCCTGCAGATCTGTAGTCTCAGTACTAGCCCACGCCTGGCCTGTCAGATCTAATCTCTTGGCTGCATGCCGTGAAATGGGGCTTATTAAGAGTTTAACTGAGATCAGCCCGACCCTGATCTGAAGCGTGTGGACGAAAAGGGAAATCGCTCACCTGAAAAATCTCAAAAATCTCAAGAACTTGGGTGGTATCGGGGTGGATATCAGTCACCATATCACAACGGCATGCTCTTCATTGCCTCCTGGCTCTGCTGTTGTATCATCTGCTAATGAGAAACCAAAAGAGAAAAGATGGATTTGAAGTTTCATTTGGAAGTGGTCCCAGTATGATATCTCTGAGGGCTTAAAGTGAGCAACTTCTGAGCCACATGCTCCCAAAACTCTTGTCTCCTCATATTACTCTCACGCTGTCTGTTTGCGTTTGAAGAATGAGACTGCTGACTTCATCCTCAGTGCAAATGATATGTTTGAAAATGGCATTTTAACTTCATCCACTGCTCTGTCTCTACCAAATACTCTTAGAAAATACTTTTTTTTTTCAAATAACAGCAGGAGTGGATGATTGGCTGCTATTTCTTCACTTAGTCTGTCTCCAGACTTTGTATTCTGACGGAATTCAGAAATTCCAGGAAGACGCTGTGTCCTTGAAATTACATTCATACCTAAGATTTGCAAAAGCAAATATCACAGAGGCAAATTTCACAGAGAAGTAGTGCTGGCTGAATTATTTTTTGCCGTGCTGGTCTCATGGCTCTGGGCATGGTAATATCTGCCTCTGGCTCAGTCAGTCTCTTGGATAGCGTTTGATCCACCACTTTGGTCCACACTAAAATATTTCAACAACTACTGGCTTGATTGCTCTAACAATGTCTACAATGTTCACGCTTCCTTGATGATGAACCATACAGACTTTTGTTATTCTCCAATAATTCCTCCTCTACCTACACAAACAGTACATCGGTGGTCTTAAGTTAATGTCCCAGAAGGGCAATCAAAGTTGTTTCATCAATGATGAACAAACATTATTCCTATTGTAATAATAACAAACTGATGCTTATGTTCATGTTAAAGTCAAAACTAATTTAAAGCAGGATGAATTTACTTCATTCAAATTCAACAGAATAGCAGCAGACCCTTCTCACAGCAGACATTTTGACTTTTCAGTGCAGAGAAACATGGATGGCTCCATTACATAGACTGCATATAAAGATGGATGACATGACTGCTCTGCAAAAGTGAAGCTGGAGCTGCAGCATAGGTCGTAAACCCTGCCTCCTCCATGTTAGAAGATGGTACATGGACCAAACTAAAAACTCAAAAGTTTATGCAAAGTACATTTTTCTGAAAGATGATTTCTGTTAGGTTGTTCTTATCACACAAATGTTTATCAGAGTGCTATTTTTTCCAGTGAGTTTTGTTTAAATTGGTTATTTGACGCTATAAAAACAAGGTGAAACGTCATGACAGAAAGCTGAGACTGACTCGAGATTGGTCTTCCATGCAAAGAAGCAAAGTCTCACTCCTCATCCAATGATCTGTACAGTCTGAGTTCAAGGCCCCAGCTCAGCCAGACACACATTATTCACTCTCCCTGACCCTGTCCCATCACCAAATGGAGCTGAGCTAAGATTTGTGTTTATCAACCTTTGTCTGAGGCGCACATGTGTGTTCCCACAAGTACTGTAAACTTATGCAGTTCTCAGCAAGAAGATGGTCGATGGATGGTGAGGGTCAACGGGATGCTGATCGCAGGCCAAAATCAAACCACATACGATATTTTCTTATAGTTTTCTCAGGCTAATTTGCTGTGGATGTGGCATGAGCACAGCGTGATGGAAAGCCAGATTTGAAATTTCAGGCAGGAGAGAGTAGGGAGCATTTTGACACTTTTATTACTTTGAATCATAACTCTGACTTGAATATTTTCTGTTCATCATCTGAAAATATGCCAATTTTCAGAGCCTTATGTTTCTTAAACAGCTCAGATTTGCGGCTGAACATATTTCACAGTGATCCAGACTGACTTCAACATTGGCAATATTCAGTCTCATCTGGTGGTGTGACTACAAAAGTGATGCACTGCCTGTAGCCTCCATTAAATCCAAACCAGGGTACCTGGTGTGACCTGGCACTAACTTCCTGTTGCTCCCATAAAACATTCAAACCTTCAGATAACATTCGAGCAATGTATTTTATTCTCTATAATAGAAAAAGGATGACAAGTATCTCAAGTAAAAACACTAAGAAATTTTGCTCCACTTGCACACAGCAGAATATGTTTTCAAACTCAGGATAAAGCAACTTCTTTCCTCCATTTGTTCAAAGATTGGATTGCATTTTAGAGCAATCCCTTTTCTTCGGAAGAACACAAACACGCACGGCCATATGCACGCGTGTGCGCAAACCCACACGCTGAAGAGGTTATGGGTAATTGAAAATGGGTTTGTGTTCAGTAGATGGATTTCCATCTTTCTCCGCTCAATTCCATCACAGGGATGAAGCGGGTCTCACCATGGCTGCCATGTGAAATACATCATGAGTGCAGAGAGAAAACGACTGATTAATAACGGAACATGTCTCTTATATTTAGTATTTATGAAACACCTCCTAAAGGTTACATTCTCAGGCAGAACCTCTCTTTTTTAGGGTGAAGCAGAACAGGAAAGATTGACAGACATGTGACCGATCGTGTCATGAGAGGCATGAACCCATTATGTTGTCTGCAAATAAAATTGAACTCCACGAGCAGCTCAGATCCTGGGATGTCACTTTTTCCTTTTTTCCCCCCTATGTGTGCTCAAATGCACTTTGAAGAAAGATGAGACAAAGTGCGATGTGTGTTAAATCCTGTGCATGCTCAGGGTACGCACCTGGTGCAAAACCACAGGACAGTAAAGCACATGAATGAAAGAGGTGACCAGTTATTTTTTTTGTGCTGCTTCCCTGCCTTGTCCTTCCCAGCCAGCTGAGTCAAAAAGACTCTGATTTTAATCAGTTTTTGAAGCCTGATACTGACAAAGCACCATGCAATGAACATGAAAGGCTCAGACACACACACACACACACACACACACACACACACACAGGTCCCCAAAAAGTCCCATTGGTCTCTAATGGAGAAGAGGAAAGAAGTGCCAGATTGTCTGTGGCATCTCCAGCACTTTTAAAGAGGAGGGGGAGGAAGAACAGGGGTCATGTTTGAATTATGAATCAGGCAATGGAGTGCAGCTCCCGTGTCTGTCTGAGGTTTTGCAAATTTTCCTTCCGGTGGCTGAGGCAGTGTCCACAGGTTCAATGTCGGACTGAGACGCTGGAGGAAAGACGGTCTTTCTTCTCCAAGTGCTCAAACAAGACACGAGAGTCTGAGGAGAAAGTATTGCAAAATAAACCTTACACACATGCCAAGAAAAATAGCCACAGAGACACTGCGGCGATGATGATGATGATGATGACAACAATGATGATGATGCTTTATTGTTATATTACAGCAATGTTCTCTGAGTATAAGCAGAAGGTCAGACTCTGCTCTGATAAAAAAAAAGCCATTATGTGGAAGGGTGAGATGGTCCACTGGGGCTCAGCACTCATCATTGTAAAGGACAGTAGGCAGGTTGAGGCGTCCCAGGATGGCAATAACAAGCCACACAGGTGGAGACAGGTGTCGTTTGGGATGGGCAGGGCTCTGTGGCATTCGCTCCTCTGGCACAGACACAACACAATTAATTTTGTTCTGTCTTATTTTACCTTGAAATCCTGAACTGAAGCTGCAGGGAAGTGGAAAGCATGGACGTATAACGCAGCCTTACAAACAATGACAAACTGTAAATGTTATCGCTCTTTGGCGGTCACAGTTATTCCAGCAATTGAAAAGTAACGTCGGCACACTGTGTGACTTTAGAAAGAATGTGAGCATTCCAGAATCAGAGGCGTCATGTGTCACATCAGTGTCTTGTCCTGCAGTGACGGCTCTTCCTCTTACATGTCAACTCCGCTCTGCGACTAAAACTGTAACAGAGAGGTGGACGACGCGTCTCTACTTCCTCACACTGCCCAGAAGTTAAGCTAAAATAGTTCGGAATATGAATGCCGCCATCTTGTGTATTTGTAGCCTGTGTCTACGCAGAAGTGTTTGGCCAATCATGAATTAGTTTCAGCTGTCAATCGCAATGATTTTTCTATGTTTTTTATAGCATTAAATAACAAATTAAAACCAACCTTAGCACTTCAACAAACATCAGTGTGATAAGGACTACCCATAATGACACAACAATCTTCGACTTTTTAGTTTGACCCATGTCCTGTCTGCTAACATGGAAGAGATGGGGTCTTTGACCTTTACTGCAATTATGGGGAGCTTTACTTTTGGTCCATGTTTATTCACCGTCTATGGTTTGTACCATTTATACAGGACACCAAGGCAGAGTATAGACACGATCTACAGGCTCAGGAGATAGTGAGTCACAATAGTCTCATGATGCACTTAATTATTTATCACAGTAATACATTGGGGTTTAATGAAGAGTGCACACTTGAGAAGTGTAAGTATGAAAATGGATTTAATTAGCAATTTATCTGCTGAAGATTGATTCTCTGTGGAATGATGAATGAAAATATAATCGGAAATAAGCAACTAGAATAACAGCCCTGTGGTTGTATGCCTCCGCCAACCAGTGCAGTTTCAGTCTACATACATTTATTTCCAGACTCCTATTTGGTCACTGTGACCTTTGACCACTGAAATCGGATCTGTTAATTTTGTAGTCCAAGTGACAACTGACCAGCAAATTCTAATCAGTTTATTTTTTAGTCCAAGTGAATGCACCAAATCTGAAGAAATTCCCTCAAGGCGTTCCTGAGATGCTGCCTTCACAAGGCAAAAATCGAATCAGTGCGGTCGCTGTGACCTTGACCTTTGACCTTATATGTTTGAAGAAAGTGTGAAGAAATTCCCTCAAGGCGTTCATGTACACAAGAAAGACAGACAACCTGAAAATGTAACGCCTCCTGCCAGTGGGTGTCGCCTGCACTGACGCTTAAAAAAGTTCAGGCTCAAGCCAGGATATTAGAATATCACTTACACGATGACTGGACCTATATAATGTGTGCATTAACTGTCTTGGTGCGATGAAGCATACACCATCTTACAACATTCTGAACACACACGAAGGCTTTTAGACTTTTTAACTGCTCATCTTTGCACGAACCTGTACAGAGTTACCGGGTTAATAAAGCGAAATGATGCAATTTCATGTGGGAGCCACCCTGTAGGAATATAAAGTGAAGGCGGGATGGAGTTTCTGGTTTTTAAGGCTTGACCCTGCTCCCTGGTGATACTGCATTCAGCGAGACAAGACTTCAGCTCATCCTAATTATTTCTAACTGATGGGCCAATCCATCAAGAGAGACAGTGAGAGAGAGAGAGAGAGGGAGGAGAAGGGAGGAGGAGGGAGGCGGAGGGAGACAGAGAAGAATGGGAAGAAGTCATGCTGAGGCTCAACCGTGGATCTGTCCTTTCTGTGGTTTGTTCTTTTTCATTTGTCTCTTTCCCTTTCACATCTCTTTTCCTTACTCACTCACAGGTTTTTTAAAGGAGAGTAAACTTTAAAACATTAAAAAATACAATGCACTCCTTTACCACTGCATCATTTTCGACATTACAAATGCACAGACAACTTATGTAGACTATTACCTTGCTTTGTTGCCAGAATAGCACAATCACCTGGCTGTCACATTTCCATTAACGCCAATTGGAGCCGATAAAAATCTGCATCTACTGCAGAGTCATTTGACCGGGTAGTGAATGCCAACTTTATCCATTCTCATTGCAAAAAACACCAGATGTTCTCGGGTCTTTGTGGGTTCTGGACCAGTGGAAAAGGGGCTTTACTGTTCAGTGTGTTTGGTGCAGACTAAGTCAATAAACACAAATGTATGAGGTTGTCACTGTAATAGTTTATAAAGCAGGAGCATTACTTTCATGCTTCGTCAATGTGAATTCAGAAAACCTATTTAGTTTTATTCCTCATATGAGGATTCTGAGACAAATATCCTCAGCCCAGGCACATGGTGTCATTAAATTCAGATTTATAAGATTGATATCAATACTTATCAAAACACTAACGCCCCCTTACGCCATCTAAGGCCCCAGGCGCCTCTTTGCCCCTCATGAGGGGGAGATGGATAGACTCTGTGAATGGACAAGACTGTGAAAAAGACGAAAGGATAGGTAGAGAGAGGGAAAAAAATGTCCTCAGCCACAGCAGCTAAGTGCGATTCACTGTTGCGGCATTAGCTGACGTCTCCTGATAACAATGGTAAAGGATTAATCAGTATTCTCCGCACTAGTCCTTTATCACAGCCGCAACTGTGGCCTTCCTCTAAAGGTAAGGTTAAAATGGAGATTACGCTTTGTTCCCGTGCACCTCCTCTAATGAACCTTATCTCCCCTCACTCCCCATCTCTTCATTCTGTCTCGCTCACACAGAATTACACAGCTCCTGCCCTCCTCTCCCCTCTCTGGGGGAAAACAGAGAGAGAGGCTCTCCGCTTTGTGTGTCTCTCGGTTTAAATGCGATGGGGCAGTCACCCCGTCGTCTCCTTCACTTCCACTTAAGAGTCGTTCATACCTCGCAGCTGTCCCGTCCAATGTCTAAACCGTGTGTTCGCATTCTTAACTGAGCTCAGAATGCATCATGATCAGTTTGTGATTTCATGCAAAATGCAAAGATAAAATACACTTCTGTTATTCAGTTAACATTAATATATCCTCACTAGAAATCCAATTTCTCTCACCAATTCAAACTTCTAGTCCAGTGCGATCAGTCAGTTACTCAGTTGCTCAGTTACTGTAGTTAGATATTAAAACTTACAAACACCATTTGCTCACCTTTGAAATTGTGTTGTCAATTTGCTTGCTAAAAAGTGAACTCTTGCATCTGTATTATTCATGTTTGGGTTAAAATTAATATTGAGAGTGAAAAAGCTTATCAGAAATATATTTGACCGATGGCAGCGTTCATATCTGTAATGTTTTAACTTCTTTTCTGAATAGTGGGAAGAATATAACAGAACTCATATACAGTCTATGTTGAAACCCAATTTAGTCAATCACTAGTTTGAAACAACCTACAAAGAAGAATTATTAGGACATGATATTTCCACAGGAAACACAAATTATCAAAAGGCACCACCTCACTACCTGATTAACGTAATTTTTAACCAAGTAGTGAAATTCCAAGGAAACATTAGATTTTTGAGTTCTGCTCAAATAGCAGACGTATGGACAGATGCACGACACAGGATCCCCATATCCACCACATTATATGCTGGGGGATAAAAAATAAATGCACTCAACACATGATTTTTGATTCGTGATCAAAACCAATCCAGTGCTCATAAGTGCTAAAGGTAATACATGTCAAGCACCACTTCAAGAGGCCATTTAGCAAATGTCTTCAGGACCATTTCGGTCACACAAAGACAATTTAAAATGTGTAATCGTCGCCTTTGCTCATCTCTTCCCTCTCTCTTTTCATTTAAAGCAGCAGTCTTTACACTTGTATGTGCAGGAGGCAGAACTGTGTAACACTGAGATGGCATATCGTGCCATTCAACTTGAAGAGCCTCAAATACTTGTTAGTACATGAAAGTGGCATCTCGACGCTGTGATCCATCAACAGGCTGCTGAAGAGGAGTAGTGAGGAATCACAGGGAGGCAGATTTTTTTAGGGTTTCCTTTGAGACGGAGAACAAAGTGAAGCAGCTGAGGCAGCAACATGTATCCACATAAAAACTGTTGTATGTTAATGTCGTTCACTACTCTTACACCCACTTTCAGAATCAAATTATATAAGCATTCATTATAATAATGTGATTTATGTGGTTTTCAAATTGACGTGTTTGTACTTCTGCAGATTGATAAACATGAACAGCATTGATGAAGGTAAATGTGGTGCAAAATGTGAGAGGTGTAGACTTGGTGTAAAATATTAAACATATGAACTGGACGTAGTATTAGATGACGTCTTGGATCTGCACATTTATCTGGATCTGCTCTAAAATGTAACAAGTTCTTTCTTGAGTCATTCCCCCACGCCCCTCCATAAAACTATTTAGAATTAAGTAGAGCAGCGATGACAGTTTTGTGCAGACCCCTTTAAATTACAATATACAGGAGGCTGCAATGACACCATGGTCAGAGAGGCCCTCACGAGGCCTCATACCACTACACTCTAAATGTCTGTGTGGTGTGTCTGAGATGGTGGGGGAGCAAGATTAAAATGATCATGAGTATCTGTGTGGATGGAGAGGGGTGGCTCCATGTGGGATCCCCAAGGCCTCTTTTGCCTGGGCCCCCAAAGATCTCTCGATCTTATACCCTCCACCCTCCAGCTACTCTCCCTCCATGCTTTCTAACTTTCACAGCTACAAGAGTAAGTTCTGTCAGAGAGCACAGTCACGAAATTACATTTGTGAGTTTGAGAAGCTGTCATCACTGAGTTGTGCTGGTTCTGAGCAAACTTTCTTGAGACCGCACGTATGGTTGCACCTTCCTGGAGGAGCTGGACTACCTGTGCAACCTGATCGGGCTGCAGATACCGCCTCATGCTACCAGTAGTGACAAGGACACCAGCAGAACACAAAACTAATAAACTAGTCAGGAAGGATAAAGAGAGAGCAGCTGTCTGTGCAGGTGCAAAACCATTCCCTTTTTGGGGAGTTTGTTGATTTTGCTTCTCCTTTGCACCTGCTGTCACTTTAATTTGCACCAAAGCAGGTGAAACTGATTCATTATCACTCGTGCTTCCTAAATGGACAGATTGATATCCCTGAAATTTAACTGACTTGATGGAATCACAGCGGATGTGACAAATTAAGGAGTGTTTTATTTTCACTATAAATTATAAGTCAAGTGCAAACATAACTCAGAATCACAGGGTGTGGGGGGAGAACAAAGGAAGTTGCCAAGGAAATAAAATAAATATAACAAAACAAGTATTTACTACCGCTCAAACAAAACCACAAACACAAGGCCTAAGCTGATTATCTAAAGAGAGCTTCACTGAAATAAATACAACAGATGCTCAAGGTGCTGCACACAGGCTGAGGTCAGTGAGCACAAAGAGAAGGAGACTCAGGTGTGCTCCTTTTGTAGACCCCCCCCCCACTGCTGGTTGGACAAGCTCTAATTAGTGGAGGAAGGAACCACTCCCATCTCACCTGTAGAGAAAACAGGGGGAGGAGCAGAGACAGCAGGAAGGGAAAGACACCCACACACACACACACACACACACACACACACAAACACACACACACACACACACACACACTTTAAGTTCAACTCACTTTGGTGTGAATAATTGATTCCAATTTTTTGTTCAACTTCCCACGTCAAGTCTGAAAGCTTTTTATCCTCATAAAAATACATCCCATTGCAAATGTGTTATCTTGATGAGGCGAAATCAAATATGTAAAAGGTGTAATTTCTCAAACTAACCCTGAATATTTGAAATGCTGTAATTTGCCAAATTTTCATCATTAAAACTTTACAATACAAAAACATTTTCTTTCCTCTGTTGAGGCTTTGTGCTACCTTCTTATTTCTCCTGATGACAGTGCAGCCAAGGGCAGACACCTTGAATGATGTGGTTATTTTAGCTTTTACCTGTCTGCTCTTAAAAGGCAATGCTTCTCCGTACAAAGGCTCATCCTGGTGTTTTTATTGTTCCTCCATTAATTTGATGAATTCTCCTGCTATCTGCCGAGCCATGCATCACAAACAACATCAGGTGTGATGTGAATAAAATGTTGGAGCTAAAAGGAGAGGAGGAAGAAACCAGAAATACAGGCGCATATACAACATTGCCTTGGTGGTCACATGCACATGCTGTTACTGCTATAGTGTGGTCCTGGGCTGCTATCAGCAAATTGTGTCTCTTTATAACTGTCAGACTAGAGGACATTAAAGGACATTTTCCAGGTGAAAACATGTTGTTGTCACCTCATTTCTAGGATTGCAGACATGGCCTGATGAATTATTTAGAATAGATTAACTCTGTTATCGCTCTGCTTTAGATACTCTCTCAAATGTATCTGCTCTCATGATTCAATTTGCATAAAAAGAATAATATAAAAAAATAATTCTGCTTCTGCTTCGAGGGACATATCTTTCATACATGCACTCTTGTTCCTACTGAATCTCTGAACAAACACTGACGTCATTTCTCTGCACGGATGCCCTCTCTAAGCCAACAGGCTTCAGATGAATTCTAAATCACCCAACGTGCTTCACTCTCTCAGACCACTCAGATCCTGAGCTGGCATGTTGAATCTGTATGCACATCTGTCAGACCATCCCTGTCTCTTCTCTACCACCACCACCTCTCTCCCTCTCCCTGTGAACAACCCCCCCATCTCTCAGTCCCAGACTCATTTGATTTGGGGCGTAATCGCGGGTGCAGATCTGTGGCAGGGTGTGGAGAGGAGCGATTGCTGTGCTTCACTGAGTGCTGAGGTTGAGATAGAAGAGAGCAGTGCCCAGGAGACTCCGAGCTGCTGTGGCTGGTTACCTTGACTTGTACCTGGCTCTGAGCGCACTATAGTGCCAAAGGAAAGCCGAAGTTGGCTCTGCCAGTTTAAGTCTCTGTGTCTTTCTTCTTTCTCTCTTTCTTTTACTTCCCACTCTCTCTCCTGTGGTTGCATCTTTTTCTCCTTTGTCACCTGTCTCTGTCATTTCTCTCTTATTTCTTTTCCCCTCTCTAACTGCTTTTGTCCTCTATTTGACAATTGATCACCTGAAATGCCCTATCTATCTATCTATCTATCTATCTATCTATTGGGAATGGGCATCGAGATATTGTCTTCTTATGAGTACCTGGTTTTTACTCCATTTAAATTTGTATATTCTTTTTTATATCTCTCTTAGATTATAAGTATTGCAATGTTACTTATTATTACTTTACTAATGTTTATTAGTGACTGCCCTCTTGCTGTAATGTTGCACATTTCCCCACTGTGGGACTAATAAAAGATTATCTTACCTTATCTTAGATGTTCTTGTCTCTTTCTCCTCTCTCTAGACGAGCGTGCACTTTCAATTTGATGTGGACTTAGTTCCTTCAGATTTATTCTTGCTGGGGCTCGAGTTCCCAATTACCACGGCAGGTGCCTCCACTTTTTCGATTTCACATCCTCTTGGCTACAAACGTAAAAACCAAATATGTGTGAATGCTGACTGCAGACGAACAGTGGGAAGATTCTTTTAATCAAGTAATCAAGTCCCTCGAGCTGCATAATTAAACTGTTAAAACCCTTGGTTCCGTGCCAACGTATTAAGGAGAGGTATAGTCTGTAATTATAGTCAAGACACACAGAGTCTAAAGTTGAGTGCCAGTGGACAGAGTAAAATATAAAGCCAGCTCCTCTGGGACATTGAGACCCCAACAATTAAGTCTCAACATGTTACTTTACAGAGCGATCAGATACATTGGGTCATGAGGCTTAATTGCATGACATTGACATGCAAAGCTCTTCCTAAATTGGCCCCGATAAGAAATGAGCAGTTGCTGTGTGATAAATATTCTAAGTGAGTGTCTTTAGGTGAGGCAAATCTACAGACTCAGCTCCCTGCTCTCTGTTGTGGCCTTGAGATCCACACAGGAGGGGAAAAAAATTTGAGTCCGGTAGCAGTGGCTCCACAGGACACTCCAGACCTTCAAAGGAAATGATTTATTCAGGAAGTAAGTGTAGCACTGGGCCATGGGGCCTCCTCTGCCATCATTTAGGTGCATGCGCCTGCTTCATTTATCCTCCCCCTTTTATTGATTAATTCATGGCCCTGATTAAATTTTCACAAGTTGCCAATTGTCCTTCACAACGTCTGACTCCCCTGTCGATTATGGGCCTGTGGGGACGCCTGCCCTCTTGGTAAGAGGCGAAAGCTCTGGAACGTTTACTCCCTCGTCATAGACGGGGCTGGGCTAAAAGATCCCTTCTCTGAATATTTTACAAATTGCAGCCCATTATAATCTTTCCCTTTTTGAGTCACCCAGTGAGTTATTATTTAAATATTGATGATATGGTAATTCATCAATAATTGTGGGCTGCTGGGATAACAGCCTAACATGTGGGCAAAGTAGAGTATCAATTAAGTAGTCAGTCAGTCTTTTCTTACTTAAGAGTCTGCAGTGATTCTGAATCAGTCAAAGATCATTTTGCTTCAAGTTGAGTTTTTAACAGACATTTTGACTCGGCAGAAAAGCAAGAAATGAATGGAGCAGTCTGTCATTACATTCATTTCATCACGTCATCATTTGAAACATTGTTCTTGGCAGCATAAATGAACTGATCCCTGCTCAGTGCAAGAAATGATAGTGTGGCAATGGACTAGCATTAAAAATATCACTCATCCAGCATCGATACTGTTCATCAGGGTCGTAGGAAGACTAGAGCCAATCCCAGGTGACATTGGGCAGTAGGTGGAGTACACCCTGGACACCAGTGCTGTCACATAAAGACAAACAAAAATTCAAGCTCGCTACAGGTACTTTAGAGTCTCCAATTAACCTAAGATCCATGTCTTTGGACTGCAGGTGGAAGTTAGTGGAGAAAACCCAAGCAGACAGGTTGAGAAAAGGCAAACTCCCTGGACCCTGGTCTTCTGACAGGTGTAAAGCCATAATCTTGCTGTGAGGTGACAATGCAAACCACTGCCCTTCCTTGCCACCCCCATGCCAAATGCCAGGACCCTGACACTGAAGCAGCTTAATGGATTTCAGCCACCATTCACCTTGACGTTAAAGTCTTTGCTTTTCCACTGGGACATGTCAAAAGGCTTATGGTAAAATGTCCAAATCCCAAAACAGCACTGAGACTTCATATAATAATTCATAAGGCCTTGAAGAAGCTCAAGCAGGAGAAATAATTTAAAGGTGGATGCAAATGACGGAACTTCTTAAACTAATTATACAGCTAGAAGCCATATTTAGATGAAGATACAGTGCAGGAACCTCGAAGAAAAGCTTAGATGTAAATTAGATTGGGATGTGAAGTCACTTTAATAAGTTTAATGACCATGTTCAGAGAGAAAGATGAGCCGTATAAGTCGACAAAGTTTTCTCCAAAGTAACAGCTGAGTTATGTCACATGCTGTGGTTCTGGAACTTTGATGATTTCCCACCTTTTCCTCTTCCACTTTTCTCAACGCTATGACATATAAAGCAACGACTGTGAGAAATCACTTTCATTTCGTTGCAATAATGGAGCCAAAACCTACAATTATTATCACACCTCTCTGTCTGATTGTCTGATATGCACATGCACACGCACAAGCACACACACACACACACACACATAGAAACTATGGTAACCTTGCTATTGGGATAAAGATGGAGAAGGTCATTCTCTACATATTTTGATTTTGTGTGTGTGTGTGTGTGTGTGTGTGTGTGTGTGGTCCAGGTATTACTCATGACGTGGGGACCTAAATCTGTTTACAATGTCACATTATGGGGGCATGACATTTTAAGGTGAAGACATGTTTTAAGGTTAGGTTTAATTTAGGTTACCATTAGGTTTAGGCTTGCGTAAGTCAATGTAAGTATGTATGAGTATGTAATGTCCCCTTGGAGTTATGGAGACATGACTGTGTGTGTCTGAGGTCAGCAGTGGATAAGCTGACATCACCATCGTCTCCACTGAGTCGAATAAACAGCAGAGCACCAACATGTTTTGTGGCATCTCACAGTTCATCTTCAGTTATTTACTGTTGTGTCACAGTGTTTGGTTTCTCTGGATGTGAAGCAGTTGTCAGAGCGACACTGCAGAGCTGCACATGCTCTCACATCAGCTAGACAGCAGTCAAAGATGTCTGCTCTGTGTGGACCTTTAACACACTGTCGTCCAGCATTTACTGAGGCACATGGCCTCACCAGTCTGGGAAATGATTTGAGCTTTTTAGTCCAACATACCAAACACAATTACTCCTGACAAACATAAAAGATCAATGATGTTCTAATTCTGCTCATCCTGTGCTAGAAAAAAAACAAACTTGATTGCTGATTACAACACTAACCCTTAACAGTGTGAGAAATGAAGCAATCAATCAGGAAGACTACCTCCACATCGCATTCCATCAGTAATCCAATCAGAGTTTTTCATGATCTCAATCAGCCAATCACGTTGTTGCCAAAATCGAAAGCTGTGCTCCTCTTCCTCTTTACAGCCGTGGGTTTGATTCTGATTTGGCCCTTTGCTGCGTGTCTTCCCCCATTCTCTCTCCTCTTTTCATGCTTGTACTGCGCAATGAAGGCGAAATGGCCAAAAATATATCTAAAAAAACAAGTTGCAGGTCAGAAAAACCAAAACAATGATTAAAAAAATCCCAACAAAGTAGAGCAGACAGGAATTGTTGGGAACAAGCGACCACCTTCATATTAATTGGTTCAAATAATTATTCATATATTAAATGTCGGTTTGTGGAGGTTTGATGTTGTTGTCTTAAAAAATATGTGACCTCCCAGGAAGGTTGATGAATCACTGAAACAACAAAAGATGTGTTCAAACTGTAAATCTTCTGTGTGCAGGGCAGAAGAATTGTGCATAGAAACTTTAGGCTGAGTGATGTTAAACATTCCCTCTCCTCTTCAGAGGAGGCACCGCAATGGAAGCTGTCTGACGGCTATTTAATAACTGAAGTGTTATCCAAACCGCAACCCTAAAATTAGTCACCACGTTCAGTTGCCATGGAGAGTATCAGATGGGGCTTTGTCTGTGTGTCAGGGAGAAGCATAAATCCGACAGCCCTGCGATAAAAGCCGCTAGATTAGAAACAAGGGAATGTGCTGGATACATCTTTCTATCTCTCCTTTGTACTCTGCTCACTTTGTTGTTCCGTCCTTTCTCACTCCCCTCGTTCCAATTTATTTCTACTTGCTACCTGCCTAAAGGAAAAATGGACTCTTTGCCATCGTGATATCAGCCTGCAACTCAGGTTTCCCTGTGTTGTAGTGTCCTCTAGTATGAGCCTCAAGTTACATCCATACCTCCATGTTTTGGTTTGAAAATGGCTTTTTCAAACTTTAACAATCTCTGTCCATACAAGAGCTTTGGTAAACACATATCACGTGACCACTCACATACATTTGGCATGCACGTGCTGGTGTAAACAGGAGGGCACGCTCGCCCCGCTGGATACGGGAATTGTCGCAAGTTGCTTGTATAACATCTCGTCTCCTGCAACACTTGTTACATCTTAAAATGCAAAATTTAACTACACAGTAGCTGTTAGCAAAGAGAAAAGTGTCAGTAAAGCTTGTAATTGATTATCCACGTTGCGTTCTACAGTGGTAGCCAAGGCTAATGCTGGTTGTTTTCTTCTGAAAGGGGGTCATGTGATAGGAGCCTGACAAATCAGCAAAAGCTATGTCGTGACTGAAAAGGCCCGATCAACAAGCGGTTGTGAGTGTCTACGTCATTGATTCCAATCATCAAATTTCAACTAAAACAGAGCCAGCAGCGTATTTAAACATCTCAGTTTTAGCAGATCTAAAACCTCAGAGTAGTGTGGACGTCTGTAGCAGAGCTTCCGTGTTTTGTATGGCTTTAGCTTCATTCCCATACACTCCTCCAACTCTTTAATTCTCCTTACTTTAAAATTCTTTTTTGCTTTCTTTCATTCTTTTTTCCTCCTCCCTTCATCCCTCTCAGAGTAAAGGTTGCATGCCATTGCCCCCTCGTGAAGGCACCATCCCACTGTAAACGAATGAGTCTGTCACACTGCAAACAATCTGCATTCATCATGTCTTATCTGCGCGGGCCTCCACAGTGGCAGTCATGATACCAGGGCAGAGAGAGTGTGTCTGGGCCCGTGGCGGGGTCAAGGTCTGCGGCTCTGGGAAATAGCACGCAAGCTCAAGGCTTATTTGGCGAGCTGGTGTTGGATTTAAGCATCAGGCTGTGGAGGAGGGGGACAGGCGGTTTGACTTATCCTTGATCCAGGATCCTGCTCTCTCTCTCTTTATTCATCCGTGGATGGTTTGCTGACCATGCATGCTTTTCCCCCAGCTATTCCATGTCTCAGATTCACACAGCTACACTGTGTGTACATATTAACATCTGGCGGAATGATGCCATAACCAGAGTCTTAAACTTAAACATAAACAGATTTAAGTGCTTTGCTTGAGGGCTTATCATAATTAATTGTTGAGATGGGGGAGGCGAGATGGAGACAGCGCTTTTTAATCACTTTCTGTTCCATTTGGAGGATCCACAGGAGCATTTACATCCATCCATCCATCATCGGTACAGCTTATCCTTTTGAGGGTCTCGTGGGGGAACTGGAGCCAATCCCAGGACAGGTCGCAAGACACCGCTAACACCGGAGTTAGCCTGGTGCAGCAGGCAGACAGGATATATTGTATAAATTCCACTGCAGAGATTAAGTTTTTAGCACATTTCCTTGGTTTCTTCTACATGTATGACAACACTTGTTCAGCCTGAGATATTTGCATTCTTTTTTTTTCATTTTTGGTAATGTCGCAGGTTAGAAACCTGAGCACGCCCTCTTGCTGCAGGGAATCCTGCGGTGGATCTCCTGCTTTCTTCTCACATGAGCTCACTTGGACATTATCCAGAGTTTTTACAGGGGGGCTGGAAAGAGAGTCTGGGGCCTCTCTAACAAACAACCCCACGGGATCATGTCAGGAGATTATCTAGAGTTCAGTCTTTCTTGTCTGAAAGCAGAAATATTTAGACGGTCAATTTGGAGTCTGCAATTAACCTTATCCCAATCTGTATGTTTTTGGACTGTGGGAAGAAGTCGTAGCACCTGGAGAAAACCTACACAGATACAGGAATAACATGAATACTCCACGCAGGAGGAGCCCGACCAAACCAGGTTTCATTCCAGAAACCGCTGTGAGGCAACAACACTAACCACTGCACCACCACGCCTCCCAAGCATTTTCATTTTAAATTTGAAATCACGCTGCATTGATGCTACAGATAAAGAGAAAACAAAGATAAAAGTTCTTCTGGAAGGTTTGGCATCACTACAAAAAACAGCGTGTGTGAAATAAGTGTTTACTGTTACAAATTCCAAGTTTCCACAGAGTCATAATAAGTCACACAACACTCATGAGAGGTCTTATACCAAGTTATCAGAGTCATTACCCAAGCCAGAGACATACAAACTGTTTTCTGTAAACACAGGCGGCACCATGGGGCTTGAATTGATGAATTCTATGATATGTTTAGACTGTCAAAAAAGCCTGTCAATATCTGTGGGTTGGCTGACAGAGTTTCATTGGAGCTTATTTGATCCAATAAAGCACTGGGATCTGATGTGAATTTGGATTTCACAGATCATTCCAGTGCTGTAATGGTGCACCAGAGGGTAACGATAGATGACAGAAATGAAACCAGAACAGCACATTTTTCTTATTCTTTAATCCACAATTCATGATGACAATGCTGTTTCTGGGGCTCCTCTGGTATCAAACCTGTGGCTGCACTTTGGCCTTGAAACAATGATGATGATAGGAAAAGTGTTTATGAGCGTGGTGTTTGAACGATAGCGCTGGTTTGAAGGTCGGAGCCGCAGCGCTGACCGAGCAAACAGAGTCACCGACTCCACCTGCTGCCCGGCAGACCTCAGGGCTGCCTATCACTCACCCACCCGGCGGACATCAGCACTCTGGGTGACTGGACTGCACCTCCCAGCTAGCCACTCTATCACTGCAGACAGCGCTCACGGGAGCATGGGCAGAGGGCATGTTGGAGGTTGTAGCCAAGTGCACGGCCGAAATGTAACATCTGGGGACCGGTCTGTGGGCAGCAGAGAGTTCAGGGGTCACTTGGACTTTTCTGAACGAGTGACTGGATGCGAGATGAGACTTGACAGAGGTAAAATTGTAATATGGTAATAGCTGCTGGTTTGATAATTAGGTATTCTGAGATTGATGTCCGCAGCTGACCATGAAGACACACGTGCACCAACACATATGTTTATGTTTATGCAATGAATACTATTAAACTGAGCAGGCAGCAGTTGTGGCAGCGCGCTGTCTCATTAAAATCCCATCTTGGTGTTTCTTCGTCAAGTTGCCCGTTGCTGAAACCCAAAGGCAGATGTGTGAAGAACAGAAAGAAAAGTAATCTCTCCAATAAAGTAGTCCCACAAATCAATTTTTCATTTTCCCCTATTCTGCTTCTGAGTGAATTATATATAATATCCTTGAAGTGCCAAGCAGGAGTTAATACAAGTGTGCTGCCTGTGCTGTGATTATTTCTTTTTCTGTGTGTGTATGTTTTGTTTTCATTATTCAAATCACTAAAGGGGAGTTTATCACATGCTGGGGGTGGGGGGGTGGGGGGATGTCATGCGGCCCCACACCAGGAGAATAGAATAACTACCTTCTTCTAACTAGATCAAGTTAACCTGCATTTTAATCCAATCTGGCCTTTGATTGAGTTGTTAGCTTTGGGGGTTTAATCATGTAGTGCTCGAGAACACCTCCTTTTGTACTTGGGCTTTTTCTGCTTTCTGCTGTAATGTGATTGATTAAGTGGCACATGCAGTAACAAGTAACACAGATATTGTAATGACCACTAGAGTTGCACATACACTGGTTTCTGAGTGTAGGGTATCTGGTCATTGCATTAGTATCTATCTAAACTAAAAGTAGAACAACACATGAGTTAAAGTGATACATCTCAGAACAGTGTTTTCCATTCGATATCCCTCATTTGCATTCATCTTGTAACTTACTGTCCTCGTGTGGCAACAGAATGCGATTCTAGTTCTAACACTGTTAGATCTAGAATTTCTGTCATTTTCGTGGTCATGTCCATTGACACATTTCTTTTTGACATTTTAAACTGTTTATAAAGATGGACGATGCTGCTTCACTTCCTCTCACTGTCCGGAAATGAAGCCAAAATATCCCGGATCCGAAATCTGCCATCTTGCACATTCCGAGCCGCTGTGTGTGCAGAGGATAGAACCACAGAATCGAGGTCCTGTTAATACACATGCTTGACTAATCATGAGCCAGTTTCAGTCGTCAATAATTGAGTTTCACTCTGTTTTTATTTCATTAAATAACTAATAAAACCAAACTTACCAGAAAGATTTACACTTGAACGTACACCAGTGTGATAAGAACAACTCAAAATGAAAGAAACCATCTTTTGACATGTATTTGACATCAAGATGCTTTGGGTTTACTTTAAGGGAGCTATTTTGTCATCCATCTTCACATAGTTGTGTACGATGTGTATTATAGATAATCTCTGAGATTTTTGGTCACTATCTACAAACAATTAAACTTGTGAAGCTGCCCTTGCCTCAGCCTCCACTGCTCTGAGAGTTAAGATACTTATAATAATGCATTATTATACACGCGTGCAGACGTGTGTGGAAACTGTTCTTGCGCAGAAAATTGCTGCAGAAGCTCTGTTTGTCTATCTGTAAAAGTCACTGCACAGCCTGGCATATATAATTAGGAAAAACACTATGATGGACAATATCTAAAAGCGGTGGCCTTTCAACCGATCTTCATTTCACACTAAACAAGCTCCATCTGAATCTCATGTGGACCGGCTGCAGCTGTCGACAGTGAAACACACTATCCCTGCCTGATAGGGACACTGCTCCACTAATGCATATTTAATTGTGTGAGCCATTACGATGCTGGAATATTTTAATTACATACTGTACATGCATTATACTTTCCTTGGAGGAACCTGCTCTGTGTTTAATTTGATTTTGTATAATTACTGCAAAATTAATTTTAATTGTTATATCCAATCCTAAAATGAATTGGCGTATATTTTCTGATCCCTACTGTGAGGTGACTTTTCATTCCAATTTCACACATCGCAATCTAGACTATATTTGGCCACATGAAGAAAATGGAGTCCATCTAGATCACTTTGTTTGAATAAAAGGCTGAGGACAGTAAGTACACTATTAACCCACATTTTCAGCAGAATGTAGCTGTAGCGGAAATCTCATTACTGTGGGGTGAAGTTGCTCTCTGCAGTGAGAGGATTTGAATGCAAAAGACGGAGCTCTTCACGTTTTTGTTTTCCCAACGACAGGCAGCAGTTTCTCCATCCAGACTTTGTCGAGAACATTACGGGTGTCACAGTAGCCGGGACATCTGCCACATTTATTACAGCTGGTTGCCTATTTCCGTTCTAAATGACACAGGCACCTGTGTCTCTGCCACTTTCCATGACATTTCCCACGTTAGAAAATGAAATACGCGTCCCTATCTCGCTCTCCCTGTCCCTCCGTCTCTCATCCTCAACCGATGGCTTGTGTTGTCCGAGTGGATCCGGTGGGTTCTGCCGGGTAGAGATGAGCTTCCCCTATTCGAAAATCAGGAGACACAGCCGCCTCATAATTAGATTTGCTTTCTGTGTGGCGCCAGTCCCTTCAATCTAATCTATTTATGCATTCCCTCTTTCAGGCCTCATTGAGATTCTATCGCCTTGTATTTGTACCCTGCCTGTCAAAACAGCCTTCTTTTCTTCACAATTTTGGGCTCATTTCACTGGCGGAGATGGGCGATGATTGCCCGCTGGTCTCATCTCAAATGCAATGTGCTGGAACTTAAGAGGCTTCTCTTCTCTCTTTAAAAGGTGTTTGTGTGTGTGAGTGTGTGCATGTTAGTTTAGCAGGATGACACATGCGTGGCAGTGGGATGTGTTTATGTTTTTGTGTATGTGCGCTTGTCCCTCCGTCCCTATAGTATCAATATGGGAATCAATAAATACTCTCCATGCATGAGTGTGTGTGAGGCAGAAGTATGGGTTGTGGAGAGCAAGGGGGGGTGGGGGTGGGGTGTTAAAGTAAGATTAACTTTATTGATCCCTTGAGGGGGAATTGGTTATTGTAGGAGCAAACAATAAGCCAAGGATGAAAATGCAATAAAGTGAACATGAAGATGTGTGCCATCGTACCGGAATAGATCTTCTCTTCTGGGCTGAGATGAATTTCTCCAATCACAGATTCAGGAAATGTGCACTGCTCTCTCCTGCACGTTTCCCCAAAGATGGAATACACTAGTTTACTTTTCTTGCTATTTGAAATTAAAGTGGGACTGTGTATATTACAAATATAGGCAAACTGTTTGATGAAATATCGTATAGTGCAGAAAGTAAAGAGTCAAAAATCAGCTAAATGTCGAATATACGGCAAAGTTTGCAGACACTTGTTAATACCAGTCTCATTATAAAGCAGACTTATAAGTTCCAAAGTCGATGCTGTCAGTTTGGGGCTGTGCAAATGGAAAGTGATTAATCATAAGGGTGCGTAGTTATCTATTTGCATTATCTAATTTACTAGTGGAAGCAGCAGAGTCTGTGTGTAAAGATAAATGGCTGTGTGTCTTGTGTGTAGCTGCGTGCTTCACTGGCTATGTGTGTTATTTGTTCGCATGAAAGGGAAAGAGCCTCACGGTAAATAGGATGCAGGTGACTTGAGGCGCTCACTTCGCGTCTGTCAGCGATGAGACCCGTCTCACTTTGTTGCCAATCCTATCATCGTGAATGGCAACATCCCCAGAAGGTCACGGCAAAGCCTGAGTACATCTGAACAATGAATTACCTCGATAACAACAATGAACGCCACTCCCGACAAGTCGCTCGCTATTTTGCCATTGTCCAGCTGACACTTTCTTCAGACTGGCATCGGTCCACTCTCGAACCAAATCAGACATTGTGGTGAAGCCACCTGTGTTGAAGGACGTTGAAAAGTAACTAACAGAAGATCACAGAACAACTGGAGGATTCACGCATCCGGCACTTGACAAAGATTTTTTGAGAATAAAAATGTGTTTTTACAAAAGGCTTCCAACAACATATTGATCAAATACAACACAGAGGTTCAGCAGTTATTTTCAGAAGTATATGTCAGAACCATAGAGATGACAACACATCTCCACAAGCTCCCACGATCCAGAAATAAAGCTAAAATATCCTGGATATGAACGCGGCCATCTTGCACATTCTTATAGCATCGAATAATTTATCAAAAACAAACTTACCTGAAAGATTAACACTTGAACAAACACCAGTGTAATAAGAACTACCCAAAAGACCAAATAAACCATATTTGGGAAAGACTTATTTTCGAATTTTAGGTTGGCTAATGTCCGATTCACTAACATAGAGGAGGCTAATATACAAACTATGCAGCAGAATAAATACTTAGTTATTTGCTGCTATAAATACGGGGTGAAACATCATGATTGACAGCTGAGACGTGTTTGGACGGTACTTTATTGAACTTTTATTTTTTCTCTGATGATCTTGTGCTTTCTGAGAATATTAATTCGTGACACTTAACCAAAATAACCAGCACTTACATCACAAGATACATAACCAACAACCACATTGGAGGAGTACGACTAGAGAAAAGCACAAGACGAACATCCTGTGTCTAAAAGTGAAAAAAAAAAACAGGTCGATGGTGGAAAAAAAATGAAGCATCCTTTAGCAGCTATATGCTAACTATATGCCAATTGCCTGCGTTGAGTAAAAGACTCGAATGACAGTCTTGCTCCTGAGCTGCTTGTTTCCTGTGTGCATTCAGCTCTCTTGGGCATGTAATGCAGCTCCGCTTCCTGAGAGCTGCAGCTACCAGCAGCACTGTTCAGCTGGTGACACCATTCCAGTGAGTGATGGTCTGTCTGACAGGGGCTTCTGTCACCGCTCGCGAGAGGAGTCAACCAACTGAGCAGTCTCTCAGCCACCGAGGAGCTCTGCCTGTTGCCAGAGGGATAAACACTGGTTGGTTTTAATTTGACTCTGTCTAGTTGAGCATGTGTCGGCTGAACCACTTGATTGTGGTCTCCGAAGCGTTTCAGCCCACTATTGACAAGTATTCACATCCTGTTATCTAACTGTGAGGGATTGTGTGGCTCTCACTACACTTTTGTGCTCTGACTTGTTTGTGCTAGTGCAGTGGCCTTTCTAAGCGTGTCTGTGTGGAATGGGCTGTTTGCTTGGCCTGTGTTAATGTGGGCTTCAGCTTTCTGTCTGAAACTGAATCGTGAAAAATACACGTGTATTATAATTTGAAGAGTACGCCACAGAGCTACTTGAGAACTGTTTTTATTTATTACTCTTTATTGTTGTGAGCTGGATGTTGAGCTTTAAATATCCAGTCTATGGTGCAGAGTGAAGTTTGTGTTCATCCTGGTTTGTCTGCAATAAAGCCATCGTGCGTCCATGATTAACCAGATTCTGTTAGGCTGTACTGATTTATACTGAATTTATTTCATTACTGTTCACTTGTGACTCATACATTTTTTTTAAAGATTTACTTAAAAGTGCATCACTTTTAAAAATAAAAGCTCAGTAATTCATCTCCATATAAAGCATTGGAGTGACAAAACAAACATGCTTTAAATGACTAAAGTTGTTGTTGCCATGGCGGGGATCAGCACATGCAACACCATGTCTATGTTGGTCTGATTTGGTTTCTCAACATAAGCAAATTATCAAAATGATCTGGCGTCAATTCAGGTTAATTCTGACCTGTGGTTTGACTCAGTTGCCGCCCACTGCTGCAGTTTATCTGAGGCACATTCAGCTCAAGCCACAGACACTCTTCAGCACACTGCCACTGACTACTACAAAGCAGTGGCCTGTCTATTCAATTTGAATTAATATTGAACGTATTGCATTTCCAAATCGCACCAAATTCGACACTGCTCTTCCCTGGAACATTAACAATACAAATGCCAGGTGTGAAGCCAACAAGATGAATGATTCATGAGATAGATTCATGGTTCTAGATACAGACAGACATTTGTGGAATGAGTGGGCATAGATTAAGTGTTTGTCTCTCACATATGACAAAAACATCTCATCTGACCGTTTAATTGGGTTTCCACAGACATTCAATAAATGCTCCAGTGTGTGTAGCCGAGTTTGCATCACCGCTGTGACAAACCCGAAGCTCGCGGGAGGCACCTTGAACTTACACCTCACGATACTTTGCAAATAAGATTAGAGCAATTTAATTAGGCAGAAAGCCGCAGTAATAAAGCCATTAAATTAGTCACTGGTGCAGGGCAACAGCAGCAAGGAATCCCACTAATTAACCTGTGTCTCTTAGACTGTTGCAGCCCAGCTTGTCATAATGACAACGACTTGATGCTGCAACGACCTGAATGTCCTGACCTTGTCCAAAGCACTTAAATTCCCATCAAGCAGCAAAATTGGCAGAGTTCATTAGTATAAATATACAAAGTGTGCAATATCTGCTTTTTCTCTAAGAGTATAATGTAATAGATTGAAGCGTAAGTTCACTTTCAACCAAACTCATTAGGATTAATTGAAGTTTAGTCTTTGTGCATGGACATAGCCCCCGTTCATTCCATGAATTTATCTGCAGTATGAAAAAACTACAAGACATCTCAGGAAAATAAAAATGACTTCCTCTTCCTTCTTTCGTTTAGTGACGTCTGTGGATCCGGCATCCGTCATTCCTCTGAATCATTTTCCACCACTTGACCCGCAGCCATGCCCAACAGAGTCATAAAGATGAGAAAGTAATAGAAAACAGTGAAACCAGAGTTCGACTGGACAAATGATGTCTCCAGGCTCATAACCTTGTGAAACCTTCATCCTAAGTCATGGTATTAAATGGTATCAAATGGAATTAATGAATCTACCTGTCAACATTTTCCTTACATTGCAGCTAGAGGGCAAGCTAGCACAGAAAAACATTTAACAGTATGTCAGAGGAATGAGGGTAAAACGCAGCTAACCAGTGGTGTTGAATGTATGTTAATATATTATATGATATAAATGAAAGATGTCCTGCATGCTTATAGAGCGATCCTATTTTTTTTATTTTACTCCAAAGCAAGAGCGCAGGATGTTGTCTTCTTTCAATGAGAGATACATCCTTCAGATTATTTGACATCTCATATAGCTGAGGCTTCACAGAGCTGCACCCCAGTGAGAATCCTTCAGACATAAAACATGACATCTTAAGGATTTAACATGAGGGTCTGGAGCATCAGTGTTTCTGTTGTTTCTTTGACACGGTTTCTGTTTTGGGTGGGCAGGGCTCCTGGCATGCATCGGGTGACTGCGGCACCCACAGGACTTTGCTGAGCCCCTGGCATTGTCATTCTCCATTGATCAGAGGGGAGAGGCTAACAAGGTCTCCAGGCTACACACTGCTCTGCTCTGCCTGCTGTTAGAAACCTGCTCCTACTACTCAATTTGGGCTGCATGGGCTTTAATGCTGCAAGTCCTTCTCTTCCTTAAAGGGAAATTATTATCATGTCTATTGGAATCTTGGGTCTTATTTCCTTAGATGTCGTCATTTCCATGGTAACATACTCACACAGTAGTTTGCACACACTTGTCAATGCACCGATATTGTTGGAAGTGGGCGTGATAAGTTAACCAGTTTTATATTGAAGAACCCCAACGATCCATTTTAAACTTCTATCACATAACATGTAGTTTAGATGTTCTGACTGATCGTCTGATCATCTGTCAGAGTTGGCTGTCAAACCTTGCACACACTGTTCAGCCCTATGAGGCCCTGTACAGATAACATTTAATTTGATTTGCTACAATATAAAATAATAATAATACTTTTGCATATATTTAAACCAGTGCATTAAGGCCAAAGTCTGCCTGTTTCTCTGTCACATGGGTAATGGCTGCACAGCTGCACAAGTGTGTCTCCTTAAACATGCAACTGCAACATGAATCAAACTGTGATTGGCCAGTTTGGGGGATCTTATATTTTCTCCGACAGGTTTATTGTGATTGTTGACAGAGACGGCAACAGACAAGGTTCAGTTGTCTTTTTCATTTCTTCACCCCCTCTGTCCGTCACAACGAATGAAGCGACATAAATATTCACTAAATGTTAAGTTAATAAGTTAGACCTTCTGACTGCTTGTATCACAGAAATGAATGAGAGAATGTGAATAATGATACAGTGATAGAGCGACAGTGGGCTTTAATTCAAATAATGAGAAAAGCCAGAATACAAGTTGAGCTGTTTTCGAAAGGTTTTTGAAAGGTCTGGACATTTTGCCCTTCACATATGAAGAGCATGGAGCATTCACGTATAAATTCTGCTGTGGAAATGTGTTTCTGTTTACAGCACATCGACATCAGTGTGGGCCCTTATCACCAAAAGCTTGATGCTTCACTGTTCACTGGACGTTTTCCTGCAGTACTCTCACATGCGCTCACGCCGACATTTTATGAGCAGACAGGAAAAGTTCTCGTAAATGAGAAAAGTACGTAAATAAAAGAACATCGTTGCTGTGAGAAATATAATTAAAGCCTGACACACCTCTGTGTACTGGTGTCACCATAAATACCTGCAGTATTACAAAACCTATGCTGCAGGTATTTATGATGGGTTAGCTGTTAAACCTTTTGCCCCCATCCATCTTTAGTCCTGCTTTCCCCTCTTGCTCTTTCTCTGTAAAATGACCATTAGCAGGGTACATTGGCGTCATGGATTTAAGTGAAGTTACGTGTGGAGCACAGCTCATTAGTTTGCCTCTACACCATCAAATCCTGTGTGGTGATCCAGGCCCTCGTGCTTGCAACCTGCATAGCAATCATCCCTCCCTCTGACCTGCTCCGCCGACCCATCGCTTGCCCTCTCTATACCTGCCTCCTCATTAGTGGCTGGTTTTCAATGTGGAAAGATCCATTAGTAATCCTACTATCTCACACAGCATGAATCTGGATTTTTTTCCCTTTCTTGTATTCTCTCAATCATTTTCTGCTTTCTCTCTCTAATTTGCTTGAGCACGAATACAAGTGCAAAGCAGTTTTCACACTGACACGTTTTAGTTTTTACACTGTTCCCCCTCCTGGCATTCTGTTTGTCTCCCTACGCAGCTTCACGAGCTTCAATCCTCTCTTCCTCCGCATGTCTGAGAAATACCCAGAGAGCACACATACACGCTCCCTCCCACGGTGCATCTGAGCTGGGTGAAATCATGGTCAGAAGATGTCTCTGCTGCTTGGATCTAAATTGGCCAGTATTGAACTCTGAGCTTCAGTGGTAACAAGTGGGAGGAGGTGAAGCCCCCAAACAATGAGCAGTCGCTTATTAAGTTTGCAGGGGAAAGTTACTGTTCGCAGGATGTGGAGGAGGATTTTATAATCAGGCAGGTTGTGAATATTCAAATGTACATATGTCTCATGTGAATATTTATGTCATCCATCTACTAAACGAGTTGAGTGACTGCGACAACAGAGTACACAGATGGCTGAGAGACATTACTCAGGGAAGACTTGTTATAAATTAGAAAATCTTTGGTAGGAGGAAAACAAACAGACTCTTATGCTAAAATATGCTAAAAATATAGATTTGATGAGACGCTGCAGCCTTAGGTCACAATATATATATATATATATCCAACATTGAGTTGGGAGAAATGCAACAAACAAATGCCGCCAGCTCAGATGAATGAAAACAGATGTGGTAATCATACAATTAATCTTTTTGTTACCTGCGTAACTCCGAAGCAACGTGATACAAATCAGAGTAAATTACACCAATTAGGTTGCTGTGATAGAGCGAGGTGTTCTTCATCTTCGTCCCCTAATTAGTTATTTTTGTGCTGCAATTTTTCCTAATTGAAAATGTCAGGAAAATGCATTTAGCGCAAACAAAGCGTTGCTAATTGTGGTGTGCGACAATGGCAGGCATGAGAAATGAATTAGCGCGGATGACACTGTATGTGTGAGTACAGTGTGGGTAAATGTGTGTATGCACAGTTCAAGTGTGTGTGTGGTGTGTTTCCAGTATGATTCAGGAGTAGTTTGACAGAAATGCAAAAATCGACACCTTTAACTGGACCTGACCGGCTTTTCTTACAGAGGATTAATCAGGTGATTTTGCAAACTAAGCTCATTAATTACATTACTGCTGACCGCTCTCTAAAGAACACCATACATTGATTTTCTTTTTCCTTTCCAGGCAAACATTGGTTTCTATATTTTTCAGTTAACGACAACACAGACAGGTCTCTTTACTGAGTCAACATTTAGTCCCATCTTTTAATGACAAATAAGAATATGTCTATAATTAATGTTTGATTAAGTTTGGTCAACTAAAACTGTCTGGCCAACAGAGAAAAGCCATTTTAGACATTTCAAATGGGATGGTGGTGCCAAGTGTCAGCCCACCATGACATTGCTGGTCTGTTAACGGCTCTATTGCAGCCTCGAGTTTGGCATTTTATCCAGCTCCCTCTTTAGAAACCAGAAGTAACCATATTTGGAGGAGTGAGGGGTGGAGCATGACTGAAAGCCTGAGAAAATTGCCCCCCAACCAGCGACCTGCACCCATTGGATGATACTAGCTGTCAATCACACGGTATCCACACCCCAATGCATCACAAGCTTTATCGTCTATTTCAATCTAAATGGGATGAACGTTTAAAATTCAAAATAGATACAGATTCTGATCATAGATATTTGGTATTTTACGTTATGATAATGTTTAATCAAGCAAGGAGTGGGATCATTTTGAATAGACTTCTACAGAAACTGTTTGCAATGAGTGGAGTCAGAAGATAGTATATCTATGTTATATATCAGAGTGTATTTTGCTCGTTCTACCAACGACCAGATAAGACTGCATGGCGTTTAATTCCAGTCGCCACTTCAGCATTGCTACGATATCAACTATGCTTCAACCTAACCTTGTCATCCCCTCCATTGCACCAACCATATTTGGCTCTTCCCCATTTCCCAATCACAGGGGTAAAACACACGTGGCCTTTATTCAATCTAGCCCTTGATCATGCAGATAATGACTTTAGAGAGCGACTCGGGCCGAGGGACATGAGGAAGCTGTGTGTGCGTGACAGCCAGCAGATGGGATAAAGAGACGGTTGGCTCTGCTGGGATGACAGGCTGGCGTTTATATACAGAAGGTGGGTGCTTGAAAAATAATATAACCAACACCAATTTGTGGGGCTTTGTCTTTGTGCATATGTGTTCAGGGTCAAAAATACATGTAGGCAGCAGTGAGGAGAGTTTTTTGCTGAATGTAATTATGTCATGTGAAATAATCACAAATGCAGCCACAGGCAAGGTCAAGCCTCTTTTTTGATGTCAGAGGATAACAGATGAATTCAGACATACTGTAAAGTACATTCCCTGAATCTGCACACTGTACTTGTGTTTAGTAGATTTAGCACATGAATAGTAATGCTAGTCATCTCCTATAAAGCCACAACCAGGCAGAATTATTCTGACACACACTTGTACCCGTTCCCTCTGTCTGCTTCCTTTTATTTCATGCCCTCTTTCTCTCCGGCACGCTCTTTCTTATTTGCACGGGAAATTCAGCCGGATGCTCACCCTCCAGAGATGACACAATTTTCCATCGCCTCGCACTCTAGTCCCCCAGTTACATTTCTCACTCCGAATTACAGCTAGATGTCATGATTTCACCCTCATTACCAGTCGTAATCATGGTGGGAGAGAAGTGGCTCACAAATGCATATGGGGAGAAAGTGGCTGTCGAGTAGAGTGCGTCACATGCAAATCGAGGCCTCATTGTGACTTTAAACCACACTCATCTTTACTCTAAACCATAAGTCGAGTGGAAAAACACTTGACTGGACTTGAAAAGTTCTTATCTTTATAATATATATTCTGCCTGTATACTGGTATTATGCACCTCCACCTCCACACAACGTTTACATCTAGCTTTCTACTCTCTGACTAAAACAAGAAGACTTGGTTTATGAGTGTTGTATTTCTCTTGTTCTCCCACTCTCTGATAGATTCTATTCCTCTTTTCCATAGACCACCATTATAAACAAATACATAAGACTCACTATAATACTGGTTGACTTGTCCCTTCATTACAATGAACATGGGCATTGTACACAACCAAATTCAACAGAGCACAGAGTGTGTATGTAGCAATAGACCACACCACAGGGCTCTCCCACACACACAGCCAGAGACACATGTTTTTCAGCTTCTCTATCATCCACCACACACGTGAGATAACATCAATCACACATACACTTCTCAGCTCAGACTCTCCCCCATGTGTCTCAGTTCCTTCTGCCTTTTAAACCTGAGGCTCAATCAGCTAACAGCTCTCACATGCGCTGATTGATCCTCTGGTGCAGGTGAAGGTGCTCTCCCAGCCGCCTCACCTCCACAGTGCATTCATCCACAACTGAAAATAGTTCCGGACAAATTCACTGTTTAGTCTATATGAATCTCTCTATCAATCTTTCTTTAATAACATGCAACTTTAGGATGTGACTTGTACAAACAAATGGGTCTAGTACTTACTGCCAAAATGAGATAGTAGACAGCAGCCAGACAGAGACACCAACCGTTATTTTGCTCACACACACACACACACACACACACACACGAATGAGAACTGTTTTGAATCAACAAACAATTCTCCCAGTTTAAAAAGTGATATTTACAAAGCAGTAATCTAATTACAATGGCAAAGTATGACAACAGATTAAAAATTATTATTTAAGGCGATGTTCTCTTCCTATTTTACCTAATGTTCATTGTGGCAGAATATTGGAAGAAAATCCAAGCAATCGTCTAAGTTATTTCGATGCATGAGAAAACCTTAATAAACAGTCTGCTGCATAAAATGAAAAAGGTGTATTTCCTGATTACTTTAATACACAGTTGTAAAAGCACAGGTTTAGTTGGGAGGGAAGGAGGATGACTGGATAATGCAGGAACATTTTATCCTTTGGGTTTTGGTGGTGTGTGTGCAGAGGGGGTTAAAAATCAACAAATTGCTGACTGATTGTTGTCATTGATTTTTTTAAAATGAGATGATAATGGAATGGAGCTCAAGAGAGGAGATGAGTCATCATCATCATCATCATCATCATCATCATCATCACTACTGTTACTGATGTGTGCACCCAGAGGACTTACTTATGAGCTTCATCCAAGAAACAAGATGTGGTCATGCATGGTTTGACATAGATAGGGCTCGTCCCATGTGGGCCCGGAGAGCTCAGTGCCTTGTTCCCGCGGAGAGGCTCAGTTTGCCGTGAAGATCGGCCGCAGCTGTGGCACACGGGCGTACACTCCATTCCGCTGTGGGTGACCCTCCCCTGTGCCGACCTAAGCAAACACTGCAGCTGTGGTGAACCTCTGCCACACACTTCCCACTCAGTACTGCTCACTCACACACACAAGCAAATATGCTCTCAGTCTCTTGGGATGTATATCTTCATCTGCGAATTCAGAGAAAAACAAACCGCCATCAGAAAGCAACATATGGCCCACTTCTAATAGAGCACATCTCTTGGGCTCTATCTGATGCAGTAACACAAAAAGAACCATCAGCCTGAATGGGTTGAACTGCTGTTTGAGCGCTGGGTGGAATTATTTACTGAAGTGAGACTTTTTTTTTTTTTTTACACAATTCTCAGATTTGCATTTTAGCTTTTTCTTCTGAGAATGATATGGCATCTTGTCTTTGCCAGCTTTGAATCCCAAGGACATTTGGTAAATGTATTCGGCAGCGGAAGGAATCACAAAACTCTTTTATTTATGCATGTAGGTCGGTGAATAACAGATTCTTATTTACAAGCGTAACCTTGGAGGAGTGAATTTTCCTCCTGAGTGGGAAGGGGAGGAGATAAAAAAGTGACGTTCAGGCAAATAATATACTAAAGAACAATATTAGACAGCGATAAACAACAGCATAAACATCAAAATAAGAGGCAGAAAAATGTGGTGGCGAAATAGAATGAATGCAGGAGGAACACAGAAAAGGGATTAGGCAATAAATAACAGTAAGCATAAAGAGAGACAAGACATAGAAGCACAACAGAACAGCAGGACAGTGAAATCATGAGAAAACAGAAAAGGTACTCTGGGAAAAAAACAGCATAGCCAAAGGCATGAAACCCAGATTGAGGTTTTGTGTTGCACCCCACTCAATAAAATGTGCAAGCACAGACACAGTGTGATATTAAAATCTATATTCATTATTTAAAACTTTAAAACTTTCTCCTCAGTCTGAAAACACCACTGTAGTAGAAAACAAGAGAAGTTTGGACACTGATGCTGCCCACACCTTGTGTTGCTGACCTGCCCCAGGTAGGTAAATCGAATTCCTGAAATTTATTGACCGTATTTGGCAAGTTGGCCAATTATCTTCACAGGATGTGAGCAGACACCCACTTGGGACAGTAATGAAATAACTGGAGGAAAGAAAAAGCTAAATAGATACATGAATTTGAAAAGATTAAAAAAGAAAAAAGGATGAAGGTTCAGAAAAAACCCGAACAAATAATCTCCATCCCCAAAGACTTTATATAAAGACAGATGACATGACTGCTCCCAAAAAGGTAAGCCAAATTGTATAAATCGCCACCTGGTGGCTGACTGCAGAATAGTGACAACTGAGCATGACTCATGATTGGTCGAGCCCTTGTACAGGACCTCGCTACTGCCGCGTTACCACGATCACTCCTGCGCAGTCTCCTCTGGTCAGCAGTGGAGATCATCCATCTTTCAGGTTGGGAGACTTGGTTGTCACGCGTTGGGCAGCCTCCTCCTAAGGGTCTGGAGAGAAAAACAAAACAAAATAAAACACCTCCCCCCGTGCTGTGTGCCTTCCCCATTGATGGATGGAGCTAACTTTCATACGCCCCCGTTGCCACTCCACCTGCCTTCTGCCATGCCCCATTAAAAAACTATATCAATCTAATATTAAACCTTCTTTCTCTACTTCCTTTCTCCATCCCTTCTAGTGAGATAAATATCAATAACCCGTAACAACAATAACAAAAAACGTTGTTCTGTTTGGCTGTGGTCTGTGCATCTAGTAAGTCACACATAATGTTCTTATGTCTTAACAATTACAATAAAAGAACTTGGAGAGAAGGACTTTGTTCACAAGAGTTGGAGGAGATGAGATGTGCTGATCGGTGTCTTTTAATATGGAAACTCACATTATTTGTTCTGCCTTCCTCAAACTACTGCCAGGAGGGCGGAGGCTTACTACGTTATTAAATGTTATTGCATACAGAAGCTATGGGATTTCCCTTGACAACTGTGTGAAATGAATGCACAGCTTCCTTTTCCAGGTAGACTTGCAAAACTGTACAATTGAACATTTTATTTACATTATAAATTTAAAATGTATCAAACCTTAACTTGTATCAAGCTCTTAATGAGTTATGTATCAAATATAAGTATTTTGAAGCATTGTAAGTCCAGCAGTACAAACAGCAGCGTTTCCCTCTGAATTCATTCAATCTCCTGAACGTAGCTCTCATGCGCAACAGTTTCCAAGTGACAGACTAAAGAGCAAAAGAGAAGTTCTCACATGAGAGAGAGAGAGCTGCACTGCATGTCACTTGCAGTTAAAACTATGTCATGTGACTGTGTATGTGGATGGGAAAAACTATATGGACAATAGCACCAGTGTGCACACGACAAATAGTGCTGCACAAAGCTATGTAGCACACTTTTTGCTTCATTATGAAACTGTGGCGAGACAAATTAGAATACAGCGCGCCTCCACAATCTAGATCATTAATGGGAAACACTGAACTGGGGTATTGGTTTATATGGTGTAATACACATTTACAACTGTCCATAAAAAATATTTAACTTCCATATGCATCAAAGCACAGATGATACAACTCATCTGTCTTTATTCCTCGTTCAGCTGTTTTCCTCTTCCTATAAATCAGGACATGCTGCACAGTGAACTGCCAACACTATATACTGCCAGTCACAGCTATAATCAATGCTTTCAAACGCCTCTCAATCTAAAGGACCCTGAAGAGAAACTCAACAATGAATCCAAACAAAAAGAACAGCTTATGGTTTATGTAACACTCAGGTGTGACAGAGGACAGGAAAAACAACAACTGTAGTTTTTGCCATGGAAACAAGCTGTTTTTCAAAGTAGTGCTATTTCAACAGTGTGGTATGTAGCCTACATACTGCGTTTCATCTGGTATAAAAAATTTAGAACATGTGTTATATCACCATCAGACCCACAGAGACATGAATATCAAAGCACATTCTCTGGTTTTGTTTCATAACACGCATCCAATTCTCTTTCTACCTCTCCCTCACAGCTCACTGATGCAACATACGAATGTGTGTATACTGTACATGGAGCTCGCACGTCCACACAACACACAGAATAATCAGTGTTGAAACAATGGCGTCAGACTAAACCAGGGATCAACCCCGCGTGCTCTGTGCTCTCCCTCTTTTTCCGTCAACTCCTCCCAGCTCCCAAATGAACACAGATACTTCCTAATAGACGCTGCTAACTCAAAGAACATCTCTGGTGTAGCCAAGACAACACGGCTTATGATACATTCCCTCTTGATATTAAAAACGAGTGGGATGAGCAGAGGGATTGTCTGGGCTCTCTTATCTGACTTCTGAGAGCCTTTGTGCCCCCCTCCTTCTTTCTGCCTCCCCCTTTGCGCTCCCCTGTTCCTCCTGATCATCACAGCGATACCGTGGAGGGATGGAGAGGGAGGTATGCTTTCTGTAGGGATAACATTATGGGCTAACTCCCCCACCACCACCGCCACCGCCACCTCTTATTCACCAAATCCCCCTGGTGCTGTTCTGAGATCAGCCTATTTGTAATACACAAGGTTTTTTTTATTCATGTGCGAGGAATACGAAGAGAAACAAAGTCCTTGTCTGACTAGTGCCGGTGTTGCCTTGCCACTGATGGTCTGTAGGGATTAACTGCATGTGTGTGTGTGTGTTGGCCAATATTAAGTGCAAACTCACTGTCTGCTGAGATGTGTGTGTGTGTGTGTTTACACTAAATATAACTGCAAATTGGCAAATTCTACACTTTATTTATTGAGAGTGAACTCAATTTGCTTGTCTAAACTATCACCCGAAGGTTGAAACAACAATCAGCAGCAAAGTGTTGAATATTAAGAGGAATAAAAAAAAAACGGCATCGAGAGAACAGAGGTGAAGATATTCATATGCTGTGTGCACATACAAGGTAAAGTACTTTTGTCCTTGGAGGCCCCTAAGACTGACTGAGACTTCATTCACGTCACACAACCCACGTTTACATATACAACAGAAATAAGATTAGAATTTGATTGAATCAATAATGCATGTAAGACAGAGCCCTCGTACTGTAAACATCATTCTCTGATTGTATTAATGAGATTTTGATTTTAATCTGTCATCATAATTATATTAATATATGCACAGTGCTTGGATTTGAGTCCTATTCATTGACACATTTAGATTTTGTGCACACCTTGTGCCATATGAGTTCACTGTGTTATCTGAAGGTGGAGTGGAAGTGCAAGTTTGTCTTCTTCTGATTAAAATAGTTTGAATTTCTTCACACCTTTGAATAGTAACTTACTATTTTCGATGAAGGCAGGATCTTCAACATCCATCGGGGTTAAACACCCAGAAATCCTCATTATAGATGTTTCCTCATCAGTCCATTGGTTGTTATCTGTATCCATTGCTACAGGAGCTGCTAAGAGATTAAAAAAAACAAAAAACATAACAAGACATGTCATGAAGTAAGACACCAAAATGTAAGCAAATATAGGCAAACAAAGTTGTGGCTCAAGGTGGAGCCCACATGGCAATAGCATACTTCCTGCTTGCATCCCTGGCCTATAGCATGATGGGAAATGTAGTTAATAAATTCAGAACTTTTATCCCAAAGAAAGTCTAAGCAGTGACAACATAACATATATATCTTTATCCATGGATTTAAAGTTCCAGATGTTGTGTTTCAAAACATGTTGAAAGACCACTGTTCATTTGAATTAATTAATTTGTTTGTTTGTTCTTTCGTCAGCAGGATCAAGAATCATGAAATACCAAACCAGTTCGCTTCAAACTTATGTTGTTTTGATGAGTTTGTATAAATTGATTTTCAGACCACTTCCTTTTAATTTTTTATTTCTCTTATAAGAGCTAGACAGACGTTTGTAGGATTGTTTGGCCTTGGCGGAGGTATATGCTCTGCTGAGAGCCATTAGAGTAAATAAATGGCAGATATGGACAAAAGCTTGTCTATAAAGGATGGGTAAATATAGGGTAACTACAGAAAGGCCTGGGATTGAAGGGGGTTTAAGTCTGGTATAATTATGGACATTCTTCTCTCACTGATGGTTTGCCTGAAAAGATGTCATCATGATGAATTAAAATGTTCTGGTGCTCAGTAATACAATATGTAGTTCAAAGAAATTGAGGTCTGAGAGGAAGATTTTTGAGGAATTACTCAAACAATGATTTGGATTTTATTAAGTTTTATGTTGTGGTTTAAACAAGTGAAGGTTTGTGCGACTGCGTCAATGATCACAGCATAATTTTAAATCAACTAAATTTGATCTTTCTTGTTTCTATCCATCATTTACAGAAGAGAACAAGAGACATGTTGATTATCTGAGCCGTCAATTGATCAATCAGTTGATATCTACTGGACAACAACCAGTCACAAATTGGAAAATGTTCCTCATTGTCTCAGACTGACAGTCATGACAAACTATCTGATCACAACACAGCCAATCACAATTACATTTGACTGACTGGCAGCCAATCATGAAACATAGCAGATTTGAATCATTATTTTGGAACATGATTATGTTTTCAAATGAGATTAATATGCAATTGTTTACTCTTGAAATACACAATATGTACATGTTATTGAAAAAAATACAAATTGACTTTGAAGTAAGTTTTTTAATATAATATTTTTTTATAAATTCAATTTAACATCTAGATTTTTGAGCATTTTCAAACATGTTCTATACCATATTTAAGTTTATATATAAAACAGCAATTTACAAATGTACATGATATTTTCTGTTCTCTTTTTCTGCATACCAGGAAAGTGTTAAGGATTTGGATTATTGCTGAGTCAGATGAGTGTCATTCTGTTTAATAGAATCTGATTCGACTTTAATATCTTTTCTAGTCCTTGTTGTTTAGGCCTTTTGGAGTGCGGTTAGAGAAATGTGCAAAGCAATCCAGTTTTTTTTCATGTTTCAGAAACAGACAGTTACACTGTAATTATCAAAATATATTTTGAAAGCAGAGGAGGTGGATTATTTGAATAGTTATCAATTTAGAATGTTCTTTAATGCTACTTCATTTAGGAAAGTTGATTTAAGATGATATTTATTTCACCAAACCGGAATAGCAATTTGTTTATCTATTTATTCATTTATTTATACATTTATTTTTATACCTATTTTTCCTTTGTTACTTAATTTTGTTGTTGGGCCTATTGAGAAGGTGTTGTGTAATGCTAAGTCTCCTAAAATTTAAACTAACTGAGCAAACAAACAGTAAACAAACAAAAATCATGAGGTATTCAGTTGTGTGAAAACAATCAGAAGCTGCATAAAGATATAAATCTGAAATCAGAGTGGATCCTGGGACATGACTTACCTACACACCAAATAATACACTCCACCATACACCAATAGACTGAAATCTACAGACTGTGCCTCTTCACAGCCTGCATGCACACACAGACACACACAGAGACACACACAGACACACACACACACGCACACAGACACATGCACACTCACGTCCCAGCAGCCAGTTGTTCCCTGCTTTGCATAAACCAATAATGTAATGGAGGGAAAGCAATTCCCAGATGAACACTGTTATGAATAATTTAAAATAATACAGCTGAAAACCATCTCAAACTTTTAAACTTGCTCCAATCACACATTCAAAAAGTCCATAAAGAAATTTAAATGCAGTCAATAGATGTAATGTTGTAGAATCACTGTACAAATAAGATGAGTTGCGAGCATTTACATCCAATTGAATCCAATAAGTCGGTGCCGCTTTGATTTTTTGCAGTGATGGATTGTGGTCGTGCCTGCTGAGCCGGTCAGTGAGCTCATGACACTGCTCTGCATTGTGGGTAGAAACAGGCTACAGCGTGCTTTGTTTCAGTGAATAACTTCCCTACACGCCTCAGGGATGAGGTGACCGCAACAAGCAGATAGAAGGACGCAGATAAAAGATTGTTATCTTCATACATTGGACATGCATGTGCTGTGAGCGTGTAAAGATGGAGCCGTAGATAAATATGTCTGTGTAGTTTTGCCAACCAGAGCTAAAAACAGCAAAGTTTGGCACCATGAACACCTCAGGCTGCTCACAGTCAGCACTTACATGTCATGGGTGTGGTGTGTTTGTGATTCACTGGCCCTGGTTGATCAGACCTGCTCAGATTGGGTCAGGAAAGGCTATAAATCAAGGTGGAGAACAACAGAAGGAGCACAAGTACCCACACACACACGAGGATGTTTCAGGTGCTCGATTCACAAACGCAAATTATGATGACTGTGGTGAAGGAGGTTAAAGGATAGACAGGGGCTAAAAAACTTAAATGCAGGTGTCGGTCATTGCAATACACTTTTAATAGAAAAAATAAAACATGTAGACATATACAAAGAACATAAAAAATGATTTGCATTAAGGGCGCTGATTTAGTCAGAGGCCAAACGGTGCAGGTGCTCTAGTAGCACCTGGGGTCTATCTGTGCTTGTGCCTGGATGCATTGTGGGAAGAAATGTCTTTATTTGTCTTTGTGTTATATCTGTTTGCATTGCGCTTCAGTTTAGCTCAGATTTTCCAGAATCTCTCCTTGAGAATATATTTTGCAGGAGCGCTCATATTTGATTCCTTCTTCAAAGTGAGGTTGAGCTTGTTGTGGAAGGCTTAAAAAACACAGGTTACATCAGAACAGACTGCTTCACAGCCCACTACACATCCACCTCTGTCCAAAACACCAGCCAACCTCTCTTTGACCGGCCGCACGGTGGGCTGGTCCAACGGGGCACAATGGAGGTCATATCTGGAAGAGGACAGTACATCAGCCGGACGCTAATCGGCTGACTCACCTTCACAGTGCTCCCCCCTGGGATGGGCCAGAGGACTAGCGAAATGGAAAGGCGGAGGGAAATCAGACTGTGAGCGATTAGGTTAATGAAAGAGGAAAATGGAGTGAAAGGACAGGAAAAGGTGGCCCTAAGGCAAATAAGTTTAGAGGAGAGCTGAATCAATTGCTCTGACAGCTTCCGAGCACAGTGTTGAGACACTGATTGGCAGAGGAGAAACAGGAGCCAAGATACACTGTCAGCGGGTGAAAGAATTACTTTAAATGTTCTATTTTAGAGCCTCCAATTTCTATCAACTGCTGGAAGGTCAATGAAAGCAGCTCTATCACACAAAAGTCCTCTTTTTACAGCCGTCTGGTTTAACTGACCACCTGTAAAGTTAACTGAAAATCTCCTTTGAATGTTCCGCTTGAAAGTTTTTTATGTAGAAATCCAACTGTCTTTGCCAGAACCTTGAAGTGTTGCTGAAATAGAGACGAGAAAAAGATGGCAGATCAATAAAGCATCATTCGATTAAAAGGGCAATATCGTCAAATATTCGTATTGAACCATCAAATCTGACCTGATGGATAAAATTCAGATACAACCTCAAGGATTTATCAAAATTATTATGTACATATATTCTTATGCTGATGTGGGCTGTAAACACCAGGTATAAATGTAAGTATAAAGGTCAGTCATGTTAAAAAATTTGTAAAAGTATGTCCATGAAGTAGATTAAAGTAGAGTGATTTTAATTTAATTCAACTTGTGTTTAATTTAAATAAACATGTTTTCATACAAAATATAGATATGTAATTTAATATGCCTGAATAATTGTTTCTGGACTGTGCAGTTCACTAAAGTAACGCTTCATGACTATTGGATATTGTGGACCTCAAAATGTAAAATAATTATTACATTTGAGTAAAATGTATGCTGCTGTTTACATCTGCTGACATTTCAGTCACAGGAAGTTGTAACACCTTCACTGTTGCAGCTGAAGCCTGTAGTACTAGCATGATGTCTCTGTTATACTTACGTGGTAAAACTCATGAACATGAAGGACATTGGTATCTTTAAATAAATGTGATGGAGTAACATGTTTGAAATTGGCATTAAAGCACCCATTATATAAAGTGTTTGGTCTTGCAGTCTGCAGATAGACACTTCTGAGTTATTTGGGTATAAAACAATATATTTTGTGTATGGGATCACGGCAGAGTTTAATAAAAGGGAGGAATCACTGTCTTTGAAAGCCACGCATGGTACAACCAGAGACGAAGATTTGTCTGAGCAAGTGGTTTTGGCTATAAAGTAGCAACATCACTTACCAGTGGCGGATTTACCAATACAGGGGCTCAAGGCGAACACAAGCATGGGGCCCTCCGCATCTCTTGTTCTCCACCTTTTTCAATCCTTGTTTATCTATGAAAGTCCTACTTGTAACTTCTTCCCAACAGTTTAAGAAATGCACTTATTACATTCTGCCAGATAGTTCACAATAGCAAGAAATCTTAAAATCCCCTTTTAGCGGTTTACATTAGACCTAGGTTCACCTGATCTATAGCTGAGCTTGTTTGTAGTTTTCGTAATAGAGTGCGCCAGGTATCCATGTTTGTGATGTGTTCCGCAGACCTCTCATGCTGTTTCAAGCGGGCTGCAAGATTTTTCCAGGTATTGAAACCATCCCCACTTAGCTGTTTTTTTCTCTGTCTCCAAACAGATGGCAACAAAAGCACATAACACAATACTTTTGTTCACTGTACACAAGCCAGGACCTGTTTATCTTTTCTCCATTCATTATTTGCATGTAACACTTATTGCTTGTAAATCTGCACCCCTCTTGATTTTTTGGGGAAATTCTATCTTTTACCTGCACTGGTCCTCTCGGCACTTTACTTTGTCTGTCAGCTCTTTGGGCCAGTGTGCTGAGTCATCTCCAATTGAGCCTATAACACGTTGGTTAGTAGGGGGACTGCTACTCACCAGCTGTTGATTGCCATCTTCATCACTTTGTTGAATAGGCCTATCTGTATCAACATAGCCTGAGCAACCAGCAACAGGTAGCTCCTCCACTTTACTATCAGCACTGTTACTTAAAACTTTTTACTCTCCTCCCTCTCTGTTTACACCTTCAATCACTTCCTTAGATGCACTCATGGAATAGTTCATTGTAGTGGGCACTATGGCCATTTTAGTGTATGGATTTTTAGAATGACATGATTTATTAATAAAGAGTAAAATAACTATTCCATTGAGGGGATTAGTAGACATCAGCACTTTGTTTATGGCAGCCAGTTCACAGTTTTGTTTATTCATGTTGTCCAACTGAAAAAAATCTAAACATTGCTCTGCACTGACCTGTGACGCTGCCATCTACTGATTGTGAATTCTTCCCTTCGAGTCATTATCATTTGCTCTCAGTGTGGTTCGTGTTGGGTGCATCTCTCATGGATTTATTTCTTACTCCAAGTGAAGCGTTAGCTATGAGAGCTGGCTCGTATGGTGGCAAACAGCAAGCAAATGAACTCAAGAAATGTATTTATCATTTATTATTTAGCTCTGTGGCTGGTTTGCACTTCTAAAAGCTTCAAAGTCAAATATCTGCTACTTGAAATTTCAACAGACATTTTCGGAGCTACTTGGCTTTTCTTTAAATAATATAAACCCCCACCGTTTCTTATTGAACTTGTCTTTTTCGTGTTGAATAGAATATTCACTAGTTGTCCAGAAAAGGACAATTTTGCTTGAGTTCTGTGTACTTGATGGGTGGAACTTGATTGCCAGTCCTGTCACCTTTGCTGAAGCCTTAGAGGGTGGTTGGGATTGGGTCTCTGTGCTGGTATTGGAAAAGCATTCATTTTGGTGATCCACACCAAGTGTTGTTCTGTATGTTGCAATTTATTTCAAGGGCTGGCCCCTTCAAATTATACTGGGCTCCTCAGGACATCCCAGATATTCGACTGTGACGACAAACAAAACAAAACTAAGACCCCGTTTTCCTCTCAGTGCTCATGTGTTCTGCAGAGGAATAAACAAAGAGAAAAATAACTCTAAGACAAAAGCAGTCATCGAGCAGATGTGCGTATTGATTTTATGAAAAGTCTTAATGCAGAATGTGGAGCACGTTTAAGAACCTACAGGAACAAAACCTCTGAAATCCTCTCTCCACCCACCAACATCTTCTGTCTCAGATTGACAAAAAAAAAAAAAAAAGATTACCAAACAAGCACCACTGAAATAAAGCCCAGAGGACCTCAAACCATCTGGACTGGAAAATGTATACAAGCTGTAAACAAATAGCCAAGGAACAAACCTCTGGGTCTCAGAGAGCACTCGTCAAATGCTCAAAGATTCACCTCACACTGCAGAGCTGACCTGGCCCTCACACAATATCCCCAACCCCTCATCTGCGCCACTCAGAAATATTTCCCCTGTTGTCCAAGAGACAAGAAAGTGTCTCGGCAACAGTCTTTTGATCTGGCAGAAAAACTCAGGTGATCCCAGCCCAAAAAAGTGTGTGGAGGTCGGCCTTGGAGGTTAAAGGTTATGGCCAATAGAGAGGAGCTTACTGCTTAATGTCAGAGATGTTGAGTTTACATCAGCTGTGGGTCCTGTGACAATTGTCCAAGCTGAGGAAGAGAATTTCTTTTTCCTTTCTTTGAGATAGATGAGGGGAACATGACAAAGAAGCCATGACAGAATTTGACATATTTTTCTTTTGCCCTTCTTGTGTTCTTCAGTCCTTATTTTTCTCAGGGCCCCAGGCTGTACTGACGGGCAGTAAAGTGCGGTAATGCCACTCCACCCCCCAGCAGCCTCTCAGTGCACCATCACATGAGTGTGAAATATAATTGGACACCTGCACCCAAGGAGCACCAAAAATAGCTTTCCATGTTTACACCAAAGCTCAGAGGAGGAAGAGCAGCGCAGCCAGAAGATCATCGTTACCCTTTGTTAGTCTCAGGCTCTTGTCTGATTGCCCAGCCACTCAGCGGCACTGAAATACACATCCACCCCAAGTTCCTGAAAGCAAAATGGAATTTCAAGTGCTTTTCGATGTCTTCGGAAATTCTTTGCGCACACACGAATGTTGTCACAAATATCTCAGGCCAGACTTCTTGCCCTGAATTTGGTTAAGCGTAGCTCATTCAGGAGGAATCTTCTGTACACTAAAAGGATTAATTCCTTCAGAGGAGGAATAGTTTGGTCTTAAAGGGACATTGTGTAGAATTTAGTGACATCTAGTGGTAAAATTACATGTTGCAGCTGAATACCCCTGACTTCACCCTCCCCTTCCAAACATGAGGGAGAATCTGTGGTAGCTTCAGTTGTCATAAAAACTCAAAAGGTGTTTAGTTTGTCCAGTCTGGGCTACTGTTAAAAACATGGCGGCCTCCGTAGAGAGGACCCACTCCCGGTGTAAATATAAATTATTTAAATATAAAGAAAAACCTTCTAGGGTAAAAAAAACAAAACAACAATTCATACAATTTTGATGAAACACTTAAGTGAAAACATCATGAGATTATTTTATATTCAATTTGTGCCAATAGATCCCTTTCACTTTAATCTTACACCCTGAACCTTTAAGTGAGAGAGCCAGCTGCAGTTCATTTCCTTCCACCCACTCGTTTTTTCCCACCCCCTGTCCTCCATCGCTCATTCTCACTTTTAAATGATCTCTGGTTCCCCATTAGTGGACCATGATGTTCAATAACCTAACTTCATCTAAGCACTGTCAGTGGAAGAAGCAAAAGAGAAAGACTTTATCTCTCAGAAGTGGTGTGTGCTGAAAGCAGCAGAGCAAGGGGTTGACACGTCTGTCCGCGCGACCCAGCATTTACTGTTCTCTCCAGATCAATAGACGCTCCAGGCAGTGAAAACCTCACTGAACCAGATCTACATCTCCACCTCTTACCCCTAGGGACCTGGAGATGGATCTCAGCACACAATTAAAATTTCACACTCCACTGAATCCCACCGACTGTCAATATTAGGATAATGAATAACAGCAAAGTTTGCAGTAAACATAAAGTTAAAGAGGACTAATAACTTGTAAAAGTAACAGTAATATATGAAGGGGTCATTAGTCAAGATTAAAGGTCCAGTGTTTAGAAATTAGGGGGATCTGTTAAATATTCATTACAGTTTTAGGTTTACGGTTTTCATGATGCACAACCATGTTTCTACCTAACATTATGTCATTTCACTGCTAAATCCTTCACACTAAATGTTAAAATGCTTGACGTTGCCATCTTGTGCATTTAAGTTGGCTTTTTAAGTAAATAAGGCTTTGCAACTCTTGAGGAGTTTTTGCGACTCAAATAACAAATTAAAACATCTTTAAGAAAACTTTAGTCCTGGGGTACTTTGACTCAGTTTGGTCCATGTCCCATTCACTAAAGCCGTTCTCAGACGTGAGCTCCTGAGGAAGTCTGGAGAATTGGGCCCAGATTCTTTCTGCAGTTTGGGTTTGCCTTGTTTTCTTTGAGCTTTTTTTGATGACACAAATATCTGCTGGTGAAAAAGCTGTGACACGCACATTGAAGACACGGATGAAGATGTCTACAGAGTTTTGTGCTGTAAACATGATCACGTGATCTCCACAGCAGAGTTAATATGTCACTTCCTGCCTCTGTCTGGCAATGTGACATTGCAAATTAACATAACCTTCATGACTGTGGGAGGAAGTCAGGTGATCTACCAGGTGATTAGAAACATGAATGTGGAAAATTCCACTTTATTTCACCCGAACCAGTTGACTGACCTATTAACTGACAGGCAGACATAGAGCCACACTGCCATGGCCACAAAATACTGACATTCTACTACAGCTTTGGATCAAAATATCCATCGTCAAGATCTGTGCAGCAAAGGTCACGTTACAGGCAGAGGAGTGACTGCAGCCTTGAATTGTTCTAGATCTTCTATTCCCAGCTGCTTTTCTTTTCCCCACAGAGGGTTTACTCCTCTGAGAGAAAATCTGGCACAGGATGGCTGCTCTGTTCCCCACAAGACATGACTAAATGAGACGGAGGCAGCTGCAGCAAACTCAGTGCTGCCTCTCTGGCCAAAACATAACAAAGCAAAACAAATACCATGTCACATGGCGTGACACGTTCCCAGGTTCTCAAGGCATATTTTAAATCCATTTGACCAGCTTGATAATAAAATTATTTCACATTAAATACATGCCACGGGATCTCAGTGCAGCTCCACAGCAAGCGTGTCAGAAACAAACAAAATAAAATCTGCTGAAATCACAGAGTTGTCAGCCTTTTGTCGAGGTAAAAACTAGTTTACGATGCTTTGGGGTGGATTTTGTCAAGGAATCTGAGAAGCACAACCTGTTATGTGGAACTAGGGATCTGCAGAACTTGTCAAAGTCTTGGCAACGCTACATTTTTCAAATGATTTTCAGCCAACTCACATAAAAATGAGGGCTCAGGCACCGAGAGAAATATGTGAGCACTGCAAAGGTATCCTCTCTGTGATGAATGGAGGATTTTCACTAAGATAACATGTCTGTCTGTGTGTGTGTGTGTGTGTGTGTGTGTGTGTGTGTCTTTCTGTCTGCCTGCGTGTGTGTGTGTGTGTGTGTCTGTCTGTGTCTGTGTGACCTACAAGGAATCAGTTTGTTGTTTTGGTTCACTCTCTCATCAGCATTGTTTCCAGATGCTGAAGGCAGATGTTTGTGTGCACCTGCCCAGCATCCAGGCCTCAATTCATATCCAGTGTGACATTCACACAGATCTCATGCCACACATATCTTTTCTTTTCTAATGCTCACTTTTCATTTTGGCTTCCTTTGATCACAGAGATCCAGAAATTAGTATTTTAATAAAGGCTGTGAAAAATAATTACCTAAAAACAACTCTACTGCAAAGATGATGCATGCTGTCTCATCAGATCACCAGTGTGTGTGTGGGAGAAGTGAATGATTTTGTTGTTTCTATAAAATCTTTACTCAACACGGTGGTTCTCTGATTATGTCAACAAAACGGACAAGCTGGTGCATCTGCCGAAAGTGTGATACAAGTTACTGGAGAATTTCTGTAGTTCGATGCTCTTCATCCAGACATCATCTGACAAAAAGTAGAGCATCATGATGCTGGAGTTCCAGGTTGACTAGAAGTCACGTCTTCTTGTGATCTTTGTTTACGGTTAGCTTGTCGGTTAATTGGAGACTCTACAGACCTCAGGTGTGAATGGGAGTATGGATGGTTGTTTGTCTTCATGTTGGCCCTGTGATGAGTCTGTCCTGTCTGCCTCTCACCCAATGACAGCTAGGATTGGCTCCAGCGTGACTGTTAAAGGATGAAGTAATATGGATAATGAATGGATGGATGGACACTATAAACCATTAGAAAGATTTTTTTAGCATTTACACAGGATTGGAACCCCTAAAAGTTTGCCTGTGACCTGCCCTACATGATGAGCCATTTAATTATCAAATACTATGACATATATCAGCATACACAATCCACTTAATATGAAATATGCAATCAATGAATAAAATCTTATCAAATAGGAATTGTTAGACAAGGAACAGAAAATGTGCAACAAAGGTCAACAGTTGACCAGCACAGCTCCAGTGGAGCCATGATCCAGGAATGTTCACTCAGTCTGACAGGAAAGAAAAAAGATGGCATGCATGGCAGCTCCATAATTACAACATTACTCAACTGCATGTTCTCCAAGCATGCCCCACCCCTTACACGTCACACCAAGAACATGACCACACACAAACAGTTTAGAACACAATGGTTGCAACACAGAAAAAGACAGAAGATGTCGGAGGAGGTGATCTGTACGAGCACGGAAACAACTGATGCATGAGGAGGATGGATTTTCTCTCTCTTACATGGTCACATGAAGACATGCACAAGTAGACAAGCGGATCAATCACAGTGGTAGCAGTTTCTGCCACCAGTGTGTAGTTAGATTTCTGGGGAGATGCACGTTATGTCACAGCATCAGAACCCTTTATTGTCAATGTTCAACATTGAAACAGTGAAAATTAGTTTTAGCAGCTCTTCTTGTTACAGCAGCATTTATCCAACTTTTTGAAATCAGAACAGGAATCAAGAAATAAAATCTAGCTGAACATTTTTTATATAAACACAGAGAAAGAAAATAAACACAAGTAAAGTGAAACAGCACAAAAGGTGCAAGACGAAAGGTCCGGCATGTACTACAGCGAGTAAGGTACGTGGTTACACCAAGCTTACGGCATCGATTCAGCACAGTCTAACATAGCTTTTACATTGGCACTCTGTGTAAAGTCATTCATGTAGAATAACAAAATCATTTTAAGTTGAATACATTAACATAATTTAGTGATTATTATTATAGGTTTCACTGGAGGTGCAGAAGACATAAATGTCTCTAAGTAGGTTCCCACTGGAAAGCTAAATCAGTACAATGTACAACCATACAGCATCACTTGTTGTCATGGTGACTCAAGAAGAGTGGATTAAAATGTATTTCCAGAATCTGTTTCATGCTGAATGACCTACTTTTGCTTATGGGCATGTGACCTTATTATACTGTGAAATAAGTCAATCCTCCGTCCCTTCACAGCCACTTTCCCTCAATGAAAGAAAAGGAATCATCTCTCTTTTTTTTTTTGCCAAATGAAATTTGAGACCACTTGATGCGACACTCGGAGCAGGGCATTCAGAGTCGGTGTAAATTATAATTCTTGGGCTTATATTTAATGGCGTGACCGCTCATAAGTGCAGTGAGATAAGAGAGCAGAGGGGGTGGATCCAGTGGCATTGTGTGATCAGGATGTGATGATGAGAAAAGGTCATTTGTGCTAATGTAACATTTTTTATTCAGTGAGAAAGACGTCAGCGCTGATAGATGATCCAAAGGTCGCCCGTGTCATCACGCCCCTTCTGTCCTGTGGGGTGATGCAAAGCGGATCTGATGACTGCCCTCCACAGTCGCCGTGCCATCTGAGAACAAGAGCGCTAACAGCTCATCTGGTGGGTGGGTAAGAGCATGGGTGGGGCTCACTCGCTCGCTCACACGATGAACAACCCTCTTTTACTCATAATGTTACTCATACAAATACCAGAGTCCAGGGAGCGGATGTAGTTTAAGCTTAGGAGCAGACTGATGATCTTTTGATCTGTATCAGCAACTTTAACAGTAATGAAAAGTCCTCACACCAGAGACGCTGCTCGGATAAACACACGATTCAGGCAGAGCAGATGAATCACCTGCTTGATATGCACAGGAGCGATTATCATTAACTAGCAAGCTCATAAGTATAACAATCATATCTTACCAGCAAACAAAGCTTATGGAATCACTTTTTGTCAATTAGCTCTTTGAGAAACAATCCAGAGAAAAATGCTGTGAACGTGACGCCAGAAATGTCAGAGAATGAAGAGTGAAGTCGTCTGCGTACTTATGGTTCATCGCTAAATCACTCAGCCAGGAAACTATAGATTGAGAGAAAAGGAAATGAGAAAGAAAATACTCTGTTAACATCTGAAGAGAATATTTAGTTTTAGATTAGAGTCCTACGATTACTATGGGTTTACAAAAATGGACCCATGCCTCCGATACCATCAAAAATGTTGGGTCCGGTATCCGTGAGAATATAAACCTATGTACTAATCTGATATAGTATTATGACTTTAGTGTTAAATTGATTAAACTGTAAATTACCCCATCACGTCTTCTTTGCTGCTTCAAACCAGCAATTGTGCTTACTGCCACTGGCAAATACTGTTTTTAGAGCGGCGAAGAAGAAGTGATTTCCAATAGTGTAGCTATAGATATCGTATCAGAGCTTAGTACTGGCCAATGCACAAAGTCGAGGTATCAGAATATGTATCATAAATGGAAAAATGGTATAAGAACATGTCAAATGTTTGCTCGGAGGAGTAGAATGAGAAGTTTCATTTGAATTGACTCACTTTAATGAACAACAGTGAAAACGAGTTTAAAGATTTCTCTTTTCTCGCCACCTCAGAGAAACCTTATGTTCTGCAGAAGCAGGTCATGTTGTACCAAGCCACATGTGAAACCAAGCACCACATGAGGTAAACCATGTTATATTACCGAAACACAGCAGTCGCAATACAGGCTCGACGTTGTCATCATAATCAAATTAGGCAGAAAATCAGCAGATAATCTCAGAATCTCTCTATCTCGTGTTTAATCACTTGAATGGTTAACACTGAAACAATGAGGTGATGAGGTTGGGTAGAGTTCTCTGGTGTGTGTGTATGTGTCCTGCATCAGGTCACAACTGCAGCACAGCGGAAGTCATCCCCTCTGACATGAAGCTAAAGTGCAGCACGTGTCTAAAAGGTGACCACTCTTCTGCTCACAGCCTCCCCTCCCTTTGTCTGCCTGTCCAGTGGCCACAATTCGAAGCAGATCTGATGTCTTGCTCCCATGATGTGTGCTCTTATCACACGGCACAGATGTCTGAGTGGATGCCAGCAGGCCCGGCTCTGTGATGAGAACTCCTCGTTATGCGCGGTGGCACCCGGTGCGAGCGCTGGCTTCCGAAGGGCAGACAGATAAATTATTCAGCCTGAAGTTTTGCATCAACACGGCTCAGATGGCAGCACATGAGAGGGATTCATTTATGCAACATCCACAAGAGGACAAGTCGATGTCTCACAGCCACACGTTGAGTGATAGGTGCTCATATGTATGTGGGGAGGCAGATCACGGCTCATGATGGAGGAATCGTTAATTGTCTGAGTTACTGTTGACATCTTTGTATTCAAGAGGTGCAGGTGATGGAGAAAACAACAGAGCGATGCCTCCTGGACTGTTTCAGCTCCTATTGTTGACTGGATTTATTGTTTTCAGATATTCTTAGTCTGGGATGAAAACTTTTGTAATCTTATTTGAAAAGCAATAACTTGAAAAGTTGAAAAAAAAAAAGGATGAGGCACTGCGGCAACAAAGAGTTCCAGTTAATGAATTTAACAAAATCCCAGCAGTGCCTTTCCTCCAGTTTGATTATTGAAAATAAAAGTATTTCATTCTGACAAAACAATCTATTTCAATAACCTCATCTGGACACAAATTAGTCCACATGTTGAGAGTAAATGAGGAGTGTATTTATTCTTATTGATAATGTGTCAACACCGTGGCCACCGCAGATGTGGTCTTCTCATGTTCGCCCGAGCGGCTCTGACACAGCTGGCGAAACACAATAGATGTTTGACTGACGCGGGGAGCCCTGTCGGAGGAGCATTAGCAGACCATTAGCATTCCATGACATTTCAGCAGCCGTCCAGAAAGCAGCGGTGGCCCTGTAAACAAAGTGCTGTTGCGCTGCATGGCAAGGAGAAAAGGGAATAGGACGTAATGTAAAATGGCATTGTTCAGCGGCCGAGACACCAGGTGCGCATTCTAATGCAGATCTACGGGGCAACCTCTGGCTGCGGTGAAACAGAGGAGGGAGCAGATAAGGGAGTGGACGAACGGGACATGCAGCCGGGTAATTGAAAGTGCTTAGGATTTTAAAGGCCAAATGCTACCAGGGGTTATCAGCTGCAGAAACAATCTGAATTTTTTATAAGAGTAACTTATTATCCGGACAAAAAGGAGGTTTGTCACGCCTCGCAGAGGGCGCGCAAGGTAAAGTAAGATCATAAAGGCCACAAGAAAACTTTAGAGTGTTTTTTTAAGGCACTGTAAAATCACTTTTAGCACCTTGTTTGCAGGGACAATGATCGGGCCGTGTACTCGACACTATGTGAATAAATGTTCTGATCCCTTCACGTTAATTATCTGTGTAATGGAACAAACTCCATAATGTGGTTTAGTTGTTAAAGGCTGTGTGACCAGACAAAAATATCCTGATAGAGGTCATTTCATTTCCACATAAGGAAACATACATATTGTTACCCCAAACTTTTTTTCCACTGTGTAAAATAAGGCTTCAGTATTAATAATCTAATTATGTCATGAATAATAATATATAACGGGACCAGAGATTTTGAGAATAAAGTGGTAATATTACAAGAATCAAATCTTATTATATGCGAAACTAAGTTGTAACATTACAGGACAAAACATTTGTGAAATGTTGTGAAAATAAAGGCATGAAGAAGTTGAAATATTTAAGAATGAAGTTAGAATTTAATAAATAATTTAACATGGGGAATATCAGAAGATCTGCTTCTCGTCTGGGTTTAAATGAGCAATGTGGAGCATCTTGTCAAGTTACTCTTTAGAATAGGCTTTAGAGTTAATGAAAGGATTCAAGCTAATATTAATTGCAGTGTCCTTCCAGCTGATCCTATCTAGTGTTTGTCATTAGTCACTCATTGTAACATCCTGACAGTTCAGGGGGTGTAGTGCTTTAAATGTAATAGTAAAAAGCTTTTTTTTTGATAATGTTGATAAAACCAGGCCTAATAAAATTAAGCTCATTCTTCTTCCGACATTCTGCATCCTTCTGCCTAAATGTTGCCTGTGTGAATGAATCAGTCCTGATCAGCATGTTACTGAAATACTGAAATCATTGCTCATGTTTCCACGCAGAGTAACACAAACCTGAAAGTAAAGATTAACAGAATGTGGCATATATGTGTTTCTGATTTGCCACGGAGCTACACAATCCCACAATAGCACCATGGGCCAAAGACACATCAACACAGCACTGTTAGTGTTGGGACAACTCAATGTTTTGTCATGTGTGGATGTTGCACACACTCACACTCACGTATATGTGTCGGGCCTGAACATCCCACACAAACACACACTCAGCCTCACAGCATTCTCTGAATCGGTGGCCAGCCTTAGGAAAGCCCCGGGGCTGAGGGGAGACTGAGGATGAAATCTGCATTTCATAAAACAATAAAAAAAATCTCTCCTTGATTCCCTCAGGGCACAGAGCTGGAAAATAACACAACTAGCAAATTCTACTCCAGGAGAAAAAACATCAACTCGCCTTTAAGGAAGACGGCCACAGTGTGGCCTTGGTGATATACTTATATAAGGTGCAGAGCCTCTTAGCCCCTAAAGCAAGGCCTCGTTGTGTAGGAGAAGCCGAAACAGTGTAAACAGATCATCCCAACAAGCATAATTTTATCTGACAGTGTTGTATGAACAACAAATATCAGCCACGTCTTTGAACAACTGTGAAATCTGAATAATATATAACCCTTAAGAAAATACAAACAATGCTTGTTTGCTTTCTTACGAAGAATTACAAGACAACATCTCATGTTTTTGTGTAAATAGCCAGGAACTGAGTCGCTTAGCATAGCATAAAGATTGTTGAATCTTTACCATAGTCTCTTTGTAAAGATGGACAACGTGTCTCCCCTTCCTCCCACTATCCAGAAATGAAGTCAAAATATCCAGATTAAAACACTGTCATTTTGTTCATTAGGAGCCAGAGTCTGTGCAGTAGTGATTTGGGATCATGACATTTCACCCTGTTTTTATAGTATTCAATAAATAGTTACATTTACACTTGAAAAAAACATCAGTATGATAATAAATACCTAAAATGAGAGAAACCATCTGTTAAAAAATGTATCTGACATGTATTTGAACTTTTTAGTAACTATACTACAGCCAACCACCAGGTGGCAATTCATACGCTTTGGCTTCACTTTTCGGGAGCTGACAGGTCGTCCATCGTTATATATGCGGTGTAGATGTGTACACAAACAGAAATGTGACAATGACAATCTGTGGTTTGACAAGGTGTTATACTGTTAACTCTGTTATACAGGCTAGCTACGAAATACATCCTGGTTCTAGTTCAATACTTTTAAGATATGCGTTGTTGCTTTCCTCCTGAGAGTTAGACAAGAAGATATTTTACAACACAATTTACAATAACAGAGTTTGACCCTGCAATGTTTCCATCATGCACACCAGGGTCCAGTCTTCTTCAGTCCTTGTTGGTGAGTAAAAGTGTTTTATGACAAAGTACCGCCACCTGTTGATCAGCGAATAGAGCGAACGCAGCATCTCTCTGATATATTTATTTCTAAACACCATTTTCAAAAACTTGAGGTTGTTTTCCTGTGTGTGCAGCATGTCAGAGAGATGGACAGCTCAGGAAAATAAATAAAAGAGGAGTCACTTCAGGTCGTGTACAGTAACTTCAGCACAGGCAGTGTGTGAGCTTCCCTTAGTCGAGACGCTCCTGCTGTCTAACCTTTGGATGACTTTCAAGTCCCTGAACACATCATTGTTATTCCACGGTCTTTCCCTCAGATGTCCTTTTCTCGCCACAATAGCTCAGATGCTCTCAGCTCTGAGAGGAAAGCAAACCTGCTCGCTCCTCAGAAGAACCACAATCTGGGGAGCACTGTCAAAGGAACAATTTGCACAACACAAAAGCTTTTGTTTCAGGCCCTTTGAGTTGGAGATGGGTGGTCACTGTGGGAATAACTTGGATTTCGCTTTGAAAAACTGCGGGGACACAGGTGTCAAGTACAAGCGAGCCACAGAAACAAGGAGAGGCTTTGTGTTTCAGCACTAAGCACATAATACGGAATGTGATATTCTATTCTGTCCTTTTCTAGTCTTTATTACGCTGGAGTCTGATAGTTGTACGTGTAGAATGTATTTGACACTCGTGTAAAATATTCCTTTTCTTTATTTTTTCATTAGTTGCAGGTATGGCACAAAAAAATGGGTGACAAATTCAAAGAAATACAGTGAAAAAGAAGCCTGATCATACTATATATAAATATAGAGCACAAAACAGAGAAGAGTGACAGGTCATCATCATTACAGGGTGTCAGCACAGAACAAGATAGATAACATCACTGAAACACAGCCTCCTCCACAACATTCGTATTACAGCAGCCAATCTCATAATTTCCAGGGGACTTTTCAAGAGCGTGGGTGTGTGTGTGTGTGTGTGTGTGTGTGGGGGGGGGGGGGGGTTAACGGTCACACATTCAAATGCACTGATGGTTATTAACTGGACATGGAAAGAAGGGGAGTCTGTGTGAGCGAACGTGTTGATCCTGCCTGGACTGTGATTCCTGATCAGCAGGACAGACGAGCGAGCGAGAAGCAGTGAGATTCACTCCAACACCAGAAAGAGTCGATACCAGGGGAGGTGGCAGTTTTCCCCCTCTGGTAAAGTAGTCAGACGGAGCAGCCTCGGCCTCACACTGCTTCTGTCAGTGTAAAACGAGATCTCTGAGGTGCGTCTACCTTTTTGCTGGTTTTTAGCGAGACTGCAGTCACCCTCCTGTCGACAAGTCACTCACCACCGCCAGGCCATTGTACAGAAGTGAAAGCCAAATGCACCAAGTATTTCAAAAAGTTTTTAGGTTCACGGTGACATATTCTTCGCTGTTTGAGTCCAACATTTGAACTGCCAAAGTCCCTTTGACTGTCAGAATCAATACCAAGAGAGCTGGATTTGTATAGTAATAATTAGGGCTACCAGCTGCAATCATATCAGGCCAGTGGAACTGAATGCTTTTTCCTCTTTTCGTGGGGGTGATGAATGGCACAATGTGACAAAGCCCTTCTTGTAGGTCGAACAGAAAATGAGAACATATCCACGTTGGGACTGTTCCTTTTAGAGACCCTGGAAGTACTCCCTACCCGGCGGTTAAATACTAAAATGTGACGATTACAGTTGAACCTCTTTAAAAAACCCATTTAATAAAATACAATTGCTTGAGTTCAGCTGCACAACTGAACAGAACTCCACTTTCTTGCCCAAATCCTGTTTAGTTGTTCTTTTAAATGATATTACAACATGCACTTAGAAATTAAGGCAATGTTTTTATATTCAAATTATACTTTCTCAAATAGCAACTGGCCATGCTTGTACACCCAGGGATAGTTTTAGTCAAATTTACGAAAGAACATTGGAAATTATTTCGCCATATTGTATGTTACAGCAATTAAGTTCAATTTACAGCCTCCACTAACTCTGACAGACCCCATTCTTGAATCCTACAGCACCTCCATTCTAATGGAGTTAATGTAAGCACTGGGTACATTCATGCACAACTGCATAATTAATTCATGTAGTTATCGATGCACAAAGGAAATCATTCTGTTTTTGTTTGTTTTTAACAGAATCTAATATGAAACAGCATTGAAGGCGAGGCCTTGTTTGTTTCCTCAGTATTCCAGGACCTCACAGTATCCAACAATGTTATTTTCTTTTCAGTTGAATCAATATTCATATTTATGTCACACAAAGGAAGCAGGTCAAACTGCATTCAAAGAGGAAAGCACCATTCCTGTCTCTATACCCTGCACAGCATATACTGCCTCCCTCCTCCCATCCACCAAATGGTTATTGCCTTTTCCATGCAATAAAGATTGATTTGTGTTGTTTGTTTTCAGCAGCGCTACAAAGGAAAAAAGGCAATTTCTAGCTTACACTGGGACCATTAAAATGAATAGCAATGCAATACTACCAACTCAAACACCATATTTCTTAAGGTTCTGCGTTTGCTGAGAGTACAGTTTTCCTTTTTTTTTGTTTTTTGGGGGTTTTTATAATTCCACAGTGAAATTTTCAGGCCTTACTTTCTGGTGGTGTCATCCGATTGCATCATTTTGGAAGATGACCTGAAACTTTGTCCACCTCATGTACAGTTACTTACATATAAGGGTATAAATATAACAGGATAAAAACATTATCACATGTACAGCTTCAGAAATGACTACTTAGATAAAGCAATCATGATGTCAACAATAAATCTGTTTAGTTTCATCTGAGATGTTGAGGAATTGATGATTTAGAAAAAATGTATCAGCAGAGTAATAGTGAGAACTATCAGGTTGTAAAAGCAACACTCTGCTGATTGGATGCAGAGCTGGGAGATAAAACAACAACATTAATCATTGCGATTTAATTTTCATCAATAGCAATATAACAAAGTTTCAGTATATATCAATATAGGTGTATGTATTATGTGAGCACAGTGAGGAAGTATGACACATAATTGATTCACCTCAGATTTGTAAAAGGTTTTACTGTTTATCGAATCATTCTCGGCTCATAGAGAAGAGTTTAAACCTGCAACCTTCAGTCAGGAGCAAAAATCTGTATTCACACTTTAAAAGACAAATATTGAATTCTTAATAAAAAAATATTCTTCATAAAACGAAACATTTGAATTTAATTGTAATGATTAGCAATATTGAATAATCTGAAAACTGTAATTGGACATTAATGGTCAGCTAATTAAGTCAGTGGTTGTAAGGCAGTGACGTGACCTCAATGCTCCGCTTGCTCTTATGCTTTAATAATCTGTATTGGAGCAACGCAGTGTTTATTACTAGTCAGTGGTACTGGATTACAGTACTGACAATATATACTATAAATATTTAGAATCAAAACTATATATATATTTATATTAAATATAGATTATTACATTTTATGTTGAAATGGGAGGTCTAGGGGAAAACAGAAAGAAGATGTAATTTTATTTTTATAACATCTATAAAAAATATTCTGTGGCTGCTGTAAGAAACATCTGAACGGTTATTCACTGTTGGTACTGGTGGGAAAAACATCACGTCTGGAAAAAAAGATTCGGAGTGCATTCAGCTCCAGCACCTACACTAATCAAAAGCTACCTCGACAGCTACAGAAGTACAGTAAACACTGTGAGAAAGCAAGCTGTCACATGTTTACATATTCAAACAGTCTTAATCCCTTCCAATTGTATTTTGAAGGAGCTTAGAAGACTGTTATCAATTAACAGTGAAGAGAGGAGTGTGTAAGCTGCACTACAGGGCTGAGGCTGACGTGTTTCAACTGCACAGAAACGTAAATCAACGCTACAGTGGGAGCTGTGTTACCATGAAAACAAATAATGATGCTTTTCGCCGTCTAATTTCAGTTGTGGCTCTGGAAAAATTAAACAATATTTCCTTCACACAGATGAAGATTTTGCAGATGTACATGAATGTACCCCATTTTTAATACAGGATGAAATGAGGTCTTTTATCTTTTCTGAAGCAGACATAATTACGCCATACAAAAAATGATCTTTTTAGTATGTTAATTGAAGGGGAGGTTTTGCATACTTTTTAAAACTCCATCATTATAAAGCAGTGGTTTGATATTTTCTGAAATACTTGTTCATTATCGAGATTTAAAGATGCGGGAAAATACGTTTTTTGAACTTTGGAGAGAGCCAAGTGAGCTCACCCCTTGGTTCTAGCTCACTGCTAAAGGGAATAGTTTGACATTAAGAGAATATACTTACTTATTTAACTGGCTTATCCAGAAAAAGATCAAATATCTTTTATATCCGTACATTTAATGTATATCTACCAGTAACCAGTTAGCCTGGCTTAGCACGAAGGCCCAATGCAGCTAACGGAGAATGAGAAAATCCAAAATCTATAGCTGACAAATTAACATGTTATATCTCATTTATTTAATTTGTACAAAAAATGTACAAACATATGTGGTTTTACAAACATTACATACTATTGCACGACTATTTCTTGGCCACAAGCAGACTTTTTTGTTTTTTCTCTTTAGTTTTTGCACAGATTAAACAAAAGAGATATAAAGTGTTAACTAGTGAACAGTCGGGGAGCTACTGAGAGACACTTGTTCAAACAGAGTTTACTGCTTAGCCAACAGTCTACTGGCGGTAGCTTCATAACTATTGGACAGATATGAGACAGTATTAATGTTTTCATCTAATTCTACTAACGCTGGAAATGAATTACTCTCCTGGGATTAATAAATCAAACTCAAGGCAGTTATGTGACCAATGTAACATTGTTCCCTTAAACCACTGACAACAATACCAAATACCATAGCTTTTAATAATGTCATGTAAATTCTTACAATTTGTTTAAAAGTAAATTGCCCATTTCATGAATAGGAGACCAAGTGCTCAGGGTGGCTTTAAAAGAAACAGTTCCCAAATCGTCCTTAAGACACTCCATCTCTAGTAACACTGACAACTACACGGGGCACTTTGGCACTTTTAATCATACTATACTACAGAGTGATAGAGCTAATAGATGATTTTATCTGAACTTCTACTTTTGGAAGTTGCGTCAAAGTCCGTGTCAAGGTCGGATGGACGTCCTGTTCTTGATGTGTCTGAAACAGCCTGGGACAGTCTGTAGGTTCTCATCATCAAAAGCACATCCCCGTAAAAATAACATATGTTTTAGTAAAACATTACATCTGGTAAGACTGTAAGAAAAAAAAAACAACTTTCCCCAGAACTCCATTTACATTCATTTTGATCTGGGCCTTATGGAAAAAAAAAAACAAGTCTGAAATTACTAAAATCAGAAATGGACAGCATATAATACCAACATCTCTGTAATAATATCATACAGACCATAATGCTATGGTAAGGATGCCCTGAAATGTTCATCATTCTGCTCTGTTTTGCTTCGCATATTTATCTTCTTTACATGTATCAGTTTCTTTTCACACTTATTTGTACACAGCTTTATGCTCACACATGTACGCGACCCACTTGGATGAACCCAGGCTTCCACTGAAGAGGCTACATACGCTGAACAACCACAACACTGTGAACCTTTAGTCCCGTCAGCATTCATGAAGATCTCATCCACTGACCGGCTTCCCTTTGTGTTCTCTTGCATTGTGGTCGCACTATAAATATGAATTTAACGAGGAAAAAATGAACAACTTGCTGTTAAGTGTGAATTCGTTCCAGAGTGTGGAGAAGCCTGAATCTGTGAAAGTAGGTCACGCATGTGCAGAGAAATATGAAATGGATTTTATATGTTGAGACCTTGAACTGTTGTGCTTCCTGTACTCCAACATAAAACATTTATCATAAACCTTTGAATAGAGCTTCTTTAACATTTACAAGTTATACAGTTACCAAATTGGTTCTTATGCTTCCATCGGCTTTGATACTTCAGCAATGCAAAGGGAGACAACAAGAAGAGAAAGGAAGTTAAGTCATCTTCAACAGAAAAAATAAGAAACAAGACACAAGTCCTCAAAACATTTGTCATAACCAACAATGAACGGAATTTTTCATTTTCTTATTTTCTCTTTTTTACAATACATTTTTTAAAAACCCCGCTGGTTAAGGTTATGGTCTCAGGTAGATCTTCCACAGTCAATCTTCACAGTTTGTGTAAAAGCAGAGAAACATTCTCGCTAGAGTAATAAAATATCATGACTATTATTATGGTCATTATTATCTTTTATTCTCATATTGTTCCATATAAATGGTGGAGCACAGGGGCGAGGCCAATCACCCTAATGAAGAGCCTGCAGTCCAAAGGTTCCTACTCTCCTCCCTGTACAACACAATGTTTTATTCAGCAGTTGTTCTTTTCTTTTGTTAAAAAAAAAAGAGAGAGGGAGAATTATGGGAAGAGAGTGGGGTATTAATTCAACAAAGTGTCTTTATCCTCCTGCATGATCTTAAACTGTCCTTATGCAAAAAAGATCCAGGGCCTCACTCTCACTCTCACCGTTGCCGCTGCTTTTGATCCAAACTGTTTCCAAATCTGTGCTTGGGGTCTGCCAGCACCACCCGGTCGGCTGCCCTCACACTGAACAACGCGTAGGCATAGGCTTAGGCGCATGCACACACACAGACACACACACGCACGCATACAAACACACACACTGGCAACTGTCCCATCGTCAGCAGTAAGATCCAGGTGTTGCGCGACCCCCCGTACTCCCCTCTGAACGCGTGTCCTCCCATCAGCACTTGTGGGGCAAAAGAAACATGTAGAAAATAGCCCATCAGAGGAAACATGAACAGAGATGTGTTCGAATTTGATTAACGCCCAGGCTCACGATTCGGTTTGTAATCTGAAGGCACTTTGTTTCATGGCAGAAAGTAAAGTGGCTTCGGCTCCACAGGTGGACCGCTGACTGAATGTCGGAGTCAGGCCTGACTAATCGGACCTCTCTCTGCCTGTTCCTCCTGTTCCTCCCTCTGCCCTCTCTCCACCTCTTCCTCTTATTTCAACTCAGAAGCTTGAACCTTCTTCTGCCCTCCAGTCCAGCTGTCTACACCTTCGCTGATTCTTCCTCTTCATATATTGTTCTGCCACCATTCCGTCGGTTGGCCACTTGGACTCGTGAGCACAGTGTTAAAAGATACATAGGCAGCTACAGGGGGAGTAAGCAGACAGAACTTAAAGTTGCCGGAGTCCTTGTTTTTCTACAGTACAGCACCAAGCAGATAAGGAAATGCCAGGGTGTGATAGAGGCTAGGCTCGAGTGAAAAACAGGTGTCGGGGGATTGGCATCTGGTGCAAGAAAATGAAGATAAAGATACACAGAGAAAGATTGACTCTGTGTATTCGTTAGAAGGAAAATGTTATTTCCTTTTGAAAAAGTCAGCAGTGTTTATATTCCGCTGCCTTCCAAAGATATTTTCATGACTTCATAAAATAGTTCTTGTGCTTTACAAACTGTCCTCCCTCGACGCATGAGAAGTCTTTCACCAAAGTCCAGGCTTCACTCGTTGCCCACCTGTCTTTGTGCTCGTGCTCCCGAGTCCTGCACCGAGGAGTGTTTTCTGTAAAAGAGGTCTCTTTAAAAAAATTAGCGCAACTTCTTTATTAATTTTTGTGTAACTTTTTCATCACAATTTTTTCTTTCTTTTATTGATTTCGGTCCCTCCGCGGTCCATCAGCGGACCCCTGCTGCTTTCAGGATGCATGAATCTTTGGTGATTGGATGCCGAGGATAGCTCACAGACGGTGGGTCTGAATATTTGCCTCTGAGGTGACGGAGAGGAGGGTCACCTCTGACCTTCTAGGAGGGTCATCACCAAGGTGATGCATAGCAGCCATATATGGGAGGATGTTGATGGAGCCTTAGAGCTGAGATCTAAATAGGTAAAAGAGGAGATATGAAAGTTATCTGTTGTTCTTAAACACTCAAAAGAAAAAAAACACAAAACTGCTTCCAGACACAAAAACAGAAATAATGGAAATAAACAAACCAGAAACATTTGAACAAATAGTCCCCATTGTGGCAGATGTATGTATTGATCCTTTGATAACATTTGGGAAACAGCTTGTCTGGCTCTAGTAGAAAAACTACAACTAATAAATGAATAAATGACAAGTTGTGGGGATTTGGACTTTTTCTTTGCCCAATACAACAAATTACTGGCCTGCAGGGAGTTTATTTTAGTTGCCTGTCAATCACAATCACAAAAAATATTCCAACACTCAAACACCCCTAAAGCCACATTTCTATAAAGATTCGACAAACAAAATTAAAAGTGTTAATTAGTGTGCTTTAGGGCAGTTTCAGAACCAGTGGTAGGGAGCCCCCTGGGTATTGAAGGGGGTCAAAATATGGTTTTCAGAAACCAAATACAATAAAAAAAGGCATATTTCAACAACAATTGTGACAATAAATTAAGAAAAACTGGTTTATTTGAGTCCATGTGACAGAACCAGCTACAGCAGCTCAGTTTATAGCACCACAAGTGTCTCCCAGCTCCAGGTTCACTTCAAACCGATATTGATCTTCCTATTAATCAACGTTTTCCCCAATGGCAAATTGCTCCTTTAAGGACCCTGTGATGTCAGAGTGCTATTTGACTCCACATATTCACATGTCAGGTAAAAAACAATAAAAACGAGGCCATGGAGAGAACAGATATTGATCGCCTATCAGCAGACAGAAGCACTGAATGTGTGTCATGTCTCTGTGGCAGAGTTGACAGGAAATAACACCTCAGCTTGGAAAGCCATGACACCAGCCCACTCTGTGTTGTCGAGGAATCGGACGACGTAGGTTCCTGCATGTGCCGGCTGGTAATTGACAGAAATTCTCATCAGGAGGAAGTGAAAAATAAGATTGTGTTTAGATTTGTAAACACACGGTGGGGTGAGTCAGCAAACAGAGAAGGTGGGTATTTTTGTGTAATAACACTTTGATATTGGGTTTTTCTCACATATTTGATTGTATATTATTGTGTATAAATAATAACTGAAGATTCACCTTTAGTTGAATTTTATCTGTATGACCAAATCCTAAAACAGCTTCTCTGAATCATTCTTCTTGAATAACATCTTCCATCAGTTCAGCCCTCAAGAGATACTGTATGCGAACACGTGAGATTTCATTGTAGAATGTACAACGTCGTCCACCTTGCCGACCACACCTATAACAATGCTGTTGCTTTGACTCACAAATGATCCAGATGAGAAAAATAGAATAATAATCTTGTAATAAATAAAAAGCATATGTCTTGCAGAGCTAGATAACCGACTCTCTTCTAAATACCTGGTTATTTCTCATGACGAATAGGATTACCCTGATTCATCTCTGCTATGTGAAAGGGACAGGTCTGAGAAGCTTCTGGATATAATATTCCTCCAATCATATGTAATATGAAATAAATCGCAGGAACAGTATTGGCAATTTTCTATGTCCTGTTTTCTCTTTTTACCTTCTGTTTGTTCCTACAGTGCAATTACAGTGCTCCACTCAGCCAGCGTGGCTATCACTCATGTGATTTCAACACTGTTGCTATGACAACCCCCCCCACCCCCCCGTGACATGTTTGGTTCGATGGCGGCAACCCTCTTAGATTACATCCCCTCTTGTAAATCTGAAGCCCGTCCAGCGAGGAAGAGCAGGGGTCTGAGGAGAGGGCACGGGAGGTGGGCGTGTGGTGCTACTCACTGGGCGGAGGGTCTCGACACTCCCCTTCCTCCAGCGTGACGTCGTCGATGGCGATGTCTCCTTCAATACCTGGTCCCCGGACACCTTCAAGTACCACCTGGAGAGAGAAAAACAAATATTATTTTTTCCTGTACAGCCTTGATCGAGCACAAAAACAGGAACATTTGTGCCACAGCAAGACAAACTCTAAAAGTAAGTACACAGTGTAATTAAGCTAAATTGCCCCTTATAAAAAATAACAGCAGGTGGTGAGTGTTTGTTTCAGTTTTTAATGCCATAAGATTTAAAAGTAAAAAAGCTTTTTGTGAAGTGAGAATGGGAACAGGAAAAAAAAACACACAACTGCAGCTGAGGCTATAATTACTTTGCAGCAGTAAAAATGATGGAGAATATTGCAGTTCTATTTTCGCTACTCACAGAGAGTAGGCTTACTGATGGCAAAGTGTGAGTGATATTGCTTTCTCAATAGCCATGGATCCTGTCCACTTCTTTGCTTACATTGAGGTTTTGTGAAGCGCTACATCAACAACCGAACCCCCGAGGAAACTAATAGTTCACCGTTCACACCCAGAGAGAGGAAAATAAAAGGGCCACACTAAGAGTGCTGCTTTTTGGTCTCACCTGGAAGGACGCTGTCGGGTGGATGCTTACTTTGGCCTGCTTCCAACGGTCACCTTGGTTACCACTTAGCAACCACACAGGACCCTCTGAGGTCGTTTGGCCCTTCTGCTTTAGGAAGGCATTCAGTGTTCCTGCATGGAGAGAAGGGAAATATAGAAGCTAAACACATACGTACACACATTCACATAGACCTGTACCGAGCCTTTGATTGAACCACAATAATGATTGCATGCTGTAGCGCGTTGTAGACTATTTCTGTGGTAATTACATTAAACCCGGCGCCCTCGTTTCTCTCCGCCGTGCTCTAAACAACAATACGCTGCTTTTCAGCTAAAGTAGGTCAACAGTACTTCAGGTAAGCTGTTGTCACCACCTTTCAGCATTGTTGTGTCTGTGCGCATGAGTGAAACAGGTTTATGTGGTCAAAACACTACAGTTCATATTTACCACACTTGCAATATGGCTGCTGACAGGCACTGTATGATAATAACCCTGAAGGGTTTTCTCTACAGCGACCTGCAAATGGCATGTGACCAGAGTGTGATAAGGTGTTGAAATGTTACTTGTCGAGCAGTATTTTTACATGACTTTAATCAGATAAATAAGTCGTATTCCTCCATGAGTCATGTGCATCAGAACATTTTCTTGACTAGTGCAGCGCCCAGTGTAAACCTGCCTGTTTGGAATGGGCTGTTCTCGGCCTGTGGTGAGGCTGGCTGCAGCTTTCTTTCTGAAAATGTAAAAGTGACCTGCAGTAATGGAGCAGCAGCCAGTAAAGACCAGCTACTGGAGCCCCTTTTCCACTGGTCAAAAAAACCCACTAACACCCACTAACATCTGGCTTTTGTCTGCAATGTGAATGGATACAATCGGCAGTAGACACAGGTTTTAATCAGCTCCCGCTCTGATCGGCAGTGATGGATATATGACAACCACACGCTAATTTGGCAAGACAGCGAGGTGAGAGCGTCTCAGTTATCAATTCTTTACTGACGTCCAATGTGACAGAGAGAAAAACTAGAGGTAAGAGATGTTCACCTGTTTATTCAGAGTTTGTTAATGCTTGGCTCAGTACACAGAACCCAGAATTGCTGTTACTGAGTGAACGCACTGTTGTGGTGAGTTTATAAATGAGTTTATAAATATTGAGCATGACGTGCCAATGACATGAAGAGTTTCAGAGACATGTAAGCAGATAAAGTGAGATTTCTAGAATTATTAGATAGATTCAGTCAGGTTATTTCGCACTCATCATCATCAAACTGTTCTCTACTGAATAGTGTAACTGAAGAATAACACATACATACACTCACACATACACAGACACTAGAACACACAGTGTGAGTGTTGCTCTGGTGTTTATAAGAAAAAATAATATACACAAGATGAATTGTGATTTATTTATGCTCGCCCACTTCTCCTTTAGGGCACTTTTCTGAATCTTGTGTCAAGGTTTACTTGTGTTTTTGGACACAGAATATAATATTAAATTATAAAAACAGTCTGCAGTGGAAAAAAAGGTGAAGAACCTTGGCTCTAAGTGTAGAAATACTTAAAAATGTATATAAGATTGTAAAGAATCACCCACACATGGGAGGGAGGATTCCATTGTGAATTCCAGGGTGAACCTGGGAGTGAGATTGGATCCAGACTTCTAAGCTTCATATTGACCTCTGTCCTCAGCATTTCAATTTCATGCTGTAAGAGTAGAGTCGATCAGATGCAAACGTTAACCTCAGGTCATATGAATGATCCAAAATAAGTATCACTAATGGCCAATTTGTGATGAGAATACCATACCTTTGGAGTACAGTTTTCTTTTTTAAATTTCTTTTTAGTTTCAGTTTTCTGTGCGGTCCAGCTTCCTTTTCCATTTACCTGCATTTCCACTGAAGCTGCACGGGAGAAACTGCTGAATGTCACTGTTGAACCCATATCTGAATTACAAAATGCAATATGACAAAGCAATTTCAACTGAATTCATGTATAACTCTAACAAAGACATAGAAATACAGTCTCTTATTGAGAAAGAATAGACACCGGGCCTGAGTTCAAGCTTCTCCTCTCGTCTGGCTCCGGACTTTGATATAAAACTGTCAGATGATGTCAGATGATGACACCGAGTGCAACCACTTCACTCTCCTCCTCTCCAACCACACATTCTACTCACTCCTCTATTTGCAATGCAGCGAGAATGCGTGTGAGTGTGTGAGACAGCGGTTCTTTAGTGGTGTGCCAGGAGGAGCTGCATCCAAAGACTCAAATCAGGTTAGCGTTGACACCGTGGAGAAGCTCAGCAGGACCACCGCTCTGAAGTCAAGTGAATTTGGAGTATGGAGAGCAGCACCTTTGCGCTGACACAACTGATGAGCTAAAAACAGCAGCGTCGAGGAGTGTCACCTCGCCTCTGATGCATCTTTGCCACAGCGAGGTGCCTCATTACTGTACAGCCCCCTTCAAAAAACATCTCTGTGAGGAATCGAGGGAAAGCCGTACTGTATGTCCTTGTTCATATTATCAGCAGTGTACACTTTCCCCAACGACAGCACAATATCAGTGAGAGATGAGCTCTTGTACAGAACATGACCTGCAGTTTCATCTACCGTCGAGGTGTTTAGGATGTAGGAGGATTCTTGCTGAGCTGGCTGGCTTACATTTTCTTTGAACTCATTGCGATGTAGGTGGTTATGCCGCTGTCATCACATCCCGAGCTAAGTCATGCGCTGGATATTCATCTGGAGTATCTCTCTTCTTTTTTTTCTTTTTTTTTTACAGAAGTACCTGTGGCAGACACTTGTGAAATTTAAAAAGATCTGAGAACAGAAAGATGTGAGTCAAGTGAAAAGTGAGAACCAGCTCCTAGAAGTTTTCAATTATAGAGTGAGGACGAGAGAGCGGGGGATTGAGGTGCAGTACCACCCTCCTCGCTAATGAAAGGATGACTCCATTGCTTCTCAGAAGGTCAGACTTAAAAACAGACTTGCTTGGTGTGCTTTGCTGGAGACTTAATCCTATAAACAAATGTGACACGGGCTCCAAAGGCAAACTTTGATGTGCGCTTCAGTAATTAAGTGTGACCTTGTCTCAGGTATCCCCCGCTAGCTAACGACAAAGGAGTTTCTTTGAGCTTGTGCCACTGTTTTCATCAGTGCGTAGGCGAAACTCTTTATCGACTGATTCTGGCCTTTAGCGCTGCCATGTCACAACTTGACTGTGACTAACCTCAACAGCAAAGTCCCAAAGAGCATCAAACTCCCAGCGTTTCCGGACGGAGCTGTGCGAAGTCTGCTCTAAATAAGAAAAACGCCTTCAACTGCAGAAACTAAACCAAAAAATGATTGTGGTGCAGTATAGTATAAATGAACATATGTTATATGGACCGTTTGCCATACGCGTTCATTCTCTGGGTAGAGAATATCACATTCCTGAGCTCAGGGGCAAATTCTCTCACGGCTGGAGAGGCAGAATACTAAATGGAGCGTAGCTATAGAGGATCTGAGCTGGGTTTCAAGTCCTTGACATTTAGCCCATTCATCATAACACGCCACAGTCTGGGCATGGGCTTCACCACAGATGGGGAGGGCAGGGAAGAGAGGGTCTGGCCGGCGATCAATTTGAGCAAATTGGAAATGTCATGGCCTACTCAACCTCGGCAGGGAGCCGGAGGAGCTCTCATCTCCCTGCTGAGTCGCCCTCTGACACCTCTATCCTTACATGTTCTCCACCTCTCCAGATGTTTGGGTCCTTCTCTCCAACCTGGATGGTTTCACTCAGCCTTTCCATAGAGGACAGCAGAAAAGTATGAAGTCTAAATTTCAACCCTAAAGGAAGCCTGTTGTCAGTTTAGGCCAAAATGGTTAGTTCATTATGAAAATCAGACTCTTACCACTGGTTTTGTAGCTTGGCAGATCATTTGGTGATTTGCTTTTGGAAGTGGTGGTTGGAGGCCCAAGTAGCAGTCATTATTCATAATAAACAAAATGTTTCTGCCTATTTCTATTATCAATGCAGAGTCGTTACACAAGAATTAAAATGTTGCAATGACACAAGATTCCCAAAAAGAAGAATATATCTTTCAGAGAATGAATAAGCCAGTGCTCTTCAAACAAGAGAGAGACTGAAGAGGAGAGGAAGCTGAGTGGGCTGGAGATGGAGCAGCAGGTCCAGCAGAAGCTCAGAGTGGAGCAGGTGGTGGGTGGAGACGCTGCTGATACCATCGATGTCTCACTAGAATACGAAGGTAAACGCAGCCAAATGCTCACTGTAAACATTTTATCAGAAGGGAGATGAGTGCAGTTGCCAGGCTGTCGTGATTTTACAGTTTCCTGCGGTTTAAGTATCAAGTTTAATGAGCACAAAAGTGCTACTACTTGTTCCCTCTGTGTTTATTCACAGTTCCATTTTATTTTTGTGAACTTCTCCGAGTTTTTATGGAAGTAGTATTTTGTGGGTGTGGGTATTATTGTGGTACGGTCTGTGATTTCCTTTTTAAAAGGCAAAGAAAACAATAATAATCTCAATCTAAGATTTACTATCGGGGACATAAATACAAAGTAATCACAAAACAGTTTTGGTTATCACCCCCCAGAGGATGTTTTCCCCCCCGGCTGTTGGTTGGTTTGTATGTAAGCAGTATTATGCAATAACAAATGAATGGATGAAGCTTAGTGAAAGGATGCAGTATGGGTCAGGGAAGAATCTATAACATTTTGGTGCAGACGCAGATCAGGAGGTGGATCCAGATTATTTTCAATATCTTTAACATTGTAAGATATGTGATGTGTTCTGAAATTTGCCAGAGAATAATAAATGGATCTTGAGGAAAAAGAATTTGGCACATTAAGGGAACTGATCATCTGTGAGTGTTTGAAATTTAGTTTTTTATTTCTTTGCATCTGCACTTTTCTTACTGGTTTACAGTTGGAAAATGTGATGTCACATATTTGCACAAATCATATTTTAGTACAATCGATGACTGATGACGACTGGTGGGTTAATTGGTCACTGTCGATCAATCTGGATTTGAACCTATGTCATCAGTGGCTTTAATTGCTAGGTGTAGGATTTGAACATTTCTGACTTTGCATGTCAAACTCAAATGCCATGCAAACTGTGCTTGAAGGCTGTTGTGCCTATAATGCCTCTGCTCGCTTTGCATGTGACCGGATCACAGAGGACGGGTCAGTGGACTTTTTAAGGCGCAAATGTCAACAGTGATGGTCCCTAAAACAACACCCCTTACTTCTGAGAGAGGCGTCCACAAGATAGAAAAATTGAGACATTTGGTGGCCTGGTCAATAACAAGTCATAAACAGTCCAAAAGATGATAATACAACACACATTGATGCACTGACACATTGGTGCTGCACAGTGAATGACTGGCTTAAAGGACAAGTGGTTTCACAGGCATAGGAGTAGATAGAACTGGGTCCATTAATATCTGCAGGTGAATGACTCAATTAGTCTGGAAACCAGACCAATCAGTGAGCTCATGTTCATTTGTTCTTGCATGTTGGTCTCGTCCCCCCCCCCCCTATTCAAACCGATTCCCATCTGTCCTAAAACCTGTCGAGCCAATCACAACCATTGATCTGAGATAAGGCATGATTGATTGGATCACTGACAGAGGAGCACCCAATAGGAGAGCCACCGAAGCGTTGCTGTCGCTGATATGGAGAGGTCAGGCAATCCCGCCATGCAGACTGGATTTATTGAAAAGGATGGTATATTTTCTCTAAAAGAAAAACAGGAAAAGAGCAAAGTAGAAGATGTCTTTTTATGTTTTTCTCCATCAATCTGAGCTATAGCACATGTTGCATTGATTAGATAACTCTCCAAGACCACTGAGTCAGAAAATGTAAGGAGAGGTTCGGCAATGCCTGGGTATGAACAAAATCGTCCAGATTTCCTAAACGTTTATGTCATCTGGAGGCTGACAGGATCATAAAACAGGACAAACTCCAACATGAACCTTCTTGACAGAGAAACCACCACAAGTGTCTCTCAACATCGTGTGAAGCTGCTGTTTTTGTGCTTAAGCTCCAATCTTGCTCATCGCTCCCGCATTCACAAACACCACAAACGGTTTGCACTCTGAGCAGGAGAGCTTGCGGTCGACTGATTGGTTCCCTTGTGAAAGAAAGTTAAGAGTCAGAGAGTAGCTCCTTCAGTCACTCTGCCATCTTCAAACAGGCCATGCAAGTTGGAGTTCTACATTCAGAGGGGAATGTGAGAGCTAATACCCAAGTTTAGAGTGCACACCTTTGTGTTTGTTGTAAAAGTGAGATATAATTTGCGTAAAACAACTGACAGCTGCATTTAACAAAATTTTGGCATGAAAGAACAAAAGTCCCCACAGCACTCGCCACAGAGATAAAACTAAAATGACTGAAATTGTGTTGCTCACACAAAAAAGTGCTGCTGCTTTTTTTTCTTCTTTTCACAGCGTGACTCCTGTGTTTCAGTCTCACAAACAACTACTCTTTCAGAACCACAAAAAAGAAAAGCCCACTGGGACACACACACTGTAGGTGGCGGACAGCAATTTCAAGAATCTCATCTCTCAGTTTATGTTTCAAAGACACTGTGATGTCCTGCAGATGCTTGATGACTGATTCTTCTCTTGGAAAATAAAATTTGTTGTGGAGCTTCCTCATTGACGGTTTAGTTCCGCACAGATAAGAACGCGTCCCCTTCATTTAGCAGACAATTGCCAAAGCAATTTGAGCTTCACTAGAATATGCTTTTTCTGCTTAAGCAGCCAAAAGCTACAGAACAGTGACAGATTCTTTAAAGAATGAAAGTAATTATTCGTTCCTCATCTATTTCCATGAACTGTTGAGCAATGAATTTAATTAAGCAGATCCTTTCCGCTGACTTCTTCAAAGCCCAGCACAGATGTTTGTTACACAAGCTGTGGAAAAGCGAGCAAATAAGAAATGTGACATACCTATGTGTTTTCCATACATGTGGTAGAAGAAGCTGAAGCAGTAGGCGGGTGGGTTGGTGATACCGTAGGGGTTTTTAGGTGCTACGTTGAAGAAGGGGCTTACGAGCCGCGCCTGGTCCCCTTCCTTCCGTGGCCTCGACGTCTCAATGTACATGTAGAAACCTTGAAACACAGAAATACATGAACACAGGAAATTACTAAAAGCAATATTTTCATGTGAAATCATCTTCACACATAAAGCAAAACCAATAATTGAGATTATAGGGGATGAAACTTCCTTAACCTTAAGCTACAATACTTTATCAATGAGAGCAACATAAAATATAATTCTGGTTCATTACAACTTAGGTCATACATTTTATTTGTTTTGTACTGACCATTCTGTGCACAAATGTTATACAGACAGGAAGTAAAGTTTTTCCATTTCCAGATACATGAAATTAACCTGGAAATTAGCGATATTACAAATGGCCAATATTACAAAATAAAATTACAATTAATTATTGGAATTACCATAGGTGTATTTCTTCGTCAACAAAACCATGCTTTGTAAGGCCACTGTGACCTCTGACCACCCAAATCTAATCTGTGACACAAAGTGAACATTTGTACCGAATTTGAAGACATTTCCTCAAGGCATTCTTAAATTATCATGTTCAAAAGAATGGGACACAGACAAGAGTAAACAAAATGCCTTTAACTACAGGCCATTATCAGTGCAGAGGCATACGAATAAGTATTTCAGCTAATTGCCAGATATAGCTTCTGTAAATACTTATATAATATAAAATATGCGTTACAGTTTATACATCTCATTATGCCTTATAACAATATTTTAGGATATTGGACAAAGTCTTTGTGCCTGACTGGTTAACTGCAACAACTGAAAAAGGAAAAAGCTTTTGCCTGGCAGTGTTCACTATGCCATAACTACAGAACTTTCTCACCACCTCCTGATACACCAACAATTGTTTCCCACTGTAAACACTGGGGAAAAGCGAGGCGTCCTTGGTCATGCTGAGCTGCTTTCTCAGCCAGTCTGTGACAGCATGATGGAAATGAAACCTTCCATATCAGAGATAAGCAGCGTGGCTTTCTATGAGGGACAGTTCTCTTTTTACTAATAGCAATAACCAGGGGCCAATAACAATGGGGTTACATTCATGCTCCCTCGGTCTGACAGGCCTGAACAGCGGCAGCGAGTCAAACAGTCCTCTGATTGTGTCAGAGCCACATAATCTGAAGCCAATCTCTTCCCTGCCACAGGCACAGGGAAGGTAGCTAGTGAGCGGCTCCACGCCCCTCCAGCTAAAATCAAATGGATTATCTCCCTCATGTTGAATCTCATATCAGATAATTATACGCACAGAGGAACGGGGCTGGTAATGAAATGCTGGACATTTTGAAACCATTAGGTGATTAAAGCCAATGCATTATTTACTGCTTCAGCTGCTGCTGGTGCCACAGCACCAGAACAGACACTCACATTCCACCACAGATATAACCTCTATCATCATGGTTTCACATGAATCCAGAGGAATTTTAGTGTTGTTCATTTGCTATTTAAGTTCTTAAAATGCAATATCTGCACATCTAAGTAAAATATTAAAAACTAAATATTATTATGCCTTTGATTAGCCTGGAAAACAAAGGCCACGGCTGCTCATTTATTTATTGTAATTCATCAAGTTTCAATTCTCTATGATTCAGTACAACATTTAAATCTTTCCATCTTATTGTTATTATTATTGTTATATATCAAAAAGCGACACCATTAGTGTCGTGTTTGCAAATACAGGTACAAAATAATCAACATGGACTGCTGCTAATTTTATATCTTGCCACATCATTTAGCAATTACATGATAATCACACTGCTGTGCCTGTGTACTGTGGGGGTTCCAGTATTCATGCATGGATTGTATATATAACAGTGTGTAGTCAGTGTGTGTGTGGTGAGTAGCAGCACACTGCAGAAATAGTGCTGTCCATTTAAATGTGTGCATTCTACCTACTTATTCCCATTCCAGTGAGCAGGTGCAGTGTTTGCGGAGCCACACAGACATAATTGATTACACTTACATTAACTATTTTATTTCCTATTGGTGCATCATCTATATAGATAAATCCCCAGCCAAGAGATGTAACCAGGCAACTTGCTCACTGCTTGATGACTATTGAAGATGTTGGTGATTTGTACCTAATTTGTTATTGTATGCATCTGTAGCCAACATTACATATCTGTTATGAATGTTCTATGTGTGCGATACATATTCATGGTTTAAATAGTTTCCAGATATATTCCAGCTCATTTGACAAATAATTGGACTGTTGTTAACACTAAGTGCTCATCACCATAGCATCACAATGCAAAGCTATATGAAGGAATGATTTGGCCCTTTGGCTACTGCATATAAGTAAATGATGCATCACAGGATGACTCATCCAAGGAATTAATCAGCTGACCCATCACCAAGTCACTGATGCTACGTGTCCCAAGCTCTCTGTTCTACCACTGAACATAGGTGTTTTACAGTTACAACATAGGAAGATTCTACATGCATGGTATTTTATTGACAATTATGCTACAAAAGCTGGATTCTCATTTCAAGCCACAAGCTTTGTTGGCTGACCTAACAGCTGTTGCTGGCAGGTTTTATCAACGAGGTAATTATTGTTAACTCTGTGATTTGGTTGAAAACATGAGGACTGCAGGCCCCACTCCCATTCAGACCAATTTCATTCCTGAAACTGCTTAATCCAAACACAGTCTTTATCTAAAATGGCAAAGGTTTGATAGGATGATTGACCGAGAATCATATATTTTCTATAAAAGATGAGCATCATGTACATTTTTTTGTCACTCTGCACTACATAACAGGTCCGTGCTCTGATTGGTTGTAGGTCCGTTCTGTGTCTGCCCCTCCAGACATAAGCCAGGTGCCAATAACCCATTAAATGGGTCTAAATGTGCACTTGATAGCTAAATACATGATATGGACACTGAACAGGGCAGTGACAGTAATAAATGTTGTAAAGTAGTCAGCTAATGATAAGCTCTTTAGCCTTGGTGCTTTTTAAACTACAGCCACACTGTAACTGGACAATTACTATTTAGGGGAGACGTTCAATAAATGGTCACTTATTCCTCTTTTACACCAAAAGGCAAGTGACTCCTTCTCTACATTGCCAGTAGAGAAAATTTCAGTTTTCTTCATCTGGTCATGCTCAAAGTCAAAGCTGCACTGACGACTGAGTTGCTCTCTCACCTTGCCCTCTTGCCAAATTAGCGTGTTCACCCGTATGTCACGTTTTCATTAGGCCCGTTCTTAGCCGATTAAAACACGTGTACATGGAGTCATTTGACCTGCGAGTCAATGCCGAATCCATTCCCATTGCAGGCAAAGCCAGATGTGAGTGGGGGCTTTGAATTTAAAGGAGTACTTACCCTGCTTGGAACCACTGCGATCACCACTAGGCCCAGTGTTGGGTGTGTACTTGGTGTCACGGGTGGCAGCGCTGTGCCGTGTCCAATCGAAATCATCGTTCTTGTCCTGGGTGAACATGCAGATGGGCTCCTCCTCAAAGCTGCAGTGGAACTCTCCTGGTGAGCAAAAGAGCAGAACTGGGCTCTTACATTCACTACAAAAAAAAGATATATTTGGCTTGAGGCTACAGTATAGTATGTGAGCAGTGTGACACCTACTGTAAATTTATGAGCCATTCTTGTGTGTGTGTGTTTGTGCATGTGCGTGATACTGTGTGTGTCACAGGGGGATATGCAACAGCCGAGACCTAATTACACCACATGATGTGGAGAGCAGAATTTCTAAATTAAGATTTGACCTCTTGCTGACTGTGGAGACGTCACGGAGCGTGTTCAAGTTTTCCCTCATGACAGCATGGATTTTTGGTTCAGTTCAGAGAAGAAGTCTCTGCACCCTAGAAACACACTCAACCGCAGTGTGTTTGTGAGTGTGTAGGTTTCAAAACTGGTTATAAGAGTTGTACCATGACAGTCCACTACTGAGGCATGATCGATGGTATTCAATATACTCACACTACATCCATAAATTACATTACACTAAATAAAAATCTCATGTAAAAGAGGTTGGGTTTGATTTGACATTGTAGAAGTAACATTGAACTGTTTAATGCAGAGAATGTCTGCACAATTGCTGCTGGACATTATTTGGAGTTTGCCTTTCACATTTAAAGAACATATCAAGGTTCTTTGGTCAGATGTGTTCACAACAACACAGATACAGTCTCTCCGGAGTGTTCAGGTGGGGTGTGGCGCAATCTCGTTGTTTTTCCAATTTGATACCTTCATCGATGTCTTCTACATGTATGGCTTCTCTTTTTCATCCTGACTCTTTTCATTTGTTTTTTTTTTCAGTCTTGTAATGTGTTAGTAATGTCATCATTGCGCCCACTTGCTCGTGGTGAATCCTCCAGATAATCTCCTGCTGTGTTGTCACATGGGCTCATTCTCATTATCCGGAAATGTCACTACGGGTAGGGTAAACTCTGCAGAATGTCCGCAGCAACCGACTCGAACATTTGCGCTCTCACATATAGTCCTTCTCACTTCAAGAGATTATCTGGAGTTTAATGCATGTCTGAAAGCAGCTTTACTTGCACGAAGATCAATCTGTTGAACTTTTGCACATTACACAAAATGAGTTGGTTATCCTAGGATTTTTTATAGCATCTCAATACTCGGACTCTAGGTAATCAGGTTTATAATCAACTCCACCTCCCTGCTTCTCTGTCACTCTCCATATTCTCTGTAGTGGGTGTAAAAGTTGAGATACCGGGTGCCCCCCCTCACTCTTCCTTCTCTCCCCTTCGCTTTCCCTTCCTCCCGTGCTTCTCTCCACGCCCCTTTGACAGCAATTTTGAAACCAGTGGAGAGTGCAGACAGGGAATGAAAGTGTAGGGTTGGACATGAAAAAAAGAGTAATTGTTACTCCAGCATGAGGTTATGATGGGTCACATGTAGGGGAATGTCTAACAGTGAATACACTAATGAAGAGTGGGAAATAGTACGTGTGGGGAACCAGCCCACTCCCTTTAATTAAGGGGTAGAGGGAGGATCAACAGTGTCAAAACCTCTATTTAATTCATGTAACAAACAAAGAAAAACACCATAACAGAAGCGATGGTGTTGCTGAGCAGTGTCCTCAAAGAGATAGTTAAAAAAAAGAGGATTTAGATTCAGGATGCAGGAGTGAGTTCTGATAAATATTCATTGATTTATTAAAACGTAGCTGGGAGCAGTTTGGAGTGGTGACCTTGAGAGGAGCAGCTTTTACTCAGGTAATGGAGGTAACGTAGACAGAGCTGGAGAGTGGGTGGATGGACCGAGGGATGGAAGAGGGCAGCGGTGCTGCGAGGCAGGAAGAGGAAGACAAAGAGATGGAAAGTGAGAGCAAGAGGGAAGGAGGTGGTGGTGATGGAGAATGAGGGAAGGTGTTGGGTTGCAGATACTCTTGACTCTTACCCTCATAGGCACGCAGATTTAAATGGAGGTCTAGCTCCTGGCGCTAGACACAGACGCCCTCATCTACTGTGAGCTAAACTAAACGTTTTCGCCTTGTGTGCGCGGGAGAGATGGGAGGATGCGGAGGATAGACAGAGGGAGGAGGTGTGCAGGTAAGATAGTCTCCTTCAGGGATTTAGATAATGATGTTGGTGATTAGGATGTTTGTTATGATGTTGGCAAATGTTTGTGTGAACAGGCAACAAAATACATATCCATATAAATAAATAAAGCACAATGCACAACAGCACACTGCGGCACAGCAAATAGTGATTAAGTGTGGATTCTCAAGGTGTGAATTTATAAAGTTTCAAAAATGAAATGCATCATAATGGGGCTAAACATTAGCACAGTGCGTGTAAATGTACTCAGGCACAAAGACTGCATATCTCATGCAAATGAAGTGTCCAAGTACTTGCACAACGTTCTGCAGAGATTTTAAGCTCTCAACACGTCAGACAGCCTAATGCAGGTTTACTGTGACTTCCTAAAGGGAAGTATTATTTATCATACATTATTGAGCTCTACTTAGAGAAATCTTCCAGCGCAGCGTGACATGTTAAGAGTCAAATCTCTACGGGACGTACAGTAACTTTGGGTTTTCCCACTGTTCTCACAGACTGTGCTACGACAGACGGAGCTCACTCTGTGGTGAGAGTTGCAAGGAGCGATGTGCGTTACTTACTCAGATGAGGGTTGATGGGAGCTGTGAAAAGAGAAAAGGCCAGGAACAGTCATTAGTACAGAATACATTATGTGTGCAGCTGTTAAAAATGTAAAGCACTCAAACTGTCACATAAAAAAAAACCCACACACACACTGTCTCTTTTGTGCACCTCACATGTTTCTACACAAGCATGTAGCTGCTGATAACTTTTCCTCCTGCTGTCATCGACTGTTTGTTGTGGAGCTAAAGAAAAGTCCACATGTATAAAACTTTGCACCATCATAAAAACAAAATGAAAGAGGCCCATGGGAGGCAGAGAAATATCGTCCTATGATATTAAAACACTGCATGCATATTAGAGTGTGTGCGCTCCATCTTTATTAAGCTCTATTGCTTTCAATGAGTACTGCAAACGAACGGCCGACGTAAATGAAACAGGAAGCATTCGCATGACAAACACAATGTAGAGATCATTTAGGCCAGAGAAAGAGATGTCTGGATTTGAAAAGGAAAAAGGTGACAGCAATCCTTCTCCTCCTGATATTAAATGTAAAAGACGGAGGGATTAGGACGACCAGCCTGACCACATTAATAAGCTTATAGCGCAACTGCTTATCATCGCTGCCATTTACCAGCACTGCTGATGTTCTTGTCCAAGGTGACTTCCACTTAGCCCACTAAGCCTCTTTCATACTTCCATTTAGAAGCCACTAAATCATAAACATGTGTAATAATCACAAGTGTGTCAGCTAATCACTTTCTTGTAAGATCCATGATTCATCCTATGTTTTCTATGGACACAGATGAGATGAGTCCACTGAAATCATGCACGGCGTCTTTTGCATTCTGACCAACTCAACGCTTCCCTTATTGATAATTTAAAGAGGCTACTGCTGCAGCAAACACAGAAAGGTCAAGGGTATCACACAGAGTTGCAACAAGCCAGTTAGTCGGCACTTCACTTTTTGCAGAGTAAATACCATTTAACCTGCCAAGAAGATTCATGGGCATTTTCATGATCGATTGCTGACCGCCTGAATAGATGCGATACATCAGCCTTTACTACAAAACTATGTTGCTTTGTGATTTATGAAACCTTGCTGTTCATGGAGGGAATTGATTTTAATCTAACAAATTAAAGTGAGTAATAACAAATCATTCCTACAAAGCAAAACATGTTCTGAAAAGCGTGGAAGTACTGCAGGGCGGGTGAAATTGTCCCTTAAAAAAAACGACCTGAGTTTCAGGTTGTGATTTCATTGTATTGTTGTGTGCCTCATGGAAATGCATGTCCACTTGTTCCCTCTCACTGATGAGGAACGAAAAGATAAACACAATATAGCGCACCAGAGGGGAACAGAGGAGAGAACAAACCGTTGCATCTCCAATTGAATCGTGTAAAAAATTCAGTGAACTGCAACGCCGCAGCTGAATCCTCGCTGTGAGTGGAAGGCACCCGTGTGGAAAGAACAGCCTGTGCAGCCTCATTGCATAAAAAAACTTTAATTATCTGTCATGTTAGTGATTGTGAAAATACCTGCATCCCAACAGTCAGTGCTTCCCAGTGAATCTACACTGGACTGCACACTGCTGCAACAAAAGAGTCTGCAGAGAGAGAGGCAGGAAATCATCCGGGCTGTTGCAGAGAAAATGTTTCAGATGACAACTCGCAGCCTCAGGCCTGTGAAACGGATGCTGAGTTTTCCGACAAAACTATTCTCTCAGCCGCCACCCCCCCCATTCCCTCGCTCCCACTCTACCTCACAGTTTCTGCGACTCTCCTCTCCTCCCCCCCCCCCCCCCCCCCCCCCCCCTCCCCTTCTTTCTTTTAAGACTTTGGTTAAGAAAATATGTTTCGTTGTCAGTTTGTTACCTGCAGCCTGCCTCGACTGACTCACTGCGCCTGAGTCCAGATGAATGTGTCTCCTCAAGCAGTGTCTCTACCCCCCACCGAAGAAATCAAGCTGAGCACAGAGCAGGGCCCAGAGGCTACTTGACTACTGCTGTGCACGCACACACTTTCTCTATCATACACAGACAGGCACTAACAGAAAATTGTACTTCCAATGTGAATGACTGTACTGGGTACGGGACACAAACAAGGAATAAAATAAATTGAGACTGAGATCTGTTGTTGACTCAACCATTTTGTAATCTTTTCAGATATTTTATGGCCTCGTCTCATAGCCCCTGAAAACATGGGTGGACCTCGAATGCTCTCCTTAAAATTCAGTGTTGTTCATGCATAGATGAGGAGCCCTCCAGCAAAGGTTTTAAAAACTTCTCTTCTTAATGCTGCAGCTCAACAGCTCAAAAATCCTCAAATAAGAATCAAGGATGAAATTTAATGTTGATAGTTCTCAAGACAAACAGTCTGAGCAATTATTAAGTGAAGTGAGCTCTTCTGTTGCGCCAGGTCACGTACTCAATCCACGCATTAGGTGCACGTCTGTCTGACTCTGCTTTCCATCCAAATTACCTAATTTTGATTGAAACACAAAGTGAGCCCAGTGACCGTCAAAGGACAGTGGTCCTTGGAGGCCGCTCTGGATATAAACACTGACTTCATCTTGGCCGGGTTCCCTGCCCACTAGCCTGCGGCTGTATTACAAAGCAGAAGACAATTCCTCGGTTGCAGCCAAGTGTCCTCATACACAACAGCAGCTCGCCTTCTTCTTCTTTTTATTTAACCAACCTCATATAATCCACACTCTCAGATATTCCCATCCATCATATTTAGAGGGGTCTGGATTGGGGGCTGTGACGCCCAGAGAAAGCCCTGTGATGGCTTCACAGCTCGCACCATCAGTTGGAATAATAAGAACGTGGGCAAATGTAATTCAGCAATCTTCTCCCTGACAATAGCACAAGCGTCATCACACTATTGTGCCCTTCAATCAAATTCTTGTTCAGAGCCGGCTCTGCACTGGTTCTGCAGTAACACACACACACACACACGTGGACACACCCAAACACAGCCAGTCCTTGAACAGATATTTCTTATGTGTTATCCTGTTATTACATCAGCGGGTGTACGCCATCTTCAAGTGAATCCTTAATGGAGTTACACATGGATGAACTCTGCTTTGGTTTAGATGTTAAGCAGAGAAATGAGACAAAAGAATGTGGTGAAAAAATCCTAGAGAGAGAAATGCTAATAAAGAAAGAAGAAAATTATTAATGCAAACATAAAACTAATGGAAACCATGAAGGTTGCGCCTTATTATATAACTCGAGATTACGTGTATCTTCTCAGTGGTGAAAATGTCTAATCTTTAATCTTCTCCTCTACTTGGCCACAAGGAACTGAAAAGTGTATTTCCTAATAATCTTCCCTGAGCGTGTGCAAAAACACAACTGCATTGATTTGATTCAAGTGGTTCTATGTTGGTGCAATTTATTCATCGTATTGTCACAAATATCCTTTTAGCAAAAATATACTGCAATGTCCATGTTTAAAAGTACAAACTGTGTTCTTATGTAAACACTGAGTTGAGACAATTAATGAACAAGCACTCGCTCAGACAGAAATTACACCGCACCACAATGGTCGAATAATAACACCCTGACACCTTCGCTATAGCAGAGAGTAGAAAACACAAGAAGCGGAAAATTAATGTATTTACATGAATGTATACAATTGAATTAATGGGAGATTTCGTGGAATTTGGATTTAAGATAGGTGTCTCACATACGTCACTATGAGCTGCATGAAAAGATTAAACTGGAATATTAAGAAACAACATCAGTGTTTTACTGTGCCACAATGACAGATGCCGGGGGGGGGGAGAGAGAGAGAGAGAGAGAGAGAGAGAGAGAGAGGTGTTATGAGGAACGCCAAACAGATGCTGAGTTTGTCACTGCAGCAAAATTTTAAAGTGTCTTTGGGGCTTGGTGACACAACCATCCTTTATCCTACAGCTGGGGACATTATAACTCTTTTGTGCTTTTTTTTTTCTTCACAGAAAAGCTGCTACCATCGGCTTTATGTGCCTCGCAATAATCTTTCCATCCCTTGTGATAAGAAAACTCGCTACTACAATAATGTTAACCCTAACAGCTCCCAAACAAGATTGTAATCATATTCATTTAGTTTGGCTGTTTCCTACACACCTTCATTTTCATGGTCATGGGATCAGGAGACTAAGGCTGTAGGTTATTTGGAGACTGGCCAAGCTGTATGTATTTCTGATTGTTGCACGACACAGCAACAAACACAGGGACAATCTGCACACTTCACACTGTCAGGACCCGGGCTAAAGGTGAAGTCCCTCACATCCTTCATTTTGTGAAGCAGACAGTGAAAATGAAGAGCAGTGTGTCGATGTTTGGACTGTTTCCATGTGTGTTTGATTCAAGATTTAAAGATTTGTGGCAAATGCAAGCGAACAACATGCAGATGGGTAACAAACTTCAGCGACCAATAAAGAAAAATAAGACTTCTTCTTCTTATATAAATAAGAAGGGAAAATGGGAATATGATGACAACTGAACTATGTGTAATATAATGATCAAATTGCTAAAGTTTACACTGGTGTCTGTGTCTAGGTGTATTTTTTCCCCCCCAAAAAAATCACATGGTAGCAGTTTCTAGATAAAAGGAGTTTACACAAGTTTTTTTAAGTATGTCTGAGCAGGAAAACATGCCCAGACAAAACCTTAGACAAGCTCTTGTCCTTGTAGTGAAAAATGTGCCAGCTGTGTTACTGGCATTTACCCACCTGTGATCATTGGTGCCTGTCTGCTCTCTGCACGACTTTGGTTTGAGACGCTCTGACAAGTAGCTGAGGTTTTTCTTCCTACATGACATACTGTACATACCAAATGTATACAGTATACATAAATCATCCCGGTACACAGTTTTTAATGTTTCTTTGTGCATTGCATTAAAAAATTTGTTTTTTTAGTCTGCAATCTGTTTGTCATGTTCCCAGCATAAAAAAATGTCAATCCTACTTAGGGGTGCTTTTACCCCTTCCGTGTCACTTCTGATTCGAAAGGTGCCTCGGACCAATGGACCAAAATGTAGGTGGTCAGTCCAGATTAAACAATGGTTTGGATTATTTGCAGTGTGAAAACACTTTTTTGGATAATTTGGATTTTCTATCTAACTGCTGGAAGATTAGACAGCTTTAAAAAACAGGAGAAGAAAGAATGCTTGCAGAATAGCTTGTAGCCTTCGCCTCAAACGATACAATATCCAAATGATGAGGATGTTAATTTTACTGGTAGTAAAACCATAATGATATTACAGAGGCAATGAAATTAACAAAGTGAAGCTGTTGATTCATATAGTCCATTCAAATGGACAGATTACGGTCATTTACTGGATTTATTTCTCTGCACTTTATTCAAAAAAAGTTAGATACTACATTCGCTGAATTGACGCCTGACTACAAACCTAAAGATGTCAAGTATAGGTTGACACAGCCCACCTAGGTAATGACAATAGGAGTCATGCATGTCGTACAAACTTCTTTAGTCTGCTACCTACATTTGAAACTAAAACTGAGGGGATCAAATGTAGAAAAGACTTTCCTGTTTGAAAACTACTTTATATTTACTGTGTATGTGACTTCTGTAAGGAAAGTTATCTTTGCAGTAGTATTACCTCTGACAGCTCACCTGACTTGCCCGAGCTTTACCTTATTGCCATTAGCTGCTTTATTCATGCTTTGCAATTTGCTCAAGGGCTACAAGCTGATTCATATAATTCGATCTAGTTCTTTCAGGCAGGCACTACAACAGCTTCTAATTCAACATGCTCACAGTCAGGCCAAAGTCATAGCACCCTCCAACCCCACATCCACTAGATTCTTATTGTTGATTTAAGTAATATACATTATATGTTATATTAGTGTGGATAGGTTCTCCAGGCAGAACACGTGATGCTGCTTCGATTCTCTGATCATCACTCAAACAGCAGCTCCTTTCCCCCAAAATGTTATATAACCAGAGAAGGATGAGACAAAGACATTTTGATCAATTATTTACGAAACAAAAATTTAAAAAATTTAAAATCCACACACATTCATTAAACATTTGTTAAACCATAAAGCCATCGTGCCACAACTTGTGTACAAACACCCCACAGGTCCCTGTTCCACAGTGAAAGTGAAGGGATGCCGGACTGCTTCATACATCAGTCTTATGGGACCGGGTGGATTGGGCTCAGACCCACATTAGCCTGATGCAGTGACACTGCTGTGCGTGGGAGAACAGCGCAGCCCTAGAGTGATAATTAGTCCAGTCTCGCATTGGGCAGGAGATTCGCACATCAGCACTGGCTCCCTTCTTTCCTCTTTTTTTTTTTTTTACTTTGTTCATTTGTATTTCCGTTTTCTCCTCAGTCCCAACTTGGCTGCTTCCATCTCTCCTTCTGTGCCTCTCTGTCTTAATTAACCCAAATTCTCTTCACTTCACTTTGATTGGATTCAATTGGATACAATTCGGCTGCTTTATCACAGGCCACACAATATCACAAACTATTATAATAAAAAGAAAAATAGCAGAGAAACTTCATATGTACGTTTCTCTTTCTCTCTTTTCCAATTCTCTTTTCACCGGTCATGATGAGCTGCAGTGAAACTGAATTATTCACAACTGCAGTGGCAGCAGCAGCAGCAGCACTCAGGAAGAGCTCAGCATTCAGTGATAGACAGAAAACAGTCAGCTGGTTTGTTTCTCAAAATGCACATCTCAAGTACCTGTGCATCTGTTCCGCTGGCACTGCTGAGCCGAGTGAGGATGGGGCTGTAGCTGTTGTTTTTCAGTATCATCTCACAACCAAACCCAGCGTTCTCTCATTGGTGTGACCAGACTGGTGTGGCATACAGGGCCCAATCTTCCTACTAATTCCAACAATGACTTTCTGTTTGCATACGAATATCTCATGACCCGTTTATCTTATCGGGATGCAGTATTCTTAATGGACCGGGAAGTGCATTGTCGAGTTTGTTGCCATTTGGACACGCAAACAGGTGACCAGTGTGATAAACTATATTTTGTTGCTGTCAATATACCGACAAGACCAGAGTTTTTCATTTAAAAGTTGCAAACTTGGGTCCGAAGATTGTGTCGCTTGCTTAACAGATCTGCTGAGGTTGCTGATAAACCAGGTGGGATGAATAAAAAGTTTTCTAACTTCACTCTGCACTATAGACTGTTAACAAAAAGCTCTGTACACAACGTCTCGCACACAAACAATAAAAAGTGACAGTTTATTGTAGAACTGTTTGGGAGGACTCACTAATGACAAGGAATAATTCTGAAGTCGCTCTGGAGCTTTAACACAGGAAAAGAGAACAATCCATTCCAAAGAGGCAGGTTTAGAACAGACACTTTAAACATATATCAAGTTAAGTTAAACCTTACTTTTTTTTGTTCTATCTGTCCACTGGCTCTGAGTTAACACATTGTGGCATTTTATTTTGTTAGAGGGGCCATATAGAGTTTGACAAGGGCAAAGACCCTTCAAAATATTTGCTAATAAAGTTAAAAAACCAAAACAGGCTGACAAAAATGTATTGTATGACAAATATCCCAGGAGTGAAAGTGAATCAAGCACAAGATGACTCATCTTTGACCAGGTCGGTTTGGTCTTGTGACCCAAACTACATGTTTGAGTCATCCACTGATTCCACGTCAGGATGATATCGTAACCTAGTCAGCCTTTGCCCCAGTCCAGGAGAGACCTGACTCCGGCAATAAAGGTCATGAAGAAGAGACGGTTAGTCAGTTGATCAGTGTTCATTTAGCTCAAACTGAGGCAGAGGAAGCTGCTGTCAAACTATGTTCTGATGAGTGGGCGTGCAATTTAAATTATTGTAATGACTTCACTTTTAACCAGACCTGTCTCATCCGTAGAACATCATCACCGTGATCATCGCGATGATTGCTTAGTGAACGTCTGACATCCATCAGTGTCGATGAACGTGTGTCATGTGATGCAGCAGCACAAACTTGTGCTGGAGTTACTTCCAGAGTTAGCTGAAGGATAAGATTAACATCTGGAGCTGCAATTCTTCCACCTGTGCAGCCACGTGTAAGCACACTAAGGTGAACGCTGCTCTTTCCTGTTTGTAACACTGCTTTTCTCTCTGTTTACCAAGCTGCAGGATGAGACACAAAAAAGGCCGCTCTAGAGTTCGACCAGTGCGCAGCACTCACCGCTGTAGGTGACGATGCGGATGGTGGAATCACCCTCTCCGAACCGTGTGATAGGGGTGAGGCGCACTTCAAAGGATTCAGGCTTAATCAGCTCAGTCAGGTTGTGCGTCATGAGCTCCCCTTTGTTGATTGTTCCATCCACAGGGATCTCGTGTTCCCACCAGCGCTGCAACCCCATCTGGATGGAGAGGGGAACCAAAAGACATTTGGATCATTAATAACGTCATTAGCCATTCATTACTTTGCTCTCCTGATGTACAAACAAAGAGGTATTTCATACTCAACTGTACTTACAAAAAATTTTCAACCATAGTCTCTTGCTTTGGTTTTGTGTTCATCACTATAAATTCACTAATTAAGCTTGACAATGATTGTCTTAAATCTCTCTGTTAGAGACTTCTGGACTAGATCTTTGGTGGGAATAGCTAATTCAAAAAAAGAAAAAGAAGAAACCTCATTTTGAGCTGCTTCGAATACTTAATCTGTAAATCAGTCTGCAAAATACTCCAAGTTAGACAGGATTCTGCTAGTCTTGAACTCCCAAGGGCAGATAAAGTCACTTGACAACTGTGAGGTACTTTATTCTTTAAATAAAAGTTACTCTAAACCCCCTTCATGAAGACTGGGAAGCTCACGCCCACCAGACTTAAGTTAGTGTCTTTGCTAGTTTCAGTGTAGCACAGGTTTCAGCTTTTCATGTAGAACCCACATTGTTTAAATCGCAAATATACTTGACTTTAACTTTATTTAGAGAGTGACTACAACCTTGAAACTAATAAAGGGAAAATCTCGTGACACAATACAAACATGGTTCGGTCTGTTGCGTTAGATTCTGTGCTGCTCTCTCTACTGATCTAGTATCTTGAATAATCCCATTAAAAGAGCATGAGCGATCCACAGGACATTCTTCAGAAGAGTTTGCTGCTCGGATCTTATGACCACAACAAATATGTATTCCTCTCGCCATCAGTGCAGGATGTTCCCTCTCATCTGCCAATTAACCTTGTCTATAGGTGTTTGTATGATCTGCACAACAAAAACATTTCTTCTCTCTAAGCTGTTGACAGCTAACTGCTCATTAGCCACATTTACTTTCAAAGCCGCTCACAGCCACTGAATTCAAAGGCTGTTATTAGCATGCGGCAGAGATATTCTTATATGTGCAGAGAGAGAAATCCCGATTCATTTTTCTCTTTCAAGACATGCCTCAGTCTGCATTTTGCAAGTACAAAAAGGACACTGTACACGATTTGTGCACTGTACACAATAACCACATTCTTTTCACACCTTCTCTTAATCGTCTTCCACAAGCTTTTTCCCTTACCTTCGTTAAAGGTATTCAAACTGACAGGAATTGTTATACCTCATCTTTGAACAATGCAGAGCACACAAGTGAATTTGTCTTTGGGTGGGTAAGCTCAGGTATCACACAAAAAATGATTAGCTCATGCTCCTCGTGTATGGTGATACAATGCAGCCCCACCGACATTCAAAGCAACACAACGAGGGTTTGCTGCTGAGTTCGCTGGGGGCAAAGCGGAGAGAAGTCGGGTACATCTTATCCTTGAGAATCAGTTTGAGGGGAAGAGCTGCACAAAGACAAGTTACAGCTTCTGCATCACAATTAGTGACTATACATGCCCTTCTCAGCCAAAGGGAAAAGAGGAAGTGTGTTACGAGCAGAGCGACGGGGAGAGTGTGAATGAAGGTGTGATAGCGGTGAAGCAGTTTGTGTGAGAACAATACCAATTAAGTAATTACTTAGAGTCTGGAGGAGCCACAATTATGGGGTGCAAGTTTTCATCACCGCTAGTTTGCAGGTAAATAGAGTATTTTGTCTGTCACTGGTATTTACAGATGTCTCACTTGTCCTGACCTATCCTTTGTAAATATTTGGTTTCTCCACAAAAGGCTTTGCAGTTAATTGACAGAAATTACAGAGTATTGCCTGTCTGTGTGTGTGTGTGTGTGTGTGTGTTTCTGCACTGAAACATGGAAGCATCATTTTTAGCACATTTTGCTATTTGTCAAAAAGTGAAACCAACATTTCTATACGAACAGATTTTTAAGAACAGAGAACATTTGATGTATTAAAAAATGAAAGCTCCCTTTGTTCTGAGTTTTTATTTAGTGGTCTGCGTCATGTCTGCAGACTGGCAGTTACATTCAGAAGATATTTATACACAGTTATTTATAGGCTCCTATAACACTGGTAAACAGATGGAACGCATAAGTACATATTATGCCAACTGTAGCTGACCAGTGAAAACCATATGTCCACAAAGTTTCAATAGGCTTTTAGAAGAACACTAATGTCTTTCAATTTTTCATTCTGAATTTGTTAACATAAAAAATTAGCAGTTAAACGAGTTATTGAACATTTCAAGAGTTTAATTCATGGTAAAAACAATCTGATACATAATTTCAATACAAAAACAAATCAGTGATAGAAATTTAGAGGCTTTTCAATTTTATAATTTGATTTGTTTCTGCAGGTTTTCTTTTCCTGTAAAAATGGCCACAGCATTCAAAAAATATAATTCAACAAATCTATTTTTTCAGATGTGGGAAAAAAAACACATCTTGATCTTGCGTAAAGAGTATGCTCACGTTTTCTGATTAGTACCTATCCTACTGCACCACAACGTCTTCCTTCAGTCCTATTTACTGAGCACAGAATTAGCTAATGTCACATTTACATTATCTGATCAGTATCAATTGTTCACGTATTCAGATCCCATCACTGGATTAGTTGCAGCATATCTTCCCACAAAGTGCTTCTCCTTTTTCATCCTTTCCTTTAAACCTCTTCATAAGCATTTTCTTTAAATGATGAAGTAGCTGTGAGTGAAAACGTTGTTATCAGTTCTGATTATATAAAACTGCAGCTGTTCAAATGGTTCATTATGTTGAAAGTCTGCAGCTGAGACACGAGTGAGACCAAAATTTGATCAAATATTTGTCAGTGGCCCAGTTAGACTCTGATGAAACAGGCACTCTCTGAGTTTGTGTTTGCACTTAACATTTATCTGTTGCATTGTGAAATTAATAAAATGTTTCTATTGCTTCAGTGTAATAGAAATCACTGTGTAAGTGTCAGGAAAAAAAGAAATGTTTCATTTGAAATGGATTTGATTCCTGATTGTGATGGGAGCACCCTGACAATTTACTTCAGGAGGAACCTTGGAGGTTTTTTTTTTTATCTCACCTCATTACTGTTCATAATTCCCCCTTCACATCGCTGTCCAGGTGGTTATCTAATACCATTTGTTAAAAAAGCTTTTAAATATGTTGTTCAGGCTGGTGTAAGATTCCAAAAACTATAATTTAATTGGGGACTGGTTTGTGTTGTTGTGTGTGTTTTTGTGCCTTTGTGTGTGCTTGTGTGTCCCAAAGCTCCCGGCAGATGGAGGCCTTAAATGCTAGTCTTGGCAAACGCCGCCTCAAACTCCAAACTCTGAATGGGAGCAAAGGGTTCAATCTCTTATTCCACATCAAATATGAATTTCTGGTTACACAAAAAGCATAAATCAAAGTTGAAATGCTGATTGAGGAACACATTTAACTTTTTAGACATTTACAATCATACAAATACTGTGAGTGGTGGTGTATGGATTTTACACCTTTGTTCTGATTCCCATTAATGTTCACTGAATCCCGGTGCATGTGCTCAATTATAGTTTCTGTTTACATCCTATTACCTTTATTTCTCCACATTTTCTCCAAAGAGGCAGAGCGCCATATTGATTTAATTTCATTCGAGTGCGGCAGCAGTTCATGGGGTTTTTACGGAATCTTCAGCGAGATTGATCAAAGCAATAACTGGATCCAAAAGAAACACAGGAATAATCAAAGTGTAACGTTATATGAGCACTGTTCTACTGTAGATTGCCTACATGTAATTAGTATGACTCCTATTGATGTGCCTGCGCTCTCTGACTTGACAGATCAATTGAAAAGAAAAAAGAAAGACGAGTAGGAGCAGGAGGGGAAGATGGAAGAGGAGGAAGCAGCAGCTCCATGATGGCAGGATGCGAGTTGAAGAAGTTATTTGGCAGGGATGGGAGACAGCCAATCAAGCCTCTGGACAGCAGAGACAATTTTGAAGTAGCGGGCTACAGTATCAAAACAAGAGCAGATGTCACACCTTTCCACTGCATCCTTGACAGGTGCAGTGATTTGTGTTTTGTGATTCTCGTCTGTGCATGCCTTTCAGCTACACCTTCTTTCCCATTTCCCCCTCGGGTTGACTGTCTGTCATGAGGGCACTGGACGATAACGCGGAGCAATCCATTACAGAGGCATAAGGTCTAGCGGCTCTAGGTATTAATTCAAAAGTAGCCAGAGAAAATGATAATAATTCTCAGGGAACGGCAGGGGAGTTGCTGCTGGATCTATAAATAGATCGAAGTGGTGTAGTCCATGAGCCGAGCTTGCGTTACTGCACCAGTCTTTCACAGTCAGTGCGGGGGTATCTCTGCATTTATTTACGTATTTACAAAAGGAGCTTCTCCTCCCACTCATCTTGCTCCTCTCTTCCCTCATTTCCTTTCACTCGCCGCCTCGACTCTCTCTCTCACCAAAAGACATTACAAAAAATCTTATTATCTGTCTAAATCAATACAAAAAGCTGAGACTCAATCAGTCAGAAGGTATACTGTATCGTAAGTGCTGCCAAAAAGTCTGAATTTTCCCTACAGCTAAAAATCTCTTTCATCTGAGACAATGGAAGATTGGTTGTTATGCCTGGGAGGAAGGAAATAATGGTCACACAGTGTACCCTCTTGAGATATCAAGGCAAGAAGGTGGAAAGAAATTAATCTGCCCAAACACTGATTCTCTGCTAAAAACAGACGGGGGTAGTGATGTTCTTTTTTTAATATACAAATGCAAGGAAGGAATGTAAATGGTAATGAGATTTCTGAATCATCGTTGGTCTGTTCTGGCACAAATGCAGACATTATAATCTCTTTTAAAAAACTGTGCACGAGACCGGCTTGAAATAAAAAGCAAACGTATATCTCAGGCAAGTTTTTTTTTTTTGAGAACACCTGGCCAGTGCAACCACAGGCTCCGCAAGCACAACATCATTTATTACCAAACACACCAACTGAGATAGTTGACAGAAAAATCATTGCACCACAAAAACACAACTTGTTTAGATTGTGTTTCCATGCCTCAAATCCTTGAGGGTGCAGTATGAAACAAACATGAAATTATATTATTCATTGCAAACACAACTGTCAGGCTACGCTTGCTAATTCTGAACTGAACTGAGATGGATTTAGCATTCCAACATGTGCTGTAAAAGAAAAAAACAAGGTTCCCTAATGGCAGCACAGTGTGCCAATGCAATTACAACCTGTAAAGCTGCAGTATTAACGGAGCTAGTGCGATGGACGAGACGTCTCACACAAGGGCATTGATGGAAAACAGAAATGCAAACTCGACTGCAAGCCATAACACGAATGCAACGCTGCTTATATCATTGTCAGCAACCATTGTCACTCACTTTTGTATTCGTTGTGATTCTGTTGTGTGGCTCTTGTAGTTGTGTTGTGGCTTTTGCTTTCGTGTTTTTCACTAATGTGCTTGTATGAGACGTCTCACCCACCTTAAGCTAGTCTTCAAAGTATCTGAATATGGTGTCACACCTTCTGCTGCAAATAAAAAAAAATTAAAACCAAATGCAGCCGCTATGAGCCGGGCAAGAGAAAAGCGAGAGAGACAGAGGAAGGTACACATCGATTGCCAAAGAGAGCAAATGTAACCATGTCATCCATCAATGCTGTGTGCCTGTCATCGGTGGAGTTTACTCTCGTAGCAGGGAAAACAGAAGCTATGCTTGCTCTTCCTCTCTGCGGGGTTCCCTTCCACTCCTCTGACTGAGCATCTGACGGAGAGCGAAAAACAGAAGCACTTCGTGGAAACCACAGAACTCATTCATCCGACTGCCCCTGATGGAATCTCAGTGATTCTGTTTGGTCCACAAAGGCTCATTCACAGCCTTAAAAAACTGCAGAATTAGACGGACAATGAATCGAGATGGAACATTTTCCCTTGTCAAATGAATTACGGACACTTCTATCTTCTGCTTGGATTGGCGATAAGAAAGGTTTTTACTGACCTGTGGCAAAAACCCACCGGTGAGCGCCAAAAAGAGGCTGACCAATACCAAAGACTCAACGATCATTGTACTAGGAGCCAATGTTTCAGGCTTTAACAACTCGTGTTCTGGCTGTAACCAAAGCTCCTTTCTAAATGAGTTCTGTGCAGCAAACATGAGCGATGCAGCCATAGATTAAACAGAGAAAAGACCAACAAATCAGCAGGCAGTGGGGAAAGAACCCTGTTATTCTACCTGTCTGAGGCCAAGTCTGTAGGCAACAATGCGGTCCACGGCGTTGGGGTTCATCTGGGTCCACTGGAGTTTGAAGCCGTAGATTCTGGGTCTGTTCTGCCATAGAGGGCTGTAGGTGTCATAGTAGAACTCAGGGGCGTAGGCCTTCCCTGAAGGGAGAAAACAGGGATAATGAGATGAAATGCTTCACTGTTAATTATCTGAAGGAGGATATGTTATCATCCGTAAGCAGGATAATGCTAAACAACTGAACACATTTACAAGACATTTTGTGGAGAAAGGTGACTGAAACTTTGCAAAAAAGGGAGATTTTCAATATTTTTGATGATTTCCCAGAGAATCAGTGAATGGCTGTATTTGAGTTAGAACAAATCTGCAGGTTTTGACACATTTTGCAGGATTTTCCAGTTAGAATGTAACAAATGTAATAAGTAAACAAATGGACGTGTAATTAAGGCTGTATTATTATTTAGTAAAGTAGACATGGATTCCCACTAAAGTTTCAGAATGCTGCTGGGCTCTGCTGTGGTTTACACTGCAAACAGTTAATACATTTAGTCTAACAAATTCAAGAATGTGTAAATGTAAAGATTTAAATGATTAATTTGTTAACGTAGCATGGATTCTATCTATACCCGCTCTAATGATATCCCTGTTGCTGCTTTGACCCAGTTTCCCCCCTGAGGATCATTAAAGTTTCATCTTAGGTTATGTGACACAGAATACATTCATGGCAGCATAAAATCAAGGCATGTACTAGATTGTAGTATGTCTCATAAATAGGTAGTAAGTGTCCATACAAAGCAATGGCAGAATCTGTATCTGTGAGCTAGAAGTCCCTATGTGCTCCCTTCAACAGCCTCCTCAGTAAAAATAATGTCATACAGCTGGATCTGAACTAACACAGAGATCTTCTCAAACCTTTCTTTCAATAACACATTTTGCTTTGAATCTGTGAGGATTTATTTGCTACAGAACTTTGACTTGAAGTGAATAAATCTTTCAGGTTTCAGCTCTGCAGTCACAGCATGCAGGTTGATTCCTGACAGCTAAAAAAGGAGCTGGCAGAACAGTGTAACTTAAACATCTAGAGACGATTACCTTCCACGCAAAGCATAGTATTTCACCTTCAATGACACGTCGCTGCGTTTGTCCCCTCCCTATTTGGGTTTATTTATTGAAAGATGACACTCCCCAAGGCAAATGGTTGTTAATCTCCATGGAAAAGACAGCAGAGCAGCTATTGTTAGCTCAAACAAAAGCAGCACTAGGATTTCATGCACACACACACAGAAGATTCAGCAAGTAGCTGATGTCTGTCAGCCAATTAGTTAAAACCTGTCAAGTTAGTTAATGCCATTGATGGATTATGACTGCATCCTATTTCAGTGACTTTCTCCTCCCCTTCCTGCTTCTAACCGTTTTCAAAATCCCTTTTGCTAAGGGAAACAACAAAAGCGACTTCAGCGCTGGCAATCTACATGTCAAAACCATAATCTGTATTTATAGATGGACGATGGCATCATTTGGAGCCGGAGCATACACAGTATAGATCTGATGGACCAGCAGTATTGATGCACACGACCAAACACAAGTCACTCTCAACTGTCAATCATGAGGTTCCACCCTGTTTTTATAACATCAAATAATCAAATAAGTAATTACAACCAAACTTACTGGAAAAATCAGCACGTGAGAACCACATAAAATGAGAGAAAATTCCTGACCTGACTTTTTACTTTGGTCTATGTCCCATCAACTAACATTGATGAGGCTGGATTTATGGCCTATACTGCAATCATGTTGTCCATGTTTATTTATACTCTAGTCGGAGCTGGAGTTTTGATGGAGATTTGGATTGTCGAACCCCACAGTCGACCTGCACATCATTCTGCTATTTGTGGCCTTTTCTTTGCAGTGAATTCACCATTTGAATGTCAGTGATTGCCTATTTTGCAGGGGCCCCATTACTTCTCATCGCTCACGGCCATTGTGGATAAAAGAAATACAAACAAGCCTGTGCATTGTTTCTCCTGTAGCTGAATGGCGATGGGTGCAGCCAGACGTTTCTCCAGCCCTGACATAGCGCCGTGGGCAAAGGTCCGACTGGTATAATACAGAGGGGAGAAAGTAAATGGGACATGATGGAGGTAAAACATAACAGTTATAGTCTGGCTTTAATTTTTTCATATAACTTCACACAGCAGCATTTTACAGGTGTAATATATTATATAAGTGATAATCTATTTTTTTTTACTGTGAACAAATCCAATAAAAAGAGCAAATCCAATGCTGTGATTCTACACGCATCATTTACCTGTGTGTACTTTACATTTTCTGAGTCATACAGTACTTTCTCTTTGACCCAACCCCATATACACTGCACTGCTGCTTTAAATAACTAATGCTACAAATGTGTATTAATCCACAGCTAAAAATAATCTCCAACTGATTCTCTGTTTTCGCCGTTGAATACTACAGTGCTTGGAAAATTATTTTGACAAAATTTTGGGGGGAATTAGACTGATAAACAAAACAATTACCCACTGACAAATGTCATCATTTATTTGCTACCAAGTTAAGATGTAAAAAAACATGGAGGAAAAAGCCACACAACGGATATGTACATGTACCATAAAAACCTCACACAACAATTAGTTTGCCTGGGTTTTTCACAAACGACGTCTCACTTGATCATAGAAAGAATGAAAGCAGGAAGTAACTCTGATCGCTTCAGTGTCAACATCCGTTGTCACTCACTTCCTTTGTGATTGTGTTTTCAATGTGTGGCTTTTGTAGTTGTGTTGTTTCTGTTTCATTTGGCTCCTGACTGGTTTGATCAATTCTCATAATCATCCGTGATAATAAGTCAAAATCAACACAGAGGGCATTTTGTTCTGCATTTTGGTCAATTAATCTGGTTAATGACGCTTTGGGCTGCCAACTGTAGATCACTTAGCCTTTACATGGATAAAGCTATTTAAAATACAATATTCCTGATCTGGGGGAAAGGAACACTATACATCAGCCAGATATAATCGTTCAGAGAGAAAATAACAAGTGGAACAGAGACATATGCTGTTGATAAATAAGCAATGTAATTTATTTTTAGATGTTTTATCTTCATATTGAGTTGAGAAATGCATCAGTAGAGGCCGTCTGCAGACAAAACTTTCTGTAGTAGCTGAGGATGCTATTATAAAGGCTGCTTCATGTCTTGGTGAAATGCTAATGCAACCAGAAAACCATATTTCCTAACAATAAAAAAGCAAAGGATAATTAGTGTCTGCACTTCACTTGGCAGTGTTTTGCTGTATAGAGCCAGCTGTGTTTACAACACACTGTACAGCAAATGTTACATAAGCCAGTCTGGCAGATAGTGTCAGTTTTGCTCATGCCGTGTACAACTGTACAGCGAGGAAAAGATAAAGGCTGTAATTTAAAGTATAGCAAAGGCACGGAAGTTTAATTAAACTGAATTCTACCAATGTGTGTTTTTACAAATCTTCTTTAAAGATTCTGACGCAGACTCGTTTTAAAAACACATCACTCTAGGACAGGATAGTACACACACTGTGCCTTTAAAAGTAATAAAATACTGCATTTGTTTAACTAAAGTGTTTCCTACGAAGTCGTATGTATTATTTGGAGAAAACTCTATTTTAATAAAACCTTCCTGAGAGCACATTCACAGCAAAGGCGAAGACGTTGTCCCAAATTCACTGGCGAATCATCGTCTTTTCAAATACACAATTTAATTAAGCAAAATGGCCCTCACTCCTAATAAAAGGTTACGTCTGGTGAAGCACATTACCTAACCCACTTACACTGCCTGAAACCGTTAACCCTGGGTGGGAGACATCAAACGCAAAATACAGAAGACTTAATTGATTTTTATTGAAATCCTGTTTATAACTGCAGAACCAATGCAATGATTCATAACAGCTCAGTGAAAAAGCCTCTAGGCAGGAGGCTGACCTTGTTTGCAGACTTCCTTTTCATTTTTTTTTAAGGGTCTGCGAACATGTTTTCTTCTACAGGAAAACACTTTGTCCCACCATATGGTAAGTGTTGCTATATGGTACAGGGCTGATGTGTGATCTTGGCTTTTGTAGCAGAAGTGATGTTCACATATGGACGCACAGCTGGCCGAGACAAACTCACCACCACCGCACAAATAGCCACGTGACTATAGGGAGAAGGCATTAGAGACATTAGAGGACTCAGTGGTTATTGTCTGGTTGTGTCCTTCTGGGATGGAGAGTGAAATCTCTCTCTGTGGCTTTTCTCCTTTAAGGGAAATGTTGGACGTTGAACTCCAAACGAGTCACTTCCTAATCCATTTAACAAAAAGAATAAAAACATTTCTAATGGCAAATCGTGATGTTCTGTCTTCACACTGTGTTGCTCCTGATTGTATCCTTCATGGTCGGAGCACACTGTGGGCTGCTCTACACCGACTGCTGTATTGTTCTGATATGAAATAAGCAGAACCCGCAAAAACAAGTCAGAAAATCAAAATAAAAAGAGAGAAAATTGCAGGAGTCAGAATAGATTGTGTCTGTCCTTCAAGCCTGACAGACTCTCAGTCTGAGCAGAGATGACTTTATTCATATGCTGCCTTTTTACTCTGACCATGTAATGTCAGTCATTACTACCTACAGGATCCATCATTGTCACCATGTCTCTTAGAGCTGTGGAAAGCATTCAACGTCATTCTCCATTTACTGCGGCGCTGAAGTTAAACCCATGTGACCTGGGTGTAGACTATGAAGGCACATAGCCGAGATGCTGGAATCTGGAAATCAACGCTGAGACAGAATTATTCATTTTACCAGACAGTCCCTTTAATACAACCAGGCATGAGTGCCACTTAACAGGAAAGAAAAATATCTGAGAAATTTGAGAATAAAGTCACAATATTATAAGAATAATGTTAAAAAATAAAGTCATAATATGTGTCATTTTAGAATATTAGAAGATGAGCCTGTGGCCTGTGTTAAAATTCGGAATGTGCAGCATCTTGTTAACTTATACAGTTATAAAATATAAACTTATTCAGTTTCACAAATAAAAAAATACTGTTGACTCATCTACTCCACATCATCATAAGTATCTCGACTGTGAAAAAAAACTAGTCTGTTTTTGAAGACCCACACAGACTTGTAGGAATTTTTTTTTTTGTGGAGGGGAACATTTTTGGTAGTCATTGACTTTAAGGCTAGCATTGGTTACATCTGCATAACATTCAGAGGTTTTGCATTTTCCAAAGAAACAATGAGACTGGTTCAAGAGTTTGGATCCAGAAAGAGCCAGTGACTTCCCTTGGCTCCTTTCTTCATTATTTGTTCTTTTTTTCAAAATACTATGACTTTTTATCTCATTAAATCATGACTTTATTTTGTAATACTACGACCTTCCTCTCAATTACAACTTTAGTCTCGAAATGTCAGAATTAGTTTTTCTTCAATATGGCACCATTCTTACTTTAAATCTTTAGTCACAATCTGGGTTGTGTAAAATAGTCTTTAATTTGAGATAATGTGGTTTTAAAATTATGTTATTTTGAAGTAAAGATTATTTCAGCCCTGTATAACATCTCTACAAATGCAGATATTACTGTAATGAGAATATCTACCACAGGAACCTGTGTGTTAAATAAACAAGTGGCATTGAATTTAAATAGTTGGCGAGGCCATTTCATTGATCCAAACTGTTTGTGCCTTGTTGCAAAGACTTGTTGAGAACAGTAACCTTCAGGTTTAACATAATTTAACCAGGTTCAATTATACAAAATCTCACTGTTGTGCATTTGAAGACTATTTCATTTGAAGTTTGTCCTTGTTTGACTTTGACAATGGGCTGGCATCCTGAAACCTGTGGGCTACACACTATTTTCAGATATATTATTTCAATTATGAAACAGCAAATCAAAAATTTGTATCTACTGATATATTATTGATTAATTTTACTAATCTAGACTAGTGCAGGGGGTTGTTTTTTGAATTAATCCAGAAGTGAGGTGGAGTAAAATCTGTTTTACATCGCTATTTTTTTCTGAAGGAGGATCATCACACCCTAAGCACCAATTATTTATCTTTCCACCATTGGAAGCTGGAGCCGATGTAGAAGATTATGCTTGAGTGAAGGTACAATCTATGAAGCTTTTGTTTTTGCTTGAAAAGATAAATGAATGATAAAGATAAAAATCACACCCCAAGCATCAAATTGTAGCAGCTCAAAAAAGGTGTCTAGGGAGGTTATTTAAAACCCACCTCAAAGAGCCAGACAAGCATCGGAAAAATAAATAAATCAAAATGAAAAAACATTACTCGAAACGGATGATGGATAAAGTCATAATGTAATAAAAAAGACTGAATTCAGAGAAGCCATCCAAGTAGCCTTAAAAAGAGATTGTGTGAGTCACATCTTAGAAAATAAGATTCTCTCCTAAAATAAAGATATCTGATTGCAGCCAACTTCAGGCACCGAGTTCCAAAATGTGATTTCTGCATCATTAGGAATATCAGTTACAATAAAAATAGAAACTGGAGCCTTACAAGAACATCATTACTCAGAATCTCAAAATACATACAAAGAATATGTGAACATTGTCCCTGAGAATTTTCTTCCTCTTCTAACTGATGACGGACTGCCAAATAGAGGGATTATGTGAGAGAGGAATGAGAAATATAATTTGTACTTTCTTTGTGCATTTCTGAAACTGTATGTTGTTCAGAAGCATGTTCAGTGAGGGGGGAGGAAGAGGAAGATGTCTGGACTAGCTTTGCAGTATCAGTTTGATAGTCTTTTTATTTTTTGTGCTCACTTCTGCTCCTTAAAGTTTGACTGTCTTGTCTTTATTGCCCCACCTTTATGAGAGTGCAACAGTTAAATGTTGGACTTCCCCTTTATTTTTCAGGTTTGCGTTATACAAGACCTGTGTTTCACCCTATCTCTGCTTCCTCAGTGCACATTTGTAGCCTCAGGACAGGATGTAAAATAAACTGCAGACTCACTGCATCAGACTAGAATGAAATACGAACAAAAACACAGCCCGAAGACCCAAAGATTTTCTTTTCGCAATTTGGGAAAAGCATGAAAAAACAAACACATAAAAAAAACAACAACAAAAAAAACCCACTAAGGGTTCCCATGACAGAGAGCATGAGCCAAAGCTCAGCGGTACACATTACATCCCTCTGAGGAGTTTCTCCCCTGGCACAATTTAATGGCCAACTTGGCCACTACAGCCAACTCACTGTTTCCACAGATGTCCCAATGGCTTAGCACATGGGCATCCATGCACATGCACACACATGCTCCCCTGGCACACATCATTTCTGAGGCTTCAGAATATATTGTCCTGAGAGTGGCCTCCTGCCCAACTTTGGTGTGTTTGCATGTGTCTGTCGGCATGGTAACGTGTATGTTTTCCACGCCGTGTTGACTCCGCCTGCCAGAACTCCGGACTGATATGTTCATTATGAAGGAGTCATGGAGAGAGTGGTGAAGGGATTTCCACTGGGGCGTCTACCTGTCTTTACTCAGTAAAGTGAGCAAACCAAGACACCACCTGAATGTAAGAACCACAACAAATATTTCATGAGCTTCATCTTGAAGTGGGCACACAAGTCATAGAGGAGCTGAAACCTGCCTCTCCAGCACATGATTTACTTCAACCACACTACAGAACATTGTGGATCTCACACTGTGGCTGGTGGGTTTCAGGATAAAAATCAAAAAATGTTAGAGAATAAGAGCTGGAGTTAAGGGAATAGGGCGCACCAGATTTCATAGATGATGGGAGGAACCAAGTAGATTTTCTGCGCCATGCTCATGCACTCAGGGGCTTACTAAAATTGCCTCCATACCTTTGGCAACCACTGAGTCCAGATGGTGGGAATCTGGAGCATCGGGAGGGAGGAATGGAGCGATGGTGGGAGAGAAGGGGAAGGAGGGTTGGAGGATGAAAGGAAAGAAGGGGAGTGGAGGGAGAGCAATAGAAGGCAAAACCCCTGCTCTGTTGAGAAAAACAAATGTCTAGAGGGTGCTATCTGCTTCTGTCTCCGTACTGATTTATGACACACAGGAAGAGGGGGAGAGACGTTTTAAATGAGAAGGATGAAGAATGAGGGGAAGACAACATGGAAAAAGAGAAAGTAAGGTGATCGAGAAATCGAGCGGAGAAAAGGTATGATTAGAAGGCAGCAATAGATAGAGAGAAATGGACAGTATCAAAAAGGAGAGCGACCTAAGTGGCAGAGGATCAAAGTGACAAATACTCCTCCTGTGACCCTGCAGCTCCTGTCTGTAATGGGAGGTCTGGGAGATTGAATCCTTGGCCAGAGTTCCTGCGGTCACTGAGTGTGGCCAAACTAATTTGGTCCTGTCATAACAACCAAGTAGGAGATGGACACATGGTACTTGTGAAAAAAAACCAACAATACAAAAACAGAGGCAATCTGAAAAGGTAGAAGGAAGAGGCCAAGTGCGTGTTATCTGACAGAACGCCTTTTGTACTTTAGGGCAGAGAAGGAGCCGACATGATTGACATGTCCCATTGATGTGTCGATGTTTATTTGGACTGACAATCTATGATGTTATTTCTGTCAGTCTTTTTATTTCATTCATCTTCTGTCACATACAAAGGCATCCACACCCCTGAAACACGGAGCAACAAGGAGCTTTGTGTGTTTGCGGAGCCCGATTCTAGCTGTCTAACTGGGGAACTGGTTGTAGACATGCAGATGTGAGAGTGAATGGAAAACATCTGCATAAAGGAAGTTTAAAGTTTAACAACTGATGTGTGCATTAGATTGTGGACCTATCAGGACCAGATGCGGGTTTGGGTTGGGCTCGGTCACAGGGCTCTCTACCAGATCTTTTATGCTACAAGTTCCTGTCCTGCCCAATGCCTGTTCGGATTCAGGTCAGGCTTGACAAAATTTCTTTGATAGAATTTCTCTTTTTCTCTGGATATATATAGAGCTATATATAGATATATATCGCTTTACAGTACAGTTTTGTCATTCACCCATTCACACACACATTCATACGTCAGTGCAGCACTTTCTCCATCATACATCACTCATACACACAGGGGCAATTTGGGGTTCAGTAGCTTGCCCGACTGTCGACCTTCTGGTTATTGATCGACCAACTGAAATCTGGCCTGTGGTACATTTTGTAACTTTAAAATAACAGGAATTATCATATGGTAGCTGAACATGAGCGCATGAGCTGCATAAGATTGGATTCTATTGTTGTTTTTAACCTTTGAAAAAGTGAAAAGATGTGAGCAAATGTTTTAGTTTATTTAACTTTAATTTAATTTAAACTGTTGTTTCATGGAAATTGCAAATCTCAGAAAAGTCTGACTAACTAGTGTGTTACAACTTTCCTCCAAGACTGATCGGTTTTCATACGTACGTTTGGTTGGATTATAAATCCTGCTCATAACAACAAAAAAACAGCATTCAGTGGAAGCTGCTCCAGGATCTGTTTGTTTCAAACTTGTCATCCAAGCTACACATACCATACTGTAAACAATGTTCCAAGTGAAACATACTGTTTGAGAATACAAACAATAACACAAATATAACATATATAACACAGTAACACATTTAACCACTGCCTTACTTGTCCAAGTTAATAAGCTAGGCAGCTGAAAAAGGGTTTTATGTTGTTTGAAAGAAAACTGATTCTGATCCTGCATTTTTCCTCAAAGTTACAAAACTAGGACAACAATTGCCCCAGTTTGCAAAACAGGAACAAGGCAGATTCTTACTTCCACATCTTCAAACATTACAAGGTCTTTCTACTATATAAATATGTAGTTATCAAACGCATACAAATCTTTTTAGAGGATTCTTGTTTTAAAAGCTTGGAAAATTAAAAGGGAGCTTGTGAAGGCGTTTTCAAACAACTCACAGACCGAATGTTAGCTTCATTCTCTAGGTAGCTGCAGAAGCACTGGTCTTTAACACAGGAGACTGCTGTTTGTTAACCATTTCAAACTGACAGTCAACATCTGTTTCTTTTAATCACAGATTGGACATTAAGATGAACAACATGTCTCCACTTCTTCCCACTATACAAAAAAGAAGCCCTAATATCCTAATATAAACACACACAGAGTAATTGTTGGGATGGAGACACAGTTACAAGGTCCTGCAATACACAAGCTCGACCAATCACCAGTCAGTCTTAGCTGTCAATCATGACGTTTCCCCCCCGGTTCTATAGCATGAAATAACTAATTTAAAACAACTTACCAGAAAAATTAAACTTGAACACACATACCACAGTGATAAAACTTTTTTGTTGATGTATATTTCACATTTTGATTTGGTCCATGTCCCATTCAGTAACATAGAGGAGGCATACACAGCAGCTAACCACCAGGTGGTGATCAGAATCCTTTAGGAGAGCAGTCATGTCGACCATCTTTAAACGCCTGTTTATTATTGTAACCATGACGATAAAGGTATGATAACACAAACCATGATCTTTCCCTGAACATAGTCGAGCTAGTTTGGTGCCAACAACCAAACAATCCTTTACTTCACCACTATCACATCATAAAGCTCACAGTTTACTAAGAATCTCAAAATGTGAATCTGCCAGTGTTGTTTCTGTAAAGTGCATGTGCACAGTGTGATAATATACATTACAATAATAAGGATAATGTGACAAGTCTTTACCTGTGACCTCGAAGGTGCATTTGCCTGCACCGGCCTCGTTGATGACATTACACGTGTACTCCCCCCAGCCGTCGCGATTGAGGCTGCGGATCGTGTACTCTGTCTCATCTTTTTGAGCGTCGAAGGCTCCGGCGTGGAGTAGCCGGTTTGAGAGAAGCCACTCAAACCTTAGCACACGGGAGGGGTGGGCTCGCAGCACCCTGCAGGTCATCACCACAGGTCTCCCAAGGCCCTGACGCATCTCGGAGTAAACCGGTTCTACAGTCGGCGGGTCTGCACAAGAGAAATAAAGGCTCAGACGAGTTCAGCTAATATTTGATAGGGACAGAAAGGTCTGTCAAGGATGTCGATGCAATGGAAGTATGAAAGGAACATGAAAAAAAGTTGTTAAAAGAGGGTATAGAGGAGAGGAGAAAAAAAGACTGAGTAGGAGGAAGATGCACTGAAGTCCATACAAGCCAGACACTATTCAGACGAGGGCCCTTTTGCTCAGACTAGATTGTCTGTAACACCCTGAGGAATTTCATTAACAGAGAAAAGGATCTGGAAGACAAAAAAGACAGTCAGAATAATAAATCTAGAAGTATTAGGTATGAGAAGAATTAATACATTTATTTAAAAACTTAAACATGGACATGTCATGGAAGTGAAAACAAGGAAAATGGATCTGAGCGATGTTCTTAAAACTCTGACCTTAGACCAAAAACACATGGTTAGAAAATCACAGCTTTTTCAAAGACAAGATATCTGAATCATACATAGAAGGGACAGAAATATTTCACTCTAACATCAGGACATGAAAAGGACTATTGAGCAGAAGGAAAAAGTGAGATTTAAGCATATTGTAAATAAACTTTAAACAATCAGCTCTGCTGAGTCAATACTACTCAACCATAAATGAAAAACCAAGCATGAAAACAACAGTGGGGAGAGCAGCAAGAGGGTGCGGGAAGATCAATTTTGCAGAAAAAATAGAACAAAGTTCTGAATGAAATCAGCCACACTTCACAGAACATTGGGAACAGCATGATGAAGTGCATCTCAAGCTTTCAAAATGTAAAATTAATAACTTATTTCAGTGACAGGCTTCACCTCTCCCCACCAAGACAACCTGGCAGTGAATTATTTAGCCAGTTGTCACAGAGCGCATTCAGCTGCTGAACATGACCTCGATGCAACATAAAATGTGTTATTCTATTGGTAAATTTTGTGCAGCGGTTAGCACTGTCCACTAACAGCAAGAAGGGCCATGGTTTAAATCCCAGCATGGCCAGCGTCTTTCTGAGTGGAGTTTGCATTGATTTCTCTGGGTACTCCAGCTTCATCCCACAGTCCAAAGAATGGGGTTCGGTCAATTAAGGTCTATAAATTGTCCATAGGTGTGAATGGTCTTTAAAGCCATTTTCAGACGTGAAATGGAGAATTTCTGCTCAACTGGGTCCGGACTTTCTCTAGAGGTTTCCTAATACAAGTGGACACAGCAGACGTGTTTACGACAACACAGAAATCTCCAGAGGTGAGGGGTGGTGAGGCAGAGGAAGGACGTAGCGTATTGATTTGGCGACGGAGATCACATGTTTTTGTTTATAGCACATCAACAAAGGCATCAGCTCTTATGATCAAACGCTCTCTTGACATTTTCATTGGTGTCTGCATCCTGATGTATTGTGTTCTCACAACGGCTCATTCTGATATCCTCTGAAGTTTTTACTAGGGTCTGGGAAAAACTCAGAGGATAAGTTCTATAAATAATGGTTTGGATGGAATTTCGGTATTTGTTAAACATTTGCTTGATTCATGTGCAAGGGGACAAATGCATCTGTAGGTTTTTTTTCTTGAGGACAAAAATAAGTGCTTGTCTGCGAACGCACTGAAATTGGTTGCGAATAATTTCCCCATCTTAAGCATCTTTGCTCTTGACATGCTCACACAGACTCTTGACAAAAGTCACGGCAGGGCTTGAAAAACAACAGCGAACACTGGAGAGAAGAGGCAGAACGACACAGAGCCCCTTAATGGCCTGAATTTGCATAATTCCTCTCTGAGTAAAGGAGAGGCGGGGAGCTACAGCCAGGGTTAGGGATGCTACTTTTCAAAATGTAATCTGTTACAGATCACTGATTACCTGATTGAATCTGCAACATAATCTTCTACATTATTCACACCAGATAATATAATATAATTACTGAGCCTTCTGAACTTGATAGGATATGCAATTAAACAAACAGTTTATTAAAATTTACAGCACATAATTTGATTGCACAATTAATGTCATTATCTTTAAACTCAAACAGCCATATTTGTTGGAAGATGCTGAAATAAATCTTTTAAAGATACAAGGATTTGAATGTTGAATGTGCTAACTGTGTTATTACGTTGTTATGTTTTTGTCTGTTGCACATAATAGAGTTAACCTCAGCCCAGGCTATAGAGCAGGGCAGGTCATCCAGAGGTGTAAGAGCAAAGATCAAAATAATATACACCTAAAAATAACAGTGGGATTTTACTTGTTGCCCTCTATGCTAATTATCACACATCCTGCAATTCACAGAGCAGCTACCATAATTAATGACACACCATTTGATGAGATAATGAGTTGCTCAAATGAGAAATATAATAAATCATCACAAACTAGGTGACAGAAGAAGTTAACTCAAATCGAGAGAGTTGGTCAGCCGATACAGTTCACGAGGTGGAGAGTAAAGTAGCCTTAATCAGCGTAAAAACGAAACAGCAATCAGCTCCTCCTTCAAACAAGTCTTTCCTGGGCTTTTACCCAAAGCCAGTGGCTTATCTGTGACTCCTAGAGACTCCGAATCTCTACTTATCACATTCAAATTGTAGGTTTGTGTGTGTCGGTGAATCACAGCCCAGCTCCAGAGCCTCCCTGAGTGGCACTACACCAAATTGCAGTAAGTGCATTTCTATTCACACAGACAAAATGAAGACAGGGTTGGGGTCTGCAGCAAAATGAAAAAAAAAAAAAAAAATCTTACGTAACAAAAACATCCTTTAAACAAGGGCACATGCCTCATCTCCCCCCTGTGCATCTTCCTGTGGAACAGCTGCCCAGCAAACATGAGGCGAAAGGAGCGAAAAGGTCCTCTGTAATATTCCCTGAGCAGTGCTCACTATGGTTAGTGCAGCAGCGAGAGGTGGGAGAGGGCTCGGAGTTGCTGTGAGTCACAGGCCGAGGGAAAACCCTGAGCACTGGCTGAGAAGTAATCCATCATCAGTCACCGGTGGATACGTTGACAGTAAAGTGGAGAAAAACAACATTTAGGAGCACAGAGGCCTTTTCCCCACAGTCCACGTGGGCTGCCATCTACAGGGAGGAGGAAGCTGAGGTGAATTTGTGTGCATGCGTGCACCTGCATCTCTGAAATACCGCTTGACTGGTTTAAAGTAAACTTCAACTTCAGTCAAAATGGCTTTCAATCTTCCTTCCCTGCACTTCAGGTGAGTGCATTGAGAGAAAGACATGCAAGCCTGTGGGCAATAGTAAAAACTAAAATTGACTGAAAAGTGAAGCTTGTATTTTTACCTGCATTCTTCCTATGCATCTGAATGTTAATTTGGTCTTTTAAGTTTAGTCTTCCCTTATGGTTCACTAGATGGCAGTATGCAAATCTTTTACTTAAATAAAAACTCCAATACGTTCATCCTTTCATTAGATATGGTCCTGTTCAGACCTGGTGTCAACATCCGTCCTGAGAGATCTGATCACAACTGGACAGCTTTAAGTTCCTTCATTTCTGTTTGTGTTGACCAAATGATGTGGTTTATAGCCTGAGTCAGACGAGTCTGAAGCCAATCCCAGCTGACATTGGTGTGCGAGGTGTAGTACATCACAGGTGGGAAGCACCACAGCACCACAGCAATATAAAAATACTGTGTTACAAGTAAAACGTCTGCATTAAAGTAAAACTGCCAGATATTTACTAGCAAAATATACTATGTATCAAAAATAAAAGCACTTAGAGCAAAGAAGAATAAAGACACAATATAACGTTAAGGTAATAAACTGGTGTATGAATAACTGCTGAGTAGGAAATAATACCACGGCTGTGGCAAGTACTAACAAATAAATTCTTGCTATTACAAGCAGGGTAAAAAAAAAAAAATAAAGGAATCCTTCTTTCATACTCTTTCATTATTAATTCCACGCTTGTCTTCTTTGCTGTACGATAAATCAGTGTTAAGCTATTGTCAACAAAACTCAACACATTAAAAGTCTACCTATAAAAGGAAGGCTGCGAGTTTTTTAATGTGGCCATATTTCAGAGTGTGTATCAAGAGTGGAATTAGAGCTGTGTAAATGGACGTTAAACAGATTTAATGAAGGCAGAGGGTAAACAAGGAGGGAGTTTACAGTTTGCAGTTTTCATAAAATGGTGAAAGGGGGAAACTAGAAATAAAAATAAGCCTGTCCTGAATAAAGGTCTGGTCTGCTTTGCCACTGAGGTAAATAAAGACCACTGCATTTTTTCATTACTGGAGCATTACATTGTTTGAACAGAGTGTCAATGGCATTAACTGCTCTAGTGGGTGAAGGGGGAGCTACTTTAACTACTTTATATGTAGTTTAGAACAGTCCCACAGGATAAATCTAGGTTATAATGAGTTGATTATAGGAACAAGAAAAGTATTTGTTCTTCTCCACACATTTGTTTTCAGTTTTACTGGAATATATTTGCAAAATAATGCATAATTTAATTATGTAAATCTGAGAAGTTTGAAGAGGAAATCTCTCCTCAAGCAGAATTATTAACCACTAGACGCTGCAACATTAACAAGTGGCCTCATCTAGGGTCTGCTGCTGTCAAAAAGGTCAAGAACAACTGGTCTTATCTTTATGATGAATTATACATTGGATCACGTTTTTATGTAGAATCTTTAATAAAGCGTATATTCTCTCTGAAATGTGGTGGAGAAGAAGTGTAAGAACGGACCACCTACTCGGATCATGTCTTCCGACCTGCTACAGTTTCACTATGAATCAAAATCTGCCTATACGCTGATTTGTTTGTGGCCACGACATCAACACTGATCACCACATAATGACTGATGCCTACATTGGGAACATCTTTCTTCGTAACAGCGTACATTCATTCAGTCAGCCCCTCCTGACTCCACTCGCTCGATTTCTCTCTCGCTCACGCCGACAAACACAGTACAAACATTGTGATTGGACACATCTGTAGAGTCAGACTGGGTAAAAATCAACAGCATTTGGTGTTTGCAAACAGAATTGTTATAAGTGTTTATTTACATATAGACTGCGGGAGTGAGATCTGATCGCAAGCGGTCACAGGAGACAGACACATGTTAATACCAGATCTGAACGGGGCCCAGTTTCCACTACTGATGCCTGGTGTGACATCGGTTCTCCTTGTTCCCCATGTATTCACTGCCTGTTGACATGTGTCGGATTAACACGCGACATAGCAGCACTCCAGTCTGAAATATTTTACATTTTGCTCACAACCGTGTTCAGCAGCCGTGCGTGGGAGTGTAAAAGAAAAACAAAGGCCTTGTTTTTGGATGGAAGCAAATGCATCCTTCAGGGAGAATATCCTTTGTAACATAACACGCTTCACCATTAAGTCTTGATAGAAGAAAAGACATTCATTAGGAAGTCAAACAGTTATATACAGAATATAAAATGATAACCCTGATTCAACTGATTTATAATGAGTCCCTGTGTTGAATAATGTAGGGAAACACTGCTCCGCACCAACGCGCCCTCCTTCCCTCACGCAACAGCCGCAGCAATCAAACAATACACTTAAGCACCATCTGCATTAGCATACAGTTATTCAAACTTGGGGATAATTTATGAAAATACATATACAATAATGGTAATCAATGTAGACTCTTCAGTGTGAGGAGTAGCCTGGTGATCTGCTAATAGGTTTAGCTCAGTCATTGACCAAGTTATGAATTATTCTGTCTAAATTGTGTGAAGTCTCGTGTTTACAACCTACATATCCGCTGACCTTTTCTGGTGTGGGTTTGATGCAGCTGGTCAATTCAATATTGTTCCATAAAAAAGGGTTATTAAAATTTCATCCCCAAATGTGGTGTGTGCGAGCCCCGCCGTAATGCAAAAGATTAATTTGCTGGCGTTAGGCTAATGTGAATCGCTTTAATATGATTCACATTAGAGTGGGCCTCAGGGGCCAGCATTGCGGGCCTTCTTGATGCAGGAAGGAAAATTAATTAAAAACAATCATCATGTAATTCTGCTCATTACTTTTGCCCAGACGGTAGCTCTTTATCCCGGTGTGTCTTTTTGATGTATGTCAGATAGCAAGGCCCTCGCTCAGGGGGACAGTCGCATGGTTGCATCAGGCAGGTGTCATGGACGATGCGAGCGGGAACAGAAGGAAGCTGGGATAAAAGATTCCTGTGCATCTGTGCTGAAGTAGAGCTTGATAACTCTCACTCTGACAGACACTGGTATCTAGGACAGGACACCACTCTATGCCTCCGTCTTCCCTCTCTTTCTCTCTGTTTCTCCACTTCCTCTCTCAAGCCCCTGGACCATGCCAAGTCAGTTTGACTAAGAACATTAGTGTGTCACAGCTTGGGATTTTGGCGTTTGCAATTCTATTAGTGTGACAATTCTAAAGGCGAACGTCTGCCATTCCCTCTACCTCTCCTTGTGGCGTTGCCTCTGCCAGCCAACAGATGCAGGTTTTTACATATCAAAGCTGTTGACTTGCCAGAGTCGTTCTTTCACGCCTCTAATGCTCTTTGCTTCAGAGGACTGTACCTCAGTCCCTTGATCAAGTTACTAAACGCGGCTTTGCACATGGCTCACCACCAAAGGCGGGTTGCTCATGCTGGGACCTGGAAATGGAGGCGAGAAAAGCATCTCAGAGGGATTGGCTTGTGCTTACACACCATGAGACAGGCCAAAAGAAAAATAAGGCAGGGGGGGCATACCGACAGGCATGCGGAGCAAACAACAAACGAAGGGCTGGCTTGTGTTAATAAAGTAAATTCTCACGCTGAAAAAGACGAGCAAAGGTCTGTGTATTTGGCAAACACAACAGAGTCAAGGGTGTGTGTTGGTATGTACACACGGTGGACACATTTCCCCTCTATACTCAAATTGTGTCAAGGCAATCTAGAAACTCAAGAGCAGATTGTTTGTGCTTTTTAAACTCGGGCTTTGATGCCAACTATTAATAAGTAACTAGAGTCTGAAGAGGAGAATTGGCTCTGAAGTGAGAACATGGCAGAATGATTGATTTATCAATACCAAAGCCCTAATAACCTCTTCATTATGTGGTCGCCTTTGAAGATGAAGAACACATGAAAGTGCTGTATGACATCAAGAAAATCAGCGCTTTATTAAAATAATTCTACATAATCAGAAATAATAGCCTTTTCTGAATAAATTGTGTTGAAAGGAAGAGACAGAGTGTCTCCCTCAGTGTCTCGTTCAGTGTGTGTCATCCTATGATGCAACTACTCGCCAAAGCAAATCTACCTCGGGAAAGATTAACAATAGCGTGTGCCGTTCTCCTGAAGCCTTAGCGTCTTATTCTCTCCCTCTCCTCGCCGTCAGACGCATGTCCTCTCCATGTGAGTGTCACTAATATCTGTCTCTCCTTGTAAGTGACCCTTGTCCAGTGTCATTGAAACTGAGGGGAGGGGGCAGCAGAGTTTGAGAGGAGGTGACCTTTTCCTGTTTGCATGTCAGAGGAGAGAAATCTTGTCAGTAAGTGGTCATGGTATTGACCTTCCCTATGAAACGATGCCATTCAAAGGTTCAAAGAATCACACCTTTGCTTTTACAAAAATACAGTCTCCTGGTTTTACTATGGATGTATATCATTCTTGATTTAACTGGGGCAGTATCAAAGGATATAATGAATTTTAAACCCTAGGCATCATTTTTTTTACTATTCATCATAGCTATTTGAGGCCACCTGAATTTATAGTCTGGAGGTCTTGTTCCTCCTCTCTTCCCCCGAGATCGTCTGTCAGACCAGACAGCCGGGCGGCTGCTGATTGAAGTGAAACAGTTTTTCTTAGTCTTTTCTTGTTATTCTTGTATGTTTCTGCCTTGTCATCTTTACAGCAAGTCTTCATCCTTGTTTTCAGACTGAGAGGGAACTTTGCAGCCGTCCTCTTGGCATCTTCCCTCCTCTCCACATTCACCCATGTCCACTGGATGCTCCTGCATTGCATTCAAGTCGTGCCACGGCTCTGTCACACTTCTGCTGGGGATCACATTTCCTTTCCTGAGCAGCAACCTTTCAAATACTGTTTTGATTTGTTTTCCTGACATAGTTTTAGTTTTTACGTTATGTTTGGGCATTTATGTGACTTTATGATACAGTAGATAGTGGTGGGGAATGTTGTGGCTCATGTTCAGCAGCTTGAGCTCTACTCCACCCACAGCACATTTATGATGATTGTGGAAACAATTTGTGTCTTTACTATACAGATTTTAATTTCTGTACCAAATGCATTTTTACCGTAACCCATTAAGACCAGATGCAACATATGCGTCCGGGTTTGTGGAAAAGGCAACAGATGATAGCAACATTCCTTTCCAACGCTTAGGTTTCAATCAGTGTCTTAAATGTTAACGGGTTAACTTGGGTTGACATGGGTAAATATTAGGAGGCGGGAAAAAATACTTCTCCATCACAGATTTTGAAGAAGTGACACACAAACAAGTTTTGTTATATATGAGTAAAAAGCCACAGTAAGCAGCAATGAAATGCATCATCAAGTATTAATGTCATGTCATCTCACGATAAATATAGAAATTTTTTGTACACTAACAAATGACTTTCACTCTTCAGAGACACTGTGTGAGCAAAAAGAGACCCGATGCATAAAGATAATGAAGCAGAGAGAAGAGGAACAGCCGCGCTTCTTAGTCGTCCATCTTACACGCTACAACCCTGTCAATGTGACCCGCAGCTTATTTGTACGCTTCAAGTTTATTCTTATGAATGCAATTAGTGTTTCCCAAACCTAGGTGACCTACAACACGGTACTGGGCCTGAGCGGAACCTGCATAGATGCACATGGAGCACTGGTGCTGCTGCTGCTTGCTAATGTGCAGCCCACGCTACGCCTCTCTGTGTAGAAACGGTGTAAAGACACTGCTGCACCAGCCAAATTGGCATAAGATATCTCCAGTAGCAATTATATTTTTTGGAAAACTGCAACATTTGTCTGTGTATTTGTCTACCAGCATAAAGTACTTACATGATGTTTTTTAATTTCTTAAATATTTTGATGGACTATGAAGTCCAACAATTTTACAATGTGGAAAATCTTTTTGTGGACATTTTAATACTTATTTAAAAAAACAACAACTCTCAAGTCGAAAACTGTCTTTTATCTTGGGCAGACCTTGTTTAAATGCAACACTGATTTCTCTCTGATTTGCAGATGAAGTTGTTACATGTTACTGCACCAGTTAAAATTTATATTTTCATAAATGCTGCATAATTGTAGCTGCTGACCAAAAAGCATTTGCACAGTTTGGGCTTATTTGCTTTTACCGTGCTATAATTGGGCCGCCCTAAGACAAACGGTACGTGCAGTATCTACCCCTGCTGCTCTCCAAACTGCAGCAGGATCACTGTGACCTATTGCTGCTCGTGGCAGTAAACCACTCTCTGCTGGGGGGGGGGCAAATGGAAGTGCTGCATTATCCATTCTTCAAGAGTTTTAAATGACTCAGGCAGTGATATTATGTAGATGTGTGTTAATATTTCACATAGACTATACACAGCAAATATTTCTATTTTTGTTTAAAAGCAGGGCCAAGTAGGGGACAAGTTCACCATGAGGATGCTGTGTGAATATACAACAGTAATTTAACCTTGCTTTAAGAGAGGCCATTAGCACCAGTCTTTTTTCCTTTTAATTTCTGCATCCAACAATTTGTTTCTATCCGAGCACACCGTCCTCGCACGAGGCAGCAGATCCGCAGAGTGTTGCTAATTAATGAAGGGCATCTTCGAGTCTAAATCCTTTGTTTACTTTTTAGTGTCAGCGCTGGTGCATAGCAAAGCTACTAACCTTTGATATGGGCTGTCATCTCTGCATAATCATAATCAATTCAGCCAAAAATTCAACACAATTTTCTTCAAAGCGCATCAAAACTTCATTAATTCTCTTAATGCAGCACAGTGGGTACCAGCTAAGCTGAAACGTGAACGCCATAGCAAAGAGTACAATAAAACTCTTGGAAAAAAAAAACGAGGGCAGAATTATGCGCTAATCCTCGTCAGTGAGAAGAAAACAGTGTCTGCTCTTGCTCCTGCTCAATCAAAAATACTGGTGTCAAGTTTGTCAAGTTCGTTCGTGAATGAAAACTTCCGTTGAGCCGCAGCCTTCTGCAGTCTTCTGTTTGGCAAATTGAATGCTGTGGACACTTGAAACGTGGCAGCCGGCATGCAGCATGGTAATTGCCACACATTTCACAGGTTCTTTCTAGATTATGGTAAATTGAGAAAGAAGAATGTGTGGATTAACAAAGTAGGCCACAAGAAAAACAATGGAGCTGCGGTGACGCGACTCAGTTTTTCTATTTCTTGTAATCACTTGCCAGAGAATGGTAAGCACCCTACATGGATCACTTTAATTTCCTTGCTATCCATCTCCCATTCTTTTTTTGGCGCAGAGAAACGTCCCCGGCCCTTGAATGAGTGACAGTGCTTTGAATCTCTGACGTTCATTTGCAAATATTCCATTCATATCTCCATAAATGAATACAAAATGAATACTTGTGGGAATAAATTAGCTGCTCTCTAATTAGCTGTTAAGCCAACTTTGAATGTCACATCTTAAAGGATGGGAAGTGGTTTCGCAGTAAGCGGCATTGGCAGGGGGTCCGAAGCCCGAAGATGTGGCGCACTGTCTCCAGGGGTTCTGTGATGTGAGTGAGTGTACACTCAGAAATGTGCACGAACAATTGTGCTTCTATCTCTGTGAAGACACTCGTCGATATAATACATTTATTAGCCTCTTACCCTGACCAAACCCTGACCTTAACCAAACCTTATTTTAACCTGAACAGTTAAAGCAAGTCTAAATCAATAAGTGTTGAGGACTGGAATGGTCTATAACTCTAATTTCTATAATAATAGAAGTACAAACTCACACATACACACACACACACACACACACACACACACACACACACACAAACAAACATGGTGACAGATCCTAATAAGCATGGACATCAGTATCTAGTGCCTTGAGCCTATGTTAATATTTGTTCTGCTCAGTTCACACTCAGCAGATGAAGTCCTCCTCTCAGTGTAGGAGGTGGAGTGGGAGCTGTTCCCTCTCAGACCTGACTGAGGGAACCATGGGACTGGACTCGTACACCCTTGAGTGGGAACGAGATGAGCGCGGATGGAAAGAAATGGGAAAATGCACTTGACACTAGGATTAATTACACTGAATACAAAGAACATACATCACAGTAACAACTGACACACCATACACACATATCACTGCTGCAACATGCACACACACATATATACAGATAAAACTACTCACATTGTACGATCAGCTCCACCTCGGCCTCTCTGGGCTTCACGTTGAAGCCATTATACTGGCTGGTTTGGCAGCGGTACGAGCCCGTCATCTCCCTGGATACATTAACAATACGCAGCACACCATCGTAGCTCTCCATCTGCCAGTTTCCGTCCGGCATCGGCGCCTCCTTATCCGCTCGCGACCACAGGATGATGGGCTTGGGTTTCCCTGAAACAAGGCACTCCAGCTCCACTGTGTCACCCTCGCGGGCCACCAGAGGGGACTTGCCCCTGGGGACTGTCAGGTTGGGGGGAACTAAGAAAGAGAAAAACAGAGGAGGGACTGATATGGGGCTCTAGAAAGTCAGCGGGCGGGGTAAGAAGAAATGGTCGACTGCGAGGGAGAAGTGGCGTGGAGGGTAGATGGGGGGAGGGGGAGCGAATGAGCATCCAAGTTGCAATGGCGATGAAGCTGAGTCTCAGCCACAAACAAAGCTTTGTATGGAAGGACCATGCAGATCTTAGCAGCAACGCCTGGGAGTGGACGATCAGAGCATGTACTCAAAAACCATCATGTAGGGCAGCAGTGAGGAGCAATGGCAAACAATGAACAATGCAATGAAGAGCTGACACGCAAATAACCAAGCAACCATATGGGTCAAAGAAAATGACCTCTCAACAAAATAGGTTCAGGAACAATGACAAGAACTAAACAAAGGGACGGAAATAGGAAATACAATACAAAATCCCTTTTGTGAATCAAATGTCTCTACTGCTTTTGAAGACTTGCTGAAAAACATATTAATTAGTTTAATGACAGATAAACAAATGATGGCAATGTTTACAACTTCACTTACACACAGATGGAAACAACCCAGAGTTTCAGCCACATTCACCAGTTATAACAACAATCAGATAATTAAGAGAAGAGCGTGACATTTTGGTCAATATGCTTGTTTGCCGTCTTGATGGTTCAGTGAGAAGATCAACACCACTCTCATGACTTTGACAACACTGCAAACAGGAAGATTCATCCAGTTAATAAAATCCATCTGCTAGCACTGCTCACTAATTCACATGCAATATCTCACTTGTACATAACCTGTACATAAAGTTTTTAAATGCGGTTATGAGTCAAACTATTTTACTTGGTGGGCAAATTCACTATCCAGGGTCTCAGCAGATTTTAAAGATGGCAGCCCGAGGAGCTCAAACTGACAGCGCGACCTCAGATACTGTTTAATGTGTTAATTAGCAAGCTTTAAAGATGCTCACAGATGGATTTTGTTACCTCTGGACAGGCCCGGTTCCCACTATTTCCAGGCTTTGTGCTAAGCTAAATCAACCATATTACAAATCGTTCGTGCTCTCAGCTTGTTTGCACCGTCTCTCCTTATGTCTCTGGAAGACTCGTCATAAAGCCAGCAACCTCTTATAACAATGTGCATCACTAGACAAGTCCAACCCTTGCTTGTACTTGTGCCAATTGCGTCTTTTAGTTACTGTAAACGGACATTAGACTAATCAGTGCCGCTCACCTTAATAGTTCTTGGGTCTTCAGTAAATGCAAATCCCAGAAAAGAGCTGTTCTGTCACCAGGAACAATAGTAGAGGAAATAAGCTAAGATAAGGAATTGATGGGTTTCAAACCTGTAAGTAAACCTGCAACTTGGCTGGAAGTAAAGTTGGAAGACATGACAGCTCCCATAAGTGAAGCAAAACCACCACCACCTGGTACTTTGTATATGTCATATACATTTTTTCTCAAAGATCGCTACTACACAGACTCTGGCTGCTCAAGATGGTCACATTCCACTCCTGAGTTTAGGTTCATTACTGGATAATGTGATAAAGCAGAGACGTGTCATCCATGTTTATACACAGTCAATGGCTGTTACTCACTGAAGAAAGACAATAAAATAATCCACCAAATACTATTTATATAAACAAATTCAATGTTCTTCACATCATCCTAAGTAATGGCATTGCATTACCCTCCTAAGTGAGAATCATCATTATCAGCGTTACAATTAAAATAATCAGCATCACAGTGTCTCATCTTCATCCCATTTTCACCACCATCATCACTTCAACATTCATAATTCTTATCACGTCACCACCACTTCCATCGTAGCCATCGCTCTGCAGATTTTCACTTCCCTGCCCCCGTCCTCATGGAGCTACTCAATCTCATCCACAGCGTCATATAATTCAGAGCATTTACAACAGAATGCTCCCAAAGGTGATAGAGCATTATTGCTGTCCGTGTAACAAAATATGACCCAATAAATATTTTGCCCTTGTTTAACGGACATTTTAGAGCCTGGATTTAAGTCAGCAATGAATAATAAAAGAAGTGAAAAGTGCCAAATTGCAAGACAGAGTTGTAGGTATCCCTGAGTGTGCCTATGTGTGTGTGTGTGTGTGTGTGTGTGTGTCTGCTCTTAGTTTGGAAAGCAGGAAAACTAGCAGGTTGGATCATGCAGTCTGGTTCCTCATCGAGCATGCTGGCCAAGTAAATTTGTTTAATTAGTAAACCTGGCAAATTGCATTGGCTCCTAGAGTGCTGTGTGTGTGCGTATTTGTGTGGTAATGTATTTTTTAGCAAGTCCAAATCATCAGCAGGGTCCAAGACTATTTTGTACTCCTGCTCCCAAAAATAGTTTACAGCCAGCAATTCCAGGAGTGAAAATCTCCTCAGCGGTGATGAAACCATGTCATGGTTCCCTGATGATTTTCCAATCACTGTCATTCTGCCCAAACAATGCTGCAGCTGGAAGGAAGTCAAGCCACATTCAAGTTTAATAGTGATGAAATCTCCAGCAATCTCCAGAAAAAGAAACAGTCCAGCTATATTTCATTTGACCCCTTTTCTGTCTGGGTGAAAACATACAACCCCAATGTCAGTGCAATGCTGCAACTGTTGGTTCCTTTTGCCCTTAAGTGAGTCAAATGGTACAAATCTACTCAGAATACTGGACCTGTATACCTGTGTGTGAGTCATAGATGAATCAAACTGGAAACAAGGGAAAGCTCAACATGCATCCTTGACTCTAATGTTTTGCTGGATCAAATAGTGACTCATAAACCAACAGCAAATTTGGGAGAACATGAAAACTGCTCACAGAAAGACTGTTGAATCTTAAGCACTGCACCACCTTGCTGGTCTCTCCAATGAGCTGAGAGGATGTGTCATCAGGTGGTTAGCACTTGCCATTTAGTATTTTCGAGGGACATCCTTTTCACACAAGTACTCATTTTATTCATTGTCAATATAAGAATAATGATCATTCCACCTTTAACCATTTCTACTGGATATGCAATTATGAATCATTGAATTCACGACAGATGGAAATTTGCCTTGTCAGCCATTGTTACCGAAACCTTGGCTGCTCATCAGCTAGTTTGAGACATCTTCAGGTATGTGATGCATAAACATGCTGGTGTCATAGGTATGGGATAATGGGGACGGGCTGTTCATAGATAAATCTTGGTAATGCTATTTGGCACCAAAGGAGCAGCAAAAATGATTTCCACCGAGACAATGACAGCAGACACTCATTTCGTTCCTCCTGCATTTGCTGATTTGTATTCACACAACGTATTGGCTGAGCTATCCAGGTGTCAAGAGCTGACATATTTCTTTTCCACAGCGTATTTTCTCCGATTTTTTCAAACAATTCCTTGGGCCCAAACAGTGAAATGGTGATTTGACAGCAGCAGGGTAGGAGGATAGCAGCAAGCATCCATTAGCGAGCGGAGGAGAGGTGTATTCACTGAGTTGCCATCATTACACCTGGCCCTCTCCCCAGCCCAGATGAGGCAGGCAGTTACAGATGTCTGCCTATTGGGTTTGGCAGCACAAATACAGACCATCCGCTGCCATTGTCTCTCTCTCCACCATCACGCAAACACAAACAGACACACACGGACCGTCTCTCTCTGCTTACTCTGTAACTCGTCCTTCCTCCTGCTCACTCTTTCCAAGTGAACACCCTGCCTCTGTGAGTGAGACTGACCACTGAGATGCTCTGTGTGGCAGAGAGCCTGCTACTGGTCTTCACTGTGCTCTCATTGTGCCAAAGCCATCCAAATGCCAGTGATGCCTTCAGGGCAAGCCCGCTGTGTGCGTATGCTTGTGTAGAGTGCGCTTACGTGGCTTTATGCCTCTGTATGTGTAAGTGTTTATGGTGGAGCGTTTCCCCTCTCGCCCACGGGTGACGGCGTGCTGTGATCCTGCCTCAGTTCCTCTACGGGATGCCTCTCGTTGTTGCTGCTGACAGAAAATATTGGCGTGTGTGCGCGTGTGTCTGCTTGCTTGTGTGATTTCTAGGCCAAAATTGGGAGTGGACTTCCTTGTTTGGTCTCAGTAGCCTCACACATCTCTAGGGTCTCAGCTGGAACGAATCTCCAAGTGTAGAGGCTGATTGCTGGAGCCTGTCAGCAGGATCCATCAGCCATCACTGTGTCTGCAACAGCAGACACACTGCAATGTGAGCTGACTGCAAAACATGGCAATACCTGGCACTTTGCATTTTTTTTTACAGCAATGAGAGTCGGAGTTGTGTGCACGGACGTCTTTGAGAATAAACAACATCCCGCTGCCCCCTTTTCTGGTAAGTGCTGTGACATCACTGCCATCACCATGGCAACAGCCCTCTCTCTTACTAGAACTCCTGCAGAGTGTGTGCATGTATGTGTGAGAGTGTGTTTAGACAGCTTGAGGACAATGACTTGGTCACAATGTGACAGGACTCTGTGCTCCTCTGAGTTCTGGACCTCTGGGACAGAGAGAGCGGTCCTGTTGGTCCACTGTGGCCACATTTGTGAATCTGTGTGTTTGTTTGTGTGTGTGTGGGAGACGAGCATCCGCACAACAAGTCGCTGAAGTGTAATAAATGTCTACAGATGTGTTAAAATTGGCTCAGTGCAATGACAGACTGCAGCAGGAAACATTGCTGACCACACTGACATACTGCTGTGTGTGTGTGTGTTTGAGCTGCATGCTGCTCCCCTGAGATCTTATAAGTTGTCTTACGATCAATCACACGAACCATGAATCCATGTGAGTGAGACTGTGCAGTAGCAGGCTTTAAATATCAACACTCTCATTGGCTATAATCTGATTTATGACCACACTGCTCCCTGTAACAATGCCAGTATTTTTAATTTTTTTACATTTACCCAACCATACAAAAATGGCCATTGCCCCAGTTTAGAAATGCACAAACACACAGCTCCAGTAGCACCACACTCTCCGCTGCTAAGCGGTGAGCAGGAGTCCAAAAGGACCAGAGTTTATGTATATCGCTCAAGGGGCCTCGATAGCAGTTAATGAGGGAGGGAGAGTCTTTCTTGTTCATGTTTGCCTTCAAGATTTTCCCAGCTGGACTGGGAGGTGATTTCCCAGATGGCCACCTCCATAAAGCATGACTTCAGGTGGTGCAGTTGAGGCTAGATACTGGTACACACTGCATAATGTACCGAATTATCCCGTCTTATTAACATATTTTATGGACTTTGCACAAAACGAAGACTCATCACAGTATAGCTGCAGCTGAAAACACCCATCAACCTGTCATTTTCTCAAACCTGAATGTGTGTGTTTGTATTTACAGCTATTACATCAATAACCCTCCTCTGCAAAGTATTCTCTGCTGACATATGCAGCCAGGTGGTTTTGTGTCTGTCATTATAGGAGTGGCATGGCTGTGGCTTCGACTGTTGTCATACCGCAGATTTGTCAGGACAGCGTCCCAGCTGTGGGACAGCTGTTAGGCCTGTTCGTTCCCAGTTCACAGCTTGGGACCATTTTGAGACTTGAATTGGCCTATTTATCTAATGTGTGGATCTACAGCTCATACACTTTGCAGCTAATTTCTTAATATTGCATCTTAAAAATATTATTTGGTTTTGTATGTGATTTTACAAATATAGAACAGGCTTATTTTTCTTTTTCATTTATAGCATCAAACATTTTTGAATGTGGATGGTTTTAAAGAATCAGTTCAGTTGCAAGACAGAGTAATTGTCCAATCACAGTGAAGCATCCCTGGATTTGACCACATGTTAAAGTGGGGCTGCAGTTTATTTTGCATTTAAAAGTGGAGGGTGGTCTTTAACATTTCTAAATCCACGATTGGAGTTTGTTGTGGCGGTGAAGGAGGCTTCTTCTATGGTATTTCTCTACCGTGTGGAAACTCGCCTATTAAAGTTTAGGCTAATATTAAGCAGCCCTCTTCAGCCACAAAACCAGAGGCCTGCTCTTTTCACCTCTTTGAGAAAACAAGAACAGATTGTTTTAAGAATAATAAGCCTTTAAATTTGAGCTATACTTCTTTGTTTCTGGCCACTTATTGAGACATTTACTGTCGATCAACCAACATCAATGAATTCACATTTCACATTCTGTGAAAGCTCCACATGTACAAACATGTAGGAAGTAGAAGGACACTTGGAGCATGGACAGTTCCTCTTTGGGTTACGCTGCACCCCTCCACAAAATTTTATAAAATAAGTTTTATGTAATCATGCTCACAATCAAACAAAAAACAACAGCAATTATAGCATAACCTCCTCAGAGGGTGGAATATAACAACCAACAATTTGTGTCCACTCACAAGGACCAAACAGCAGTTGAACTTTAGCTCTGTATTGGTGAGTCAGGATGCAGACCAGGTTTCTCTTTAACGGGGTCAGTGAATTTGCAGCAGAAACAAACACATCAGCACAGTCGACAGCCAGCGGTCATGCAGTCCATATTAGACTCACATGTGGCACGGTCACTCGGATGATGGCAGCTCATGGTGAATCAGAATCAACCAGACAACGGTTGGAAGGGCAATAGACTAGAGATGAGCAAGTCTGCTGTGAGCTTCAGATGACTCAAATTCATTTCAGAGTAAAAAGCCTGTACATTGTGATTATTAAACCGGCTCATTTTTTAATCAACTGCGACTTAATTGATTTGCTTAATTCATTAACTGCAGTGATTCTTAAAATTGACAGAAACACTGGGTGCTAATTGCAGGACTCATCATGGAGGAATTTATCCGCCTCACGACTAGAGAGAAGTGACTTTCAATCCCAATACTTACTTTGTGATCGTCAATCACATCAGAGATGAGCTGCTGTTGTGTGCTGATGATGAGATGCATCAACAGGGACTATTATCGTCACGACTGGAAGAATGTAATGTGGGTTTCTTTAACTGAGATGGCAGAATCCAGTGTTCGTAATAAGTACATACATTGAGTGCACTGAGTGGGTGTCAGCTTTGTTAATTAGAGTTGAAAACTGGCTATAATTGTCAGAAATCCATCCACAATAACTCCACATGCTATCAAAATCTCTGAGATGGTCCCAACGGCAGCTCAAGTTGAATAAGAAATAACATTTCTTTTCCACAGACGCAGAGTGGCAATAATCACATTGTCCAACAATAAGCGAGAAAGACTCACCCACCAAACACACAAGCTAATGTGAGGATTAATCAGCTCGACCCTGTTAGAAGTTTATGGGATGTTTTATGCTTTACACTAATGATCGTAACTCTTTTCGACTGTTCCTTTGTCTTATGCTTTCTTAATCCTGACAGTATCCAAAGGGGAGGTCTGTGTCCTCGTTTCCAGACCCCGCTCATAAATAAGCATTAGCCTCACAATCTCTGGAAGTCCTGACGAGAAGAGAAGTCGCTTACTTAATGAGTATGTCACGATAGTAAATATTAGTGCTGTTTGGCAAAAGGGAGAAATCATGAAACGTGCTGCAATCTGTGTTCATCAAAAGTTGAAAGAAATGGATGCAATAAATATTCTCTTTTATCAAGGCCCTGCTGTGGCTGGGACTAAGCTTGGGTTTGGAATCTGGAACCGGGGCCAACACTGGAACAGCCTGCGAGCTCCGAAGCGTTCAGACTCTACACTTTCGGCTCAATCGCTTTCCAACCACTTCCCCAGCACAAAACGCTGGCAGACCTACGGTGTAATCTCCTCTAAACGCTTTTATTAAGACGTCTAATTGCGATTCTGGGTTTCTCCCTTCAGGAGAACAGGCAGAGGAACAAAAACGGGGCTTATTCACCCCAAAACAAGCTGCAGGCGTAAGGCGAGGCTGAGGCACACAGCGCTTTAGTACACAAGCGCTATAGTGTTCCGCTTAGCGAAGACACTCCTTTGATTCATGCCATCAATCTGACTGAAAGAAACATCACGCATAACAGGCATTCAGCGGGAAAACAGCCCAGTCACATCCTGGTAAAGCAGCAGGAATAGTAACCAGCAGAAGCAAAATTTAATGCATTATTTCCAATGACAGGGACAGCTCTATGACAAAGCAGCAGTTTTTTTAATATTCCATACCTGCACATCTGACGTGAACAATAAAAGAATAAGAAGCGATCACATCTAAGCCTTGAGGAAATGTTCAATTTCATTCAATCACACTTATTTCCTCACTTATTTTCTCAGACTTATTTTACACATTAAAGGGTCTGTGTGAATATATTGCTATCGCCCTGGAACTCCAAAATAAGAGGCCGCACCACTTAAAAGATAATGAGGAAACAATCTTGGCAGGTACGACTGATCCCACTGTTTTATAGCGTTGGGATTATCAAAGGATTATCTAACGATAATTATGCACCCAAGGTTGACACGCTGCTTTCATGTTCACGCTGTGAGTGGCAGCGAGGTGTGTGAAAAACAAGACGCTGAGAGAAGAAGAAAGTGTAGGAGTCTGCCAATGTGTGTGTGTGCAGCATAAGCATATAAAGGGAACTAAAGCTTGCGATCTCAAGTCGCACAACATCACACAACCCAAAAAGTCACTTATTGGTACTGAACACACGCCAGTAAAATTCAAAGCAAAAACTCATATTTACTTCACCTGTCGCAACAACAACCCATGAGAGTCACCCCCCCAACACCATACACATGGAAGATCTGGATAGGGATGAGTGAGCAAGCAGGAAACTCCCAATCGAGGCATCTCTGAGGCGTTGTGTTGATCGGGGTCACATCCCTCAGTGGAGTCGATGGGTGATGAAGTAATGCATGGTGACACTGGAACGTTACCACACATTTTATGCTCGTACGCACAAAGACCACCATTCCTGTGCTGTTACACGTTTTTCCTCTTTGTCTCTCTAACCACTGCATTTGAGAACATGTAGAAGAACATGTTGTTTATTGTGCTAAAATTCAAACTCTCTTTTTCTAGCCTCTAAAGTTGTTCCAGGCTTTTCTCTTTTATCTGAGATGGAGAAGGTTGGATTAATTCAAGTCTACGACAGCAGATTGAATAACACATTTGACAGCTGATTATAACCTTTGATTATTCTTGCTATGACAAAGTCCTGATTCTATTATTACTGATGTTACAATAGAGAAGCAGAGGATCTAAAAAAAGACAGGGACAGGCCGCTGCAACAGTGCTCTCTTTCTAAGAGACTTCTGTACATGCCATGATTGAAATTACAATTATACAGCTCTGTGGACAAGGTGGACTGATGTTGTGTTATCAACATGCTGTACACATGTATACAAACGTTAGTCGGAGCAGTTGTGGAAGCAGCCAATTAGATGGAGGGACGATGGATGTTTAGTCTCTGATTAGTTGGACTGATGGAGTCGGCTTTGGTTCAAAGGAATCTGATTAAACAGTCAATGGAAAACAGTGGTGTTGGCGCTGTAATACAATGCTGCGTGCAGTAACTGAAAATACAATAGAATACAGTGGTTTTCAGCCTTGGACAGAATACTGGAATTGAATCAGGCAGTTAACAATAGTCTAATGAGGATATGCATATACAGTCCTAACCTGTGGGGACCGTCCAAGAAAGAGGTTTAAAGGAACAGTTCAACCAAATCTCCTGCTCACTGCAGGTAGCTGTTGTTTCATCTGCAGAGGTTGTAAGATACATGTCATTGAGACTGTTCCAGAGAAGTCAAAGTTACTATGGATAATTTAGAGAGCTCGCTGTCAATTTTCATTTGACGTGAGATTTTCCTTTCTGGACAAAGTGAAAAAATGGTTAAAATTGCAACTGCAATGCAGCTGTGAGAACCACAGAGGAATTTTCTTCCTCTTCTGCTTTGCTCAGGTGCATCTTCAGTGGCATATGTGTGAAAACCTCAGCAACTACACTACTAGAAACCACTAGATCATTAAATCTGTGAGAATTTGGATGAACTGCCCCTCTAAAGAAAAAAAACACTTTTTATTATTGCTTCATTGTTGCTTCGTTAAATTCACGGAAAACTATATAACAGTCTAGAGGAAAGAAAAACTGAAAAGCATCATATGACTCCTTTAACTGGTGATATCTGGGAAAAACTTTTAGACCTGTCAGTTGTAGAACAACTAACAGGTATTATTATAGATTATAATATTATTAAAGAGTGATTATAATTATATATTATAGTAAAATATATTTTATTCTAAATAACTATTTACAGTGTCCATTTTTACTTCCAAAGAAATAGCTATGATAAGACAATGTAATTAAAATTATATTAAAACTGACAGGATTGACAGCAGAAACTATACACATGTGACTGAGATTGTTAAAAACTGTGTTTTTCTCTCTCCAGCATAAGAAACTATATGTTTTTCTTTCACAGACAATAGTGACGTTCAGTGTGTGTGCGTGTTTGTGTCATATATGTTGGGGGAGGTGTGAAGATGCTTCGCTGACACAAAGGGGTGTGAGGCTCACCAGTTGTGGAGGAGATGTTGACGTCGATGCTGATCTCGGGGATGCCTCCTCCCTTCAGAGCGGCCACACAGGTGTATGTGCCGAAGTCGGTGAACTTGAGGTCTATGATGTCCAGGTTGGTGGTCCCTGGGGAGATGTCAGGGTCCGTCTGGGTGATGACCATACGCTCCGAGCTCCGCAGCCCACGCCCGTTCTTCAGCCAGCTAAACGTCAGCTCCTCTGGTGGGGTCGCCTCGACCTAGAACATTCATTGCCTGATGTGTATTACACTGAAAAATGACTTATTTTAACTACTGTGTTTACTCTGGGAGTACTTTTTTGACTGTACCTGACAAGATATCTTGACTTCACGTCCAATCTGGATGTTGTCGTCATTGTGGTAGGGGTCAGGAGTGATCCAGAATCGTCCCTTTTTCAAAGCTGCAGAAGAAAAATCGATTTAAAACTAGATTTAAATTTGTAAACAAATCCTCTTTTTCTCTACAAGTCCAAGACACACTGCAACAACAGACCCTGAGACCTTCACTGTGGGTTATGGCCGCCCTTGTTTTATTGATGTAATTTCTGAGATGTAATCCCAAAGACAGGGTTTTATGGATTTTGTAAATAGATTTTTCTCAGCAATTTTATTTTGTTTAATGTCCACACTTGTGCCGTAAAGTGCCGTTATGCACCTCTCCGGTAATCGCATTGTAACTCTGTGTGACTCCTACTTCCTCAGCATTCGCACACTTCACACACTCTTTACATGCAGTCAAAGACTGGATTGTGTAACAGCGACCGGAAATAACTGATCTGAGCAGAGAGCGATTTTGTTTCTCACCTGTGTTACTTCAGCACCTAGGTCGTGAAACTGTAACAGTGGTTAGAACCTGAAGTGTACTGTAGTCGCTGATATGACAACTGTGACTGTTCCTTTAAAGCAGGAAATGAAACTTTTGCTGTTGATGCAGCAGAGGGGTCAAACAGAGAACTTAACAGATGCTTTGATCCAACATGAATATTGATACCTGAAGAATCTAACAGCATTGGAGCAGACGAACACACACAAAGACACGCACACACAAACCTGCACAGAAACAAACATTCGTATGCGCACTGTGAAATTGAAGAGATACCGAACAAAATGTCCACCGTTTCTAATCCAATTTGGTTTGCAACTCTATTTTCGAAGCATATCTTCTCTGAACAGCAGAAAGGAGATGATTTCATTATAATAAATGCTGTACTGTATTGCCTACTGTTCAATTCATCTCCTCTGCAAAAAAAGCTGACGGCACCATGGAAATCTATTCATCTAGCAATTCCCAAGTGACATTATCATATTCAGTTTGGTAAAGGCAAAATGAAAACAAAACCTGTTTGTCAGATTTAAACACAGGAAATTGAATGTGCAAGGCATCGTGATGACTGCTGAGCCACACGTTCAGGAAGGAGACGAACGACACATGTCTTCTTGACGTGATCCTCCTCCTCGCGCTTCAAATCAGAGTCGGATGGGAGAGGATCCTGTTTCTGACACGTGTCAAATATTACAATCATGTCACACTCCACCCTTTCAACACCAATTGCATTTGCATTTATTTATTTGTATCCTATATATATTCCTATTCTCCAAGGCACTGCCTGCCAATCACGTTCTATAGAATTCAGTAGTACAGGCGTGAAACTGGAATCATCATAATATGGTGTGCAGCATATCTGTGACCTTTAAATACAAGGCATCACTAACAACCCACACTTAATTCCCATTTGGGCTCAGCTCTGTATCACAGTGTACATCCACCACATACATGCCAAAATTGAATTTTCTTAAAGCCAACATACACAGTGTAGGGTTAATGAAATATAGTGGAGGCCATGAAGTGAGCATCTCTATAAAAAGACACATTTCTGTGAGGCACTGAAAACATGTGGGGACATGGTTGTACGCATGTGGTGACAACGTGAAAAGGCTTTTGTGTTGCTGTGACATTCCCAGTAGAGCTGGTAGTATCCACACACATGCATGCACGCACACACATCTGTGCTGTCCCAGGTGACAGTGGATAAACATTTGGATTAACAGCTTCCCTCCATTTCTCTTCATCTGGCTCAAATATATTCTCCCCTCAACTTCGAAACCGAAACACAGCTATCTAAGACTTAGCTGTTCCTTTCTGCAAAGCCAGAGTTGATCTCTTTCATGAAACTGTCTCTCAAATAAATGAACACAGTTAAATGTTGGAAATGTGTTTGCTGTTAAATGTTGGGAAATGCCCACACACGTAATTTTCAGTGCTCTCGAATTAAAAGAATATGTTGGGCTGAATAAATGCCCCACAAAATTGGACCTTGTGGCCGATTGAAATTCTGGTGCGCTGCAGATAAACTTTACCGACCACATGATGTGATGAATCAAAGTTTGAAATTGGCCCATTGCCCTTATTTAATGACGACTGAGTGTAAATGGAGCATGTTACAATGTAGACTTGATGGTTGGAGTAGATCTGAAGGTTAGGGCCGTGAGGAGCTGAGCACTAATCGTGGATTAGGGCTGTAATCATGAAGAGTTTAATGATTCTCTAGAAGAAAGCACTGTTACACTGTTTGCCTTATTCCATGCCCTTCTCCTTACTCATTCACTTTAAATGGAGCTGGTAAGTGACTAGTCAGGTTGGTACCTCGGTGAAATGTGTGATAGCACTTAAGAGAGCGAAGCAGGGCACTCCAAGTGGTTCCTGTGCTACAATCACAGTGTGTTGTCGTTTCATAGTTTTTCTTCTCAACCAACGTCAAGTGTGGTTAAACTAAACCCACAAATATCGGCTGATAAAAATAATCCTGAGTAAAAAACTAAAGTCAGCCGCATATGACTCTTACATTAATGAAGGATTTAAATGGAAAGAAGTGAAATGATACCATTGATACGTTTACATGGACGCTTATTAAATTTATTCTGAGCAGGACATTACTATGATTATGATGTTTACATAAATGATGTTTTAAAAAAAATCTTTATTCAAGAGCGTGGTCTTGAAGATATTAATGTCACGTTCACTTTTTCAAAATTCTTTCACTCAAAACCCTTTGTTTAAATGTACCTTGCTTGTTTTTAGATTTGCTCTGGGCCTGCGCTCAGATATTTTGCTACTTTGACAGATTTCTCCAGACTTTTGTGAATATACACAACCACCTCTTCCTCACCTTGAGTTTAATTTTTTTAATCCGTTTAGTCTATTCAGAGGTCATTTGCAGACAAATTAGAAGACATCTCTGACTTACTGGAACACTTACTGTGTATCAACTTTGTTAGGAAATAAAGTTAACCATGCGAGCAGAAGTACATTCTCATTTGAAAACGCCCTGCCCTCAGCACTTTACACTGGATTGCACAACCACAGATCTTAAGTATGAGTGAACCTGGGAGTGAAAATCTCTGATTAAATCTGAGTGGTCACCTTTGTGTCCCCTACATTTTCCAATACTTCTTCCTCCCGGTGACTCAGCTTTAACTCGTTTCAGCACAGACCTGCGGTGCACGTCAACATAGCCAGTGCTGCACATGTGCACTCATGCATATTTCAGAATCGGTTCCCTCCCTGCCTCCTCCACTTTCAAACCTCCATTCCTGCCATTTTATTTGACCATAAATATTGAATAGCAAGTAGGCATTCCCGTAAATCGACTACATTTGTGTACAAGAGAGATAAGTGGGCATTACTTCCCCCGGCTGTAGTAAATTTTGCTGGACAGCTGCTGTGACTAAAATGGTGCCTGTTCCGTTATGCATGGGAGAGCATCTAAAAGTAGAGGTGTTTTTAAACAAAAGGGGGAACTGTGGTGAGTGTGTGAGGTGAGAAGTGCAGAGTGGGGAGACTTTATCGCATTGTCACTCGTCCTTCTACATTTCTTAAAACCAATTCATGGCAAAAGTCATATGAATCTTTAACAAAGGTTCTGCCTGCAGACAGAACTTTCCCATTTGCCCTGGAGATAAACACTGTCTCCAACTATTGTTTAGTTACACAACCACCACAACACCATTAATAGTACGAGTGCATTATAAGGATATAAGTATTTTACCACAGTGTGTAAGGTAGACACAAATCCTGTGAAACATTTACAATTCAGTACTAAAGCCTTGTGATAAACATTCTTGTGTCTGCGTAAAGCAATTGCATCTCAAGATGCACTTACTAAATCTTTTTCGAGGGTTTAAGTAGTGTCACATAGGCTCCATTAGTGGATTGAGTTGCTCAGTTGTTATGGGGATGGATCTGTTAACATGGGAGATCAAATCTTGTCTCCACAACAACTTTGTCAGGTTATTTTTATCTCTCTTTCCCCTAGGGGGGTTGATACATGTGTAGATAAAGTCCACAGTCCATTGGCTGCTAACTAGAGCTGCACCCTAATCAGAATATTCCATCACATGTCACCTCCCAGGTTTTTTCGCTACAACACTCTGGATCTTGCTCCATCATGTGTCTCTCCTGCCTGGCTCCTGAGAGCATTGTCACAGTCGAGATCAGGCTGGATGACAGTAGAGGAAGTGGAGCTATAGTTCATAGCTCCATCTCAGTTACTTGATGCATAAGCAAACTAACCGCCTGCCAAGGGCCCCACATGGCCGCCAGACGGCACCCAAGAGAGCTTTAAATTAAAGTCATGCAGCCCTGTACGCTCACTTATGCAAGTTGCATCAGGCCCTGTCTACCCTCCATGTGAAACCAAGTATTGATGTTTAGAAGTTTTATGAAGCAAAATTATCCCTCTGGTCACACAAAAGAAGAAATCATGAGAGTAAATTGGGGGAACAGCGATTGTCTTAAATATTTTGTTTTTCCTGTTCAAGTTTGATGTTTGCAAATAACAGTAACATTTGTTTGATGTGCATCTCGCAGCGCAAATCTCTATCCTGTCTGTTCCGTAAACTGAGCGGAGCAGTGAATCTCCTCGTTTATCTGTGTTTTGCTTTATAGCTACTCCCAGCGCTGTATGTTCAGTGTGCTACGTTCTTGTGTCTGTAAACTCTGCTCATGAACTGTGTATATATGTTATTGTCTATTTATTTATTTTCACTTTCACTTCATTCTGTAAAACAGCCAAAGAATGGACTCTGGTGTTTGCACAACTCAGAATTATGGACGTATAAATATGATGTAACCCATCCCCTGTACATTTTCTCTCCACATGATATCAAGCACTTCCTTATCTGCTTGAACATGCCTGTTTTTTTCATGTTTTGTCTTTAATTATTGCAAAAGAAATACAAATAAAGATTTTTTTTAAAGTGTAGAAAGCCAGAGTGCATCTTGAGTTTGCCACATAGTTATTTCTATATAGGAATGATCTTTCACTCCAGAACATTATTTTATCAACTCTGTTGAGAGATTTGTGGATTCAACTTTTTAGAGATTTTTGAGGCAACGTTGAATCAAGACATATCTGAATGGATAAAAATTCCTATTCACAGGCTTTATCTGGATCACATTTAGTGTTTGGACTGTATGATTAATTTCCAGCGCTAGAAGCAAGATTGATTCACAACAGCTTGTTAGCCTGGAATATGTGGCATCTGTTTTGCTAGGTGCCAACTGAAGCAAGGTGCGATAAGCAGAAGTTAAGCACACAGAGGGAAAACTTGACTGATATTTTTAAAAAAACATTGTCAGTATCACAAGCTCTGGGGCACAAAACACAAGTCAGCATATGCACAAACAAATTCTGCATGCATTATTGATGGAGTTTTTGAAGCTGGTTCTCTTTTATCATCATCAGAGCTTCTTGTCATTGAACCTTGATTGCGGCAACATGCCAGGGAGTAAAACACCCACTATGGGAAAACTTGCAGGTGCTACTTTCTTCAGAATACTACCAAGAGAAGAAAGAGTTCTGTTTCTGCTCACATTTGCATTAGATGCCTCCTGTAGCACATTTTGCTCATGATTGCAGGCAGTTCTGTGGATCTACAACATATTCTTTCAGATCATTACAACACACTTTTCACTGTTCTGCTGTTCCTTTTCATAAAACCACAAACTGAAGTGCTTCTGCCTGCAGGGAGCCTGTAAGTATGATTCTCCATAGCTTTAATAGCTTGTGGGAATAATGTGTGGCTTGTACATGAAAAGCGCAGATAATCACACAAAGAGAAAAGCCTTGGTTGAGGCCTTCTTCTACAGAGAGCTTGTGTCACACGGCAGGATTACAATGCTACCTCATGGGAGCTTCTTAGCAGGGCAGAGGTACACGCAGCCCTCGTGACACGCACATATGTACACACGTAATGATAATGACACAAAGGCATCAGTAATGTGCACAGCAACACCACAAGGAAAATATGTTTGAATGTGTGTTTTTCCTCCCTCATTCTCTCCAGTGCATTCTCTCTGCCGTTGTCTGGTGGAGAAGAAAGACATGCCTCACTCCACTCTGCCTCTGAATCATTATCCTCCTATTTACCCATCAGTCCATCTAATTTTTTAGCCGGCCCTGTCTGTCCGTCTCTCAGCAGGCCTCACACTGTGCCCTCCATTCATTCTCACAGTGAATATCAGCATGTGAAGCTGAACTCATCTCTCGGAGCCAGATGGATGTCCCTCTAACTGCCACTCTCCTCTGCCTCAAGGTTAAACACAAAAAAAGGACAACAGGCATTATCATGGTTCAACACACAAGGCATTTCAAACACCTTTCATTTTCCTGTTATCACTCCATGCATTTCCACATTAGCACCAGCACCTTCCTCATGCCCCAACACCTTTACAATATCACACATGTCCATCTTTTGATGGGAGAAAGCTAGAGTCCTAAATGCTGCTCTCAACCTTCAGGCTGACCTCAGGCTAAAAATTTATGCTGAAAGGGATTCATATGCACACACAGGCGCTGAATGCACAAACAAAACAGGCATGAGCACATGCACATGCACACTAATACACACACAAATACAGCCGCACACAGACAGTCCTGAGGGCCGCAGCCCAAGAGACCAGCCTGCCTGTGCCAGTTCTGGCTGTCCAGCCATTAAATCTGGCATTCATGAATGGAAATGGATTCAGCTTTCCACCAGAATTTATTCCAAAGCAAATTTGATAAGGGTCATTCACATGTTGATTCACACGCTGACAGCCAGGTTTTTACAAGGCGTGTCATGATTGTTTTCTCGCCTCCAAACAGTCTGAATACAAACAGCGGGGACTCGCACTGGGAAAAGATTGCATTTTCACTTGTCTATATGTACCAGCGAGTCTCAAATCAGTGTAACAAAGTGTGGATTGTAGCTAGTGTGTTTGACTTTGTGTTTATGCTCTGATGTGTGCATGTGTGTGGAATTAGTTGTGTCTACGTTAGCAGGTCGGAATGATGGATGTTTTGGGCGTACAAGCCTTGAATTTGTCGGGAAGTCCTGGAGCAAATAGTAAGAGGGACTACACACTGCTTTACATGCATGTGTGTTTGTGTGTGTTTCTGTGTATATGTGCCCATGAAAACAAATTCCTGCCCATTTCAGCAACACCATCTTCAGAACATTCCACCTCAATTCAAATGCCGACACCGATACCCAAGAAAAAGGAACAGTATGCAAATACTGTATTAAGTACTGTGACCTGTGTATCGCTACTTGGTGTCTTTGTTGAGGATAGAATGGACTCAAGTGGCAGGAGAAAGCAGGGTATTGACCTGCATTTGAAGACATGTTGCGGACCCTTAATCCATAAAAAGGATCTTGTCAGAAGGGTGATGTGTTGCCAGTAGCCTGCTGGGCTGGCTGTGGAGATGGCCAAGCCCTGGAAGGCAGTCTGGCTGGTGGGACAGTATGGCCAGAGAAACTACCATCTGCTGGGAAGGGATGTGTTTTCTCAGACACACAAGCGCACGTACGCACACACGCACACACACACACACACACACTCTCTCAGCCCCCCTTTGGCAACAGCAGTTTGAGAGGGCTTCTCAAGGACTGGAGAGGAGGGTGATTGAGCTGAGACAGGCGCCCATGAGGCCACAGGGTGACCCTACTGAACATGCAGAATATACTCAGCACAGCAGAACTAAAATATTTTGGTATTTCATGTACACAGGCAGCATGTGCACATGAATATCAACAAAAATGTGCATTTACCAGACTGATGACAAGCATTTCTGCCCAGTGCTCATAACTTCCTCCACATTACATCCTTCTTGGCCACACTCAAAACAAAAATACTACTGATTGACAAAGCAAGTATAGAGTCTTGATTTTGAACTATGTACGACTGTTTTGTTATCCACAGTTGAGATATTGGGAAATTAAAGAGAATCCACAATGTGACATTAACTGATGGAACAGCATTAGTTAGGATATTCAGTCTAGAGTTGATTTAAATGCCATGATTGTAATTTATATTTGATAATAAATAAACATAATTAAATCCAGCCATGACTGCCTCACCCTATCCACTTCTCCTGCCATCTTAGCTGTTTTCAACGTTGTGTCTCTCTCTGTGGGTTTAGTAGTTTAGTTATCAAAGAAATGAAATCATTTTTCGTTTCTCGATCGAAACATCTAAGACTATCCACGGTGGAAATTTAGTGCAAACTCATACCAAACCAACCACGCAGTCCCCTTAATATGGAAAGAAGCTGTGAGCTTGTTTTCATGCAGCGTGACTCCGAGTAGCATAAGGGCTCGGTGTGATAAAGTGCCACAGACAAGCTGCAGAAGCATGAGCACACAATGGAGAAATTATTCAGATCGAGGCTGCATCTTGGACACGCTTTGGTTTGTTAAATGTCAGTGGCAGAGTCAGACAAAAAAAAAAAAAGAGTTGTGAAGAGAATGTTCATGCTGATATACAAGTTATGCTTTTTTATCACTTAAAACTTAAACAGGTTTGTGGGCATGAAAATGGTTGAGAATAACATGACAATGGAGCCCTGTGACAACTAATACCCATTAGAAGGTGTCGTGTTACCACCGTAATACCACAATGCTGCAATAAAACGTGTGATGCATTTGGACATGTTTCTGTCACTGTACAGTTATACAGCACACACACGCCCTTCGTCATCTGGTGCATGTTGATCACAAAATTGCATTTGCGTCAGTGACAGCTCATCAGACTCAGGAGAGCGCCTCTGAGATGTGTGATAACATGCTGAACTCATCTCCTGTCAATTAGTAATGTCAGACCCCTCCTTCTTCCAAACTGATTGTTTTTCAATGTTTATGAGTCTGTCAAATAAATGAAATAAAGACACTAATAGTTTGGGATTTTATAGCATCTGTAGGGTTTAGTCCATGATGCCATTTAAATTTGTCTTCCGCTGTAATTGGCTTTACTTTGATAAACAAAGATCAAATTAAATTGAGAAGTCATATAAGTATGTTATCTAGAATTTGTGCTTGGTGACAGTTTGTCAGACTCAGGCCAGAGTGTCAGTCTTGGTTAGATGCCATTTAAGCTTTTTCAACGTGTTCTTAAATGAACATCTATAAATACAGATTCAAAAGCTGCATTGACAAGAGTCACTATTAAGTCATTATTAACCAGTCTCCTGAGAACATATCTGATTCATTTTCTGTTTTTATTGATCCTAAACTTATTTCTGTAATTTAAGCTTAAGGGAGCCTCCTGTTGGGTCTGGTTTAAAGGGGAGATGAGCTGGAAACCAGGAGAGGGTTGCCACTGCCAAACCAGCAACCAGAGAGTATTGTGGTTAAGGGTTGAAACACTTAAGGAAGGTTGGGCACCACCTGGAGACTGCAGAGGTTCAAGCAGACTCGCCATTACTAGACTATTTGGGAAGGCATCCTGGTAATGAATTTTTGTAGAAATATATATATATTTCCAAGTCATTGAGGCATCTCACCTTTTCTTCTCAGACTGCCCGGTTGTCTTTGGTTTTGAAATGTGTGATGACTCATTGACTTGATTTACTCAGGACAGAGTTATAAATCTACTTATCCCCTCCACTATGTGATTGCCTCTTGTTTAAACATCCACAGTAAATGACTGGGTCAGAGAGACGTCAGTGATGACTTCAAGAGATTACATAAGACTACTGATCGATGCTCATCTCTCTGAAAAGGAGGATATCACTGTTTAGCCAAAGTGAGTGTATCCCCACAATGTGAATACAAAATTAAGAGCTAACAGCAAACTCAGCAGGGTCAAGTAACCCCTGTATTGGATTGATTAAGTGAATTAGTTTGCACAAATTGAACTATATAATCAATGACTGTGTACCCTGCATGACATCTGGTCAGGCAGAATAATGCATGTGTGGCTTTGTTAATCTTTTAGCAAGTAACATAGCAGCCATTATGCGATGCACTGGAAATAACACCAGCTTAGTACCTCATTCAAACTTATATACAAGCCACACATGTGAACAGTAATAAGCAAATTCAGTTTTATGAAAAACATAAAACATGAAAACCTGGGGCAAAAACAACCAAATCCATTTGACAATGGAAAAACAACTGCTTCTCTGCAGATAAACCAGGTAGGATGAACGCAAAGTTTTCTATGACAAGAAATTATTTTGAAGTAGCTCACACGAGAATCAACATGTGAAGATGATATTTCACTAAGATGAGAACCACTGTGAACTCCAGATGTGTGTCACATGGAATTTACTGTAGCGATTACCTTCACTGAATCTGCTCTGACTTATTTGTTCCCACAGGACACCTCACACCTTCTCTTTGACGTAAGCCTCTCAATTTTAAGTCCTAGACTATATGGGCACTTTCACAATACGGACAAGGGGTTTATCTCTCGGGGGGGCGGGGGGACCAATCTGGAATGATTTGTTGATGATCTGAATTTCATCCCAGGGTGTATATAGCTGCTTAAATAATGCTTCTAAGCTGGGTACAGAGGCAACCTGATGATGGAGCCATGGCATAATTGCAGAGATGAAAGCAGAAAAGTCTGCAAGAAGCTTGCATTTCTGGACCAATCTACTAAACTCAGATTCAAATGTGTTCCATTTCCGTGTATGTAAGATGTTCTATGGAAAAGTTCAAATGTAAACAGGATGAGTGGATTGTGGATCATCCTATGAATGCCTGCAAGGATTCCACTAATTAATGCATCTTTTTTTTTTATTCACCTGCAAGAGGTGGCTGAAGTTTCACATTCAGGACGTGGGGATCCTCTGTTATGTCACAGATGAAAGCCTAGTCCCACATCATCCTTAATCCTCCAGCTTAGTAATAGCAGTTGATTTAACAGTATGAAAGTCAATTTCCTCATGCATTATGTTCCATCTGTGCAGGTCTTATAACAAGACAGCTTTTTTTCACTCATGGTAAAATTGCCTGTCTTGCGTGTTAATCTTCAAAGTAGCTTTTTGCAGCATTTCACTGTGTATAACACATGTCATGTTCATAAATAAAAGTTCCCTCTACACTAAATGTATGCAAAAAGCACTACTTTGCTATTAGCTACAGCAGGTTTAGATGTTTCTCTGCCTCTTGTGATTCTCAGGTGAAAAGCAGTTTGAGAAATATATTTTCCTAATACTTGCCGATCTGGCAGCAGCAGCCCCTGCTGATCTTGTTAAACTGGTGTTAACCACTCTCTGAATCTGTATATTTTAATGAATGGTTTCAAACTTGCCTTTAGCATTGTCCTTGACCGTCTTAAAGTAGCCTGAGTGATAATATCTGAGATATCTGTTTCTCTGTGATTGGTAGGTCAAACTGTCAAGCTTCAGATCTGAAGGACATTTGTTAAGACTACAAATTAATTACATTTTAATTATAATATGATTAACATGGTAATTCTAATATGAATTATAAACAAACATTAATAGCATGCCACCATCCTCAGGCAACAAACTATACTCAAAGTGTGAGGCCCCTGACATATTATACAAATACATTTCATATATTATTTCTTGACACTTCGTGCACATTGTAAATGATGCTTCTTGTGTCCCTAGTTTTACGCTTCACCTATGATTCAACCATTTCTTTGTCATTGCTTACACTCACTGTATTTGGCTCCTAGAAGTTTTCAATATTACACAAAGAAAGAAACGACTATCAAATAAATACATACTGGGCATAAAATGATCGTATAAAAACAGTCTGCCACCAATACATTGCTTTTAACAGTTTTCAATTTAAAATGTACCTTTTCTTTTATAAAGGTTTTTTATTTCAAATTACACATTTCAGATATTTTATTTAATAATTGCATTTCATTTTCAGTTCACTTTAACTTAAAGCTAATAATTTTGAGTTATTCTGAAATAGAGGCTGCAGATGTAAATAGAACAGAGGTTGGTTAATGTGTCAGCGTTATGTGCCAACACAAACTCACATCTCTTATATAAGTTAACATGCTGGTGCATGCTTCCTCCAAACTATTGTAATTGGCTTTGTGTGCTTAGGGTCAGAGTGGTGAATTCAGAGTTGACATCCTGTAAATGTTCTCAGAGAAAGATACACAACTCTGATGTGAGCAAGAACATGAACAATTTGAAAAATGGCATTTTGAAATAAAGCCTATTCTGAAATGAAAATGAACTTGAGTTTTCAATATTTATCATATTATTTAACTATGCAATTGTTCTTTTTACATATTTTCTTTTTATATATTGGACTTTCCAGTTATTTTTTTATTTAATATTGAAGACTTTGGGGTTCTGTACATCACACAGTCGTGCATTCTCACCTCGCACAACAATGGTGGTGGACTTCTTCGCCGGGTTTCCCACATTGTTGCTGGCCACGCAGCTGTACACCCCCGCCTCATCTGAAGAGATGGCCGGTAGTGTGAGCGTACCCCCCTTCACTACGCTTCTCTGCGGCAGGCTGTCATTACTGCTGAGCCAGGTGAGTATGGGGGGAGGCTCCCCACCTGTGGTGATGCACACCAACGATACCGTCTGGCCAGGATTGACCACGATCGGATCCTCCACCAGCAGCTTGATGGATGGGGAGGCTGTAAAGGAAGAGAGATTGGAGTCTAAGAATGACTGGGAGAAGATGGACAACTTTGGCAGTTATGACAGTTAACTCTGCAGAGAAAGAGCACAGCACTTCATCTGCCTTTTCCACGTTTATGAAGACACCTTTGTGAATTGTTGGGTGTAGTTTTGGGTTTACGATGCTAAGTTTCAAATAAAATCCGTCTTACCTGTCTTATTGGTGAGTCTGAAGATGACACTGCGGTCGGGGATCCCACACACATTTCTGACAGAGGCGATGCAGCTGTAGTTTGCATAGTCCTGAGGACGCAGGTTCTTCAGCTTCAAAATCTTCGTTTCCCCCTGCAGCTCAGACCAAACCAATACTAGTATGAAAATGTGTGTAAATAGATCAACATAAGCAAGTAAAACAGATCAAAAGGCCGAAAAGCTCAACAGGAGGGTCAAACATAAATATATATCGTTTTTTAACAAAGCTAAAAGTTAAATGAAAAGGCAGCAAAGTTTAAGAATATTCCTCTAAAATCACGATAAAAAGGTTTTTCTGATTTTTCAAGACAATTATTTTCATTTTGCCGACATGTGGATTAACCCCATTCTGTGTCCCAGCAAACCGTTTTTGAAATGTGGATGGTTCAGTGGGGGATCCCTCCACAAAAACAAGCGATATTACAGATTTTGTGTTTGATTCCAGCTGGGCCTGTCAGCCATGAGCCCCGCCCAGGGGGCCATGATGACAATTTGAACCTCTGATCTGACTGACTCCAGCGTGAGGGAGTTGAGGCGAGGGTGCAGGGCAGATTGAAACATGAGCCAGCCTCATGCTGAGGCAGTCCACACAACATGGCAATCACTCGCATCTTTCAAACCCCTTCCTATCCAGTGAGGCTCATGGATAAGTAAATTGTATTAGATTAGCCATGCAGCCCACACTCCACTTCCTTTCTTCCTTTCTGTCACCCCCTCTGCTTGGGAGCAGATATGGTGAGATGAGGTCTCTGGTACTCAGACTTTAGTCACAGCAGGGGGTAGCAGAAGGCCGGGAAGGCGGGGGCGGGGGCAGATTGGACGGAAATCTATTTGGAAAATGCAAGGGACAGAGAAGGAATGGAAAGGACAAACACATTAAACCGAATTGGACAGGGGGAATTGACGGGACATATTGATGGAAAGATTGAACGCTAAAGCGCACAGGAGCTTTGGGAACAGGATGTGAGGCTGTGGTAAAGGGCAAAGAAATTATAGAAGGAATTTATTGTCGGTGTCAGGGGGAAATATTTTATCTCCAGCTTTGTTTTACCCTTCATTTTGGGATTAAATGTGTATTTTAGATGAATAATCAAAACCTGCTAGTTGAACTTAAACTTATTACCCAGAAGGGAAACTTGCATGGGGGCCAAGAAACAGTGACTTGATTGTTATGTGACCTTCAGCTTGGCGCATTATGTTGTTAGCTGGGGTTTGAATGGTTACCATGCCCCCCCCCCCAATTATGTGCAACTATTTGATATGAGCTGAGAATCTGATGAGAGAGGAAATTGCTGGATTACACTTTTGATAATTGCTCTACTTTGACACACTTTGTGGCAAGAATTATGTAGTGAGAGGTAGAAGTGAAAGAGCAGAAAGGACGTGGTGTCTACTATAAAAGCACTGCTCAGGGCCTCATTTAATCATGAACCAGTTCTACACCAATTTGAAAATGCCACCTCTGCATTTCTACAGTAACAGTGGGAATATAAAAACATTTGTTGGGCTGCGTTCCAGTCAAGTCTGAATAAAGAATATCAGAGGGAGGCAGGCAGAAAGATGAATTAAACAAAAATCTGGGCTGAAACAGCCTCAATGTGACCCCACAGGCTTGATTTGGGTCAATCATGAATTTGTTAATTGTCTCCGGATATTTCAGCCCAATTTGACCATATCACTGAAAAATATGTTATTAGCCACTTATAATAGCACATTAGCAGGAGTTTAGTCAGGATTTATTTAGGGTTGGACTCGCATAAAGCTAATCTCTGGGTTTGTGTTGCTCTCAAATTTTCAGACCCAATTAAAGCTTTAATAGAGGGCAGGCTGAAGATCGAGGAAAAGAGCAAAGAGGAATGAAGAGCAGGACGGAGATGGGAGGAGTGTCTGATGAGTCCCAGTTGTTCAGCTTCTTCAGTCCCCTACACCCACTCCATTAGTCCCCAGCCATCTTTCTCCATTTGGCCAAACATCAATTTCACTTTCTTTTCCTCTCCCTCTCTCTTCCTCTCTGTGTTTCCTAAACCTCTTTTCACCCTTTTGCACGTCTCTTTCTCTGTCTCGTAGATTTCCACCCTCTCTGATGCCCAATCCCACAATCACATTCAATTCCATCAATTCAAAAACTACAATTCCCTTACTAGTGAAAGAACAATCCCACTTGGTCTCTTTGTTGACAGTTTGAGGTCTGTTTTAGACCAAAGCCTCTCCGTTTTTCAGATTGTAAAGAAAATCCACTTGCTCCATTTAACTGATTGGGAAGGAAACCCAAATCCTTCTGCTTCTGCAAAGGCTGTGAAACAGAGCCAGTGAAGCTGTTATTGCTTTTCATGGCCGTTAATGAGAACAACTTTTACTATGCCACCGCACAGCGAGGGGTGGTGTTCGGGTTTGAGGTACAAACCCCCCAGTGCTACAGAGTCTAAATCCAAACACATGCAGGCAGCACTATTATTACAGTACTTCACATAGTAATATGTCACTTTTGTAAGAAGTGTTGATTAATTAACTACCAACTGCGACTGACTCATCACTGTAGAGAAACACAGGAAGACTTACTCATTGCCACAAGAGGTGGATAAAGGTCATCATTTACATATTTCTTTATAGCCCTTCAGTATATGTAGAACATTATCCACAATGTCTCGTACTACAGTAAAGTTTGATTTATGGTGATAGAATTTGGACCCAGAATTGGGTCTGTACTTTCTCCGGTGTTTGCCTTTCATAGATGAAGAACACCGCAGGAGAATCTCTGCTCAACACAGAGCGTGGTGCAGGATGCAGGAGGTAATGTATACATTACGCAGTGTTTTGGTTTCCAGGACATCGACACTGGGGCTCTTGGTTCTCACTGTCTTTCTAAGTTGACCTCTTTCGGCGTGCCTCCAGAGATATTTGTATTCTTTTATTTATTTATTTTTTTTCAGTTTCGCATCTGTCTTATGTTGGAAATGTCATCAACGCATAACTAAAACTATATATATATAGTTTTTTGAAATGGTTTAAATGCAGTACACAGGATCAGTAGAAGTCTGGATATTGTTTATATCAGCAAAGTTCTAAAACCCAATTCGTATGTTCTAATCCTCCGTGTTGCCTCTGGCTTACCTGCGTGAAAAATGGCTCGTAGATCTCCACACCCTTGTCCGAGCCCTGAGTCAGGACCTCCCTCCCGCGGTGCCAGCTGTAGCGGACAGGCGGGTTAGAGTTGGCCACGCAGCGGAGGAACACGGTCCTCTCGTAGTAGAACTGTTCCTTTGCTTCTCCTATACTCTGATGCACGGTCACCACTGGGTCGTCAAGGTCTGCGAGAAGAGCACACACAGAGCGGAGGAAACCGTCAATAAACACTTTTCTGTGAGTTGTTCAATTGATCAAGTCGATCATTTCTTACAAAGCAATCAATCATACTCAACACATTTCAGGCAGAAATGAAGTGTGTATTTCCTCATCTGTCGTAGTGAATATAAAGCAGCTATGACATCTTTGTACTCTGTGATTACACAAGCAATCCTCCCTCAATCCATGCTCCTTGATTGTGGTGAAAACTTTAACCTAAGGGGTCAGGATTCTCACTGCATTATGACGGCCACTTATTGGCATGTTCACACAGGTCGATGAATGAAAGGAGGTGAGAGGCTGACTACTTAAGTCAATAGGAGACAACCCAAGGGCACATTGACTGGAAAGTCAGTGTGCAAACCATGTTCCAAGTCTCGCTCCATTGTGCCCTTCAACCGTGAGCGAGGGTGACAAATACAGTGCACAAAATGATATTTGATGTCCATCACTTCAATGAATATTATTTGGCCTCCGATTCTGGCACTGCGATTTGACGCATCTGCTGTTCTACTCATTTCCCAGCAGATCTGATGGAAGTTTTTACACCAACACTAGACAGTTGGTTATTTGAGAAAGCGCTTGTGGTTGATTAAATGGATTCAAAGTTAATCATCTTACCCGGCTATCACATTAAGCCTTGGCAAATGGTGTTCATCATAGCTGTGGTGTCTTTTAGCATGCTAATACTCGCCTTTTAGATTATGTCCATTTTCACGCTCAAAGATCATGGGGAGCTAGCTGTTTCGCTTTCATCTCCATCCAAGATGCAATTACTTTTTAACACGAGTAAAAAGGCAATTTAAGGGGTATGATTGAGAGACACTAATGCAAGTTATCTCTAATGCTAAAATTCTAACAGATAAAGGCTGACCGTTAAAGGAAAAAGTGGTTGAGTGTATTAAAGAGTGAGTAAGTGTATCAGTGATGGAGCAACAAGGTGGATGATTGAATGATTGAGAGAACTGGTGTGTGAGTATGCGAGTGCAAACAGCTTACAGTAAATGAATATCCAAATCCATAACGATTATAAGCCTCCAGAGAAAAAACTGCACATGCCTGAGGTATTATTAATGGATGAATTCATCACTTTTAATTCAGTGGCTACCCACCCCTGGATTTGCTGAGGATCAGGTCCTAATCAAGGTGCCTGTGGGCCACAGAGCGCAGCATCCAGTCTTGACGCGCCGGCCTGAGAATGCTGATTCCTAGGTTTCATTAAAGACATGTTCTGCCCTACAGCTCCTTAATCAAAATCTAGCCGCGGTCAATACTTCATCCAGGATCCATTACAGTGTCTCAGGTAAGAGCAATTACCTCGAGGTGGGTGGAGAGAAAACAGGGGAGGGAGTAGACAACGCATCGGAGAAGACGGAGCGATTGCGGGGCTATTTTGGAGAAGCAGATTGCCCTAAATAAATACACTGATTCATTACAGAGGAGGAGGAGAAGAGTATGAATCCTGCATCTTATCTCTGACTTTCCCCAGCATATGTCTCATCTGTTTCCTGCATCAAACAGTCAATTTACCAAGTGTGGCAGAAATGGAGTGATTCATTGACAGCCCTATCTGCTGTGGAAAACACGTGTCTGTCGAGAGCTGGACCTGATGGGAGGTTGTGTTTTTTTTCGCCCCTTTTGGTGACAAGAGTGTGAGTGTGTGTATCTGTATGTTTGTGAATTCGGTGAGGAGTGGTTTGAGCTATTAAAAGGGCTAAAATGATATGCAGAGAGGGAGTGGATGCAAGGAGTGCAAAGTGATAAATATGGAAATATGGAAATATACGCACTAGATTAAAATTTGATGAATTTCAAACAAAATTCCACCTCCACCATCACTCTTTCTCCTGTAAGGATGTTCCGTGTGTGTGTGTGTGTGTGCATGTATGTGTCACCCTTGTGCAATTAGCTTCTGAAGTCACGCTTGACTGATTGTGAAGCTTAAATCCCAGAGCCCAGAGGAAAAGTACGGTGTACAAGCAGCCTGCGCCAGAGTTGTTAGGGTTTGTAATTGCAGGTTTATAGGTTCACGGGCCGGTAAATCTGTCCATGTACAGCGAAACGCTCCAGTGAGCTAACCTTAGCATCACTCCTGTTCAATCATGGCAAGTCACAAAGCTCTGAGTTGCCCTGATATTAAGACAGGGGGGGCGTGACACACGCAAGTCGAAATCCAGTTCTCTTCCATGTCTTTTGTGATTCTCTCGATCTCCAACAAAACCTAAAGATGCTGATATTCCTGTTTGAATAGCAGATGGTAGATTTCTACTTGATGGGCCTACCAAAACATTTGTTGGACAAATAGGCACAAGTGAGTGGTTTGGATGAAAGAGAAGATGGAGACTAAAGAAGGTGCTTCATTATCACATCAAACCTTAGCTCCTTCCTTTCATGTCCTCCCAACCCTTTCCCCAAAAAAAGAGCAGACACCTGCACAAAAACTCACACTCATTACCTCTCTCCACTTACCCACACACAGCCACCTACACACACATACACGCACAAATAGACACCAGCATCCCAACGCACACTTTTTGGGGGGCTGTCTCTCGGGTGTAACTCTAATATGGGTTTTTCTATTTTTTCTCCTCTTTGATGTCTTTCGCTCTCTCCTCCTGATGTACTGAAGTCGCCTGGGAAGCAAACACCTATCATGCTCCCACAGCGTCAGCAGTGAGTGACAGAGGCCTGCGATTAATTTCATCTAATCACCATCCCAGCTTGATTACCAGTGGGAGCCACTGACCTGAATGACATTCGTGCAACGCCTTTTATGAGTAAACAGCCCCGTGAAGTCAAAAGATGCGCAATTTGCTTATTATGTTGTGCCAAGAGTGGCAGCATGAGTGGAAGACAGAGGAGGAGGAGAGACAATCAGAGGGAAAGGAGGGTCGAGAGCGTAAAAACTTTTAAATTGACGCTGTCCAGATGCAGGGTTAATGAGGTGATGATACTGTATAGCAGCTGTCTCCTATACTTGTTCTAAATAAGGGCAGCTCGCTGTCATAGTGGGGCTTTTTTCCTATTTTTGCAGAAATATGAGCACAAGGCAGAAGCGATTAAAGAAGTTATTACCTGGCAGCTTGCCTCGCGAAGGATCTCACCTTCAAGCCTCTTTTTAGAAGCCGTAGTCTAAAAGCAAATCATAAAAAAAGGGAGAGATGCCTCCACATAAATACCAAGTAATATGATGTGAACTTGTGTATAATGTGGCTTTTTTACATATTAAGGCTGGGCTTCTGAAAATGTGTCTCTGGCCAGCTTAAATGCCCATCAATGGTGTCTGTGGTGTTTTTTTGTTTGAAATATCACTAGCACCGTCAGATGAATAACAAGTGCGATAATGTGCAGAGAGAGGACTGGATATGAGATTCAGCATCAGCAATAATTCCCTGCTAATGCATAATGCATGGGATTAATGCACTGTAAGAAGACCTTAAAACTGCAAACAATATGCAACATCAGTAGATTGTGTGTAAACACAGTACATCAAACAAGACAGCAAAAATAATGCATGTTACAGATGGCGTGCAATTTCAGTTTGCTGAATGGTGCACTTAAACACATTTCATTTATGTGGGTCAAAAGGTTAGTGAGCCATGTTGGTGATATATATAACATCCTGCTCATATGGAGGCCTCTGATGAATACACGAACACAAGCGTAATTTATTGTCAGAACATTTCCTTTCCCTCCATCTCTCAACCCCTTAGCTACAGTGACCTCTATCTCATGGCAACACTCCTTCATAACTAGCTCCTGCTCGCTGTATCTATCCACCGTCAGCTGTTGCCTCATACTTAAGTGTGATAGTGGTGGTGGACAGATGTGATGGGAGAGTGGGTGAGGGCACGATGCATCTATTTCCGCAATGACTTCATGCTGACAATGGTGCCTGTATAACAAAGATATTTCAGTAAACTGAATATCATTCTCTGAGACATGAGGTGCGAGCGTGAGCGGCTTCACCTGCTGCAGCGCTTCCTGTGCTGTCACTCCAGGGAGGAGCACGTTCAGGCAGTGTGTCATACCTGAGTGTGACAGCACATATTTCTAAGTTGAAAAACACTCAGTCACTGGACACATAATGCAAGGAGGTATAGCTAAGTGCATCTCACCACATAATTTAGATGGCAACACAAGCATGGCTGAAGATCCAGCTGATGTTTTATGGCTCTTACCATATCATGACTGATTATCACCAAGATGTAGATACAGTGACAGTCTGGCAGAACATCACTTCTGAAATCACATCATGCACGGGCAAGATTACTGAGAATAGCCAGATTGGGATATTAATTTGAAGTATATAAAATATCATATGACTAATACTGAGACCAGCCTGTGCTTGTCTGGAGGGAGGTAAGGGCTGCTTCTCCTAACAAGATTATCTTAACTTAACATTTGAATTAGTTAACTAGTAACGTTTTTAGATTGATTATGGTTAAATTGTAAGGTTTGTTAAATTTCTTGCAGGAGTAATTAGCTATTTTGAGAAATATGGTTATTTCTTACCCAAGTTAGAGATGTTTTAATCATGAACTAATGGGTACTTGTAGGTGTAATGAGTTATCTGTTCATCATGCTGAAATAAATTCTAAACTCTATAAATAATATATTATATATTAATCCTGTGATGCCTGTTGTAGTAAAACAATGTGCAAACATTATTCAAATGTTTTTTTAAATTCAATATGTTCATGTGAATTGAATGAAAAACATTGTTATGTTGCATCAGAGCAAATTAGGTGTTAGGTGACGAAATGTAAGTAACAATTGTTAGTTAGTGAGTGAATGTGTGTGTGTTTGCTTTAATATTTGAAGTCTGGAATTAGAAATTAATCAGAGGGGCAGTTGGCCAGGGGTCACAAGAACCCTGGTTTAATACCTTCTGAGATCAGGGGTTTATAAAGACTACTCTTCTGTCTCTGCCAGGAACACAGTGGGGGGGGGGACAAGTTGGGTTAAGGTTTGTAAAGGGCAACACACTACCCCTGCCATAGCTGCTGCTTGGCATGCCTCAGTGGTACTGTGAAACAAGTGCTGAATTATTCATCAGGCATTTCTACATTCCTGTGTTAACTTGAACTTAAATTTCTACTGAGGGAAGCTGCTTTCCTCTCTTTCTTTATAAAATCTCCTTTACTTGACTCCCGCAGCCCCACTCACACACACCTCATCAGGCCTGGTTAAGTGTAATCACTGCCAATTAAAGTAGCAATGCAGAATGGAGTCAATGGAGCGATAGTGAGTGATATATAGCAGGATATAGTGTTGGTAGTAGAGTAGCTAAAATGGAAATAGAGGATAATGGTCTCGTTAGTATTTCAAGAAGGTACTAATATGTACAGTAGAATGGTCACCTCAAGCTACTAGCTGCTAAATTGTAAGAAATTGTTTTAGATAATATGCAGCATAGATGCATTTCATTTGTGCTATAAACTAGACTTTTGATTGCATATTTTCTCTTAATTCAGTGCAATACAAATGCATGATGTTTAGCTTAGTGGATGATGTTTCCCTCCAGCCAGATGAAGTCATCCAGCGGTGTGTTGTTGAAACTGTTTCTTAAAGAGCAGGAGCTATGTTGAGGAAGCTGCAGCCCACCCAGGACTGCTACATGTCCATCTTCCTCAGTGACAGCGCTTTTCCAATTATGCTGTCTTTGGAGGAGCACTGCACGTCCGCAGGTGTGTGCACAAAACCAGTGTGCACAGGTGGACAATACGTGTGATAAATGGAGGGGCAGACATCAGCAGCCTCATGGAAGAGCATGCAACCCCTCACTTCCTCCTGGTGATGGAGATGAGGAAATAATGAGGCCCAGTTCTCCTGTGTGTGTGTGTGTGTGTGTGTGTGTGTGTGTGTGTGTGTGTGTGTTAGGGGATAAGTAGTAATATATCTCCTCTTCATCCTCTCCCTCAGACAGTGGCGTCTGCCTCAGCCTATCTCCTCTCTAATTCATCTCACTAGAAAACAAGCAGGCCACAGAACACTGGTCTTAACAAAACCACCACCACCTAGAAACCATCCATTGACTTGGAGGCAAAGCACCGGTGACATAATGGTGTTCTGGTGTCAGCCAAATGACCTTCTTCTTTGTTGGGGCTGGACGAATGGGAGATCTTTACTGTTACTTAGAAACTGAATAAAGTACAAATAAAGCATAGAGGCTAGAGAGGGGTATGTTTCTTATAGAAGTGTGCGTGTGTGTTTGGCATAACATACTGTAGTGAATGAGAGGAAAAGGTTAAAAAGAATTCCACCTGTTGTGTTCAAATGCAGGCTGGCCTCCAGTTGGCTAATGCTTGTTTGACCATTGACGTAATGTCTGAATTACAAGCCAACACTCCAAAGACACCACAAGAATGGACATTAAATCAGCCAACTGTTTCGTTGTTGCCAGCCAGTGAGTCACAGCAACCTCATCTCAAATCAGTGACTTCATGCATTTATGAATGTGTTTGCTTTAGATCAAATTAAATACTTTCTTTAACAGATAAGTCAGTGGCTAACACTCAAGAATGAACTCTCACTGCATTATGTCCCATCTCAACACTCCGTTAAGGAGTAATGAGGACATTTTCATGCACGCCTCAAGTGTTCTGTATGAAACTACATTTCATACCATCATTACTGATTCTCTTTTTCTTTTCCGTCATCTCATATCAGCCTACCCCCTCATAAAAAAGAAAAATAAATCAGTAAACAACTATTTCATTGCTTATCTCCTTGGTGATTTGCACAAACTAAATCTTTGCACATTTGTTTAAAACACTATTCTTCAACATAATTTTGCCTCAGAACATCTCAAGACTTTTACTCTCATGAGACACTTTCAAACATTTTAGAAGTCACAGGCAGCCATTAAATGTTATTTTGCTTAAGAAGTTAAATTTTCAGTAGTTCAATAAATATAATTCAAAATAAATTATTGTTGTGCAACAGCATGAATTTGATTGTTTGCACATCTCCATAATTCAGGAGTGCAATAACATCTGGCACAAAAGATGATACAAAATAAGCAACTTGGACAAAAACAAAATAAGAAATCATGACTGCAATTATTTGTTCTGAGTTTTTCTGAGCTAAAAGAAAATGACATAAAATAGGAGACTGGCATGCCCTTCAGGGTTGTCCCTTCTTGCTGAATGCCTGTCACATCACGGTCAGGTCATTGCTGTCAAGCATCATAGCCACTGTCAAAAAAAAAAAAAGTAGACATGGAATGTTGAGTAGAATGTCTAGAGCACCCTGCTTAATTGACAGCCTCCATGACCCGAATTCAGATCAGTTTTGGTTAAACCCAATTGCAGGTGGCATCATCATCACTATCATCTGACATCATTCAGCTCACCGAAGAGAAGCAGTTCCTGGGGTTAGTGTGTATATGTTGAATAATTTAGTATGGCCCACAAAAGATGTTCTAAAAAATGGAATGCCCCTTGTTAAGAAAAAAGTTCAACACCCCTATTTGGAAGATAGTCCATATCCAAAACACAGGTGGAAAGATAAATATGAACAGTGTCGCTACATCATCTCTGGCCTTTCCTTACCCAGGGAGAAATTGTTGAACAAAAACTACAAAAGCATTCAATTCTACAAGACATAATCACATTAGCATTTTCACACAAAAAAAACACAGTGTAGCATGTTTTAGCTCCTGATGAGCAGAAAAACAGAAGCACTAGATGAAGTGGACTTCTGATTAAGGGCCCCTCCCAACAACAAGTCCTTGAAAGAATAATGGGCAGTCTTGAACTGGCTTTACCTCCATTAACCACACCAGCAAACATTTACATAATGTTCACATAATGTGCTGATTCATTCTATCCTGATTCAAACAAGGCTCCGATAACTCACCCTGGCTGTATCACACCATTCATCACACTAGGTCATTTACATCTAAAAGCACTTTGGAGCTGCTGCACATATATCTTCGTCTACATACATTATGAGATCTTTTGGAGAGATTGTCCAGTACAGCATCTGGTTTCACATAGGACAGCATCAGATAGACATACTAACGTGGTACTCCTCAGTAATTTCTGGCAAACAAATTGTAAACTAAGGATTAAGGTGAGGTTATATAATGTTTGAATCCAATTCTAAAGAGGAGGAAATGTGCTTGAAATTGATTAAATTAAAAATGTGCTTCTTTTCATTTCCTCATAGATGTGTCTCACAGACTAAAAACATAACATAACCATTTACAAAACCAACCCAAGAAGCCACGGTCCAATCACAGCTAAGCTGCCCCCGATGAAGCACAGGAAACCTGCCATACATACATTTACTGGATGATGTAGCCATGTGCATGAGACTGCAGTAAGTAATACACTGCATTTACAGATTTTGTAAGGTGCTTTATTTTTTATAACCAAAGAAACACAAGAGCTGAAGTGTGATGAATCAATTAAAGAGTGCTTACATAAACTCAAAGCATTAGTACATCCAGTTAACTGGATCACAGCCCTAAGTAGTATATTTATACCATTGTAGGCTACTTCCCAGGCCAAGTTTATCATTAGCCAATTACATAGTTTGTGTGATGACAGGACAGGTAAAAAAGCCTCATTCACAACTACCACAAGCACTGCATAGTATTTCACCATAGTGAGGTGGCTATAAGAGGTTATGCTATGTTCTGTTACTTAGGGTGTGTCCAGCTCTGAACCAGTGCTTGGATTGGATTCATAGACTGACTATAAACAGGGTAAGCACAATGATGCACCAATGGATGGATCATCTGTTCTTGTATCCATAACATATACATGTATAATACAATCCTTATACAGCCTGCAGAAGGTTCAGCAGTTAAATATGATGTATTCATTCATTCAATCAGAGACATAACTCAACCTAATGAACTTGCCTCTAGCACCTGCTGCATCCAACTGAACCCACTAATCGATATGCTCCTCTGAGACCACCATCCCACGCACTGAGATCACTATCCCACACAAACACCCAAATAAATTACCTAGTTACTTTAAAAGAGCCTCTCCAGGGGTATAAAAACACAAGCACAGAGTGCAAATGCAAACAATGAAGGGATACAGGAGTTAATAAGAACTGCAGCCTCAGTCAAAACTCAGTTTTTATCACCATGGTCTGAGAGTCAAGACTTTCTCCAAAAACCCTCTGCTCCTCTTGCTCTGCACACACATTTACTCAGGCATATCACAGCAGGGCAGCGCGGATTGTACACCTGATGAGATAGGGAGCACCAGTTACACTGACCGACTGGATAATGCAAAGCCTGCACGGCCGCTAAACAAACACCATCAGCTGCTGTTTGGTCTCTGAGCTCCTTCATGAACTCCATTGATGGAAGGCAAACATAAAGCAGACACACTCCCCCAAGTCGGCCTCGCACTGCACCTTGCTGCACAGCATTGCACAGCTGAGGAGGTGTACGCCAAGACGAGTTAATCCTTTGACATGTACGTGTGAGTCAGGACCTTACTGGTGGAGAGTGTGCTCATGCATAAGCATGTGCTTGAACCTAATGGTTAGCCTCCATTTTTTGTTTCCTCTCACATGCGCAAGCAAACAAAGAAATGGACACACGTTCACACGTCTCAAAATCTAGATGAACGCAGCAGTCGCCAAAAAAAAAAGAATCCAGCTCAGACTCCAGTCCACGTGCAGACAAACAGACACAAACGCAGAGTATCCTCATTAAAATTCTCTGGTGCGTTCAGCAGCAGTGTGGACTAGGGGCTGTGCGAGTCCCTCCGTAGATAACATAGAGAAAGCAGCCTATTGTCTTATTCTAATCCTTCTTTTGAAGGAATGTAGTGAGAAATATCAGAGAAGAGGAAAGATGTGTGTGGAGGCTTCAGTAAAATGATATCTACAGCACAGCAAGTTGTTTCTCACAATATATGCACCACCTGATTGTCATAATTTCACAGCCACTGACAATCCGGCTCTGGCAGACGAGACGGACAACATTAATATTGCCTGTCCAACATTAGCATATGGACGAACAGCTTTTTCTTTCATGTTCACTCTGTTGAACATATTTTTCTTTTTTTCTCTCCGCACTGTATCTTTGTACACCTGTCGAAACAATTTTTAAAGTGGGTTTTTAAGTGGGACCTTTATCACAACCTGCACAGTAAATGCTGACCTGGACTGAGTAGGTTTAAAGCATAGCAATTCATTCTCCATTTTCACCCTCAGCTGAAACCATTTGCTTCATTGCTTCATTGCTAAAAAGTGGAGAGCTACTATTAAGTTATTTCCTGTGTTGATTAACACAGCAATTAGTTGCAAAATGGAACGATTTGAATGAATTGAAAGAGGTTACCACAGTCTGAGGTGGATGATGTTTCCTGAGCTTCAAATTGTCTTTTTGTCTAAATAAAGTCTAAATATGTCAAAGACTTGTCACATTTATTTAGTTTAAAATGGAAAATGTTTGGCACTTGTGTTAACTGCAGGTCTCCTGTTAGAAAATGAATCACAACAGCACTAATTAACCCAATCAGAACACTGTGTTAATCCATTAGAAATGTATTGTAAATCAATATTCAAACCTCCTTATTAACAAACTATTTTATATTTCACTTGGATGGACATTTTGCTTGGACTCTTTCAGAAATATGGTGGCGACAATTGTCAATGAACTCTGCACACCTGCAAAAAAATAAAGCAGCCCCTACAGATTTCTTACACCCCCCTCCATCAGTCATTCAATGAAACATTAGATGCCGCAGCAAAATTAATGCAGCTGAAATTAAATGAAAACTCTGAAAAAGGCTCCCGGTAGGAAAGAGAAGTGAGCGTTTTAAGCTTAAAATCGATCAGTGCAGGAGTTGGGCAAGGTTCTTTATTAACTTTGCAGAGGACTTTCCCCACAGACCGAACTGCGAACAAACACAACTGAGGTGTCAGCAGGTATAAAATGTGCTTAGATGGACTTCTGAGCTTTGTAAATATGTTAGCTCTGAGCTGGCTCTACAGCTAATATTAGCTCCTCTGGCCTGCAGAGGTCAGTTATATTCATTAATTACCCTTCCTGTCTCCGTCTGCTGCTCACAGACAACTCTGGGAACAGAAAACTTTTACCTGTCTACCTCTACTTTCAGTCGCTCTTATTCATTTATTTAACATCAATGAAAGTGAGTCAAGCAGACAGAGGCTGCATCGATGATTCCTTTTTTCTCCAGAAAACACACTTTGATGTAATAAAGTTGCATGTATGAATAAGATCTCTTGTGCTTATTTTCTAAATTGTAAACAAGACAGTTAATATCAGGGAGCAGAAGCAAATAAATGGTCTCAAAAGAAAAGCAGAGGGAGTAATAGTGGAACGATCATTCAGATTTTAAGCCTCTTAATGTAAAACAAGCTGGAGCCCTTTGTATGCAGCATATCTTTCTTTTGCAGTGATGGTGCAGCCCATTACTGGTGTGTGCGTTATTTCTTAGATGTAAACAGAGCGCTTTGAGAGAGCACACGCGGCAGATATATCCGAGAGAGACAGCAGACATAATTCAAGGTGTTGTTGTTGGGAGGTCCAGCTCCAAAACACCAGTTTTTGCTAATTAAAAAATCGTAGCTGCAGACAACTAAAAATAGCGCCTACTGCAGAGGTCCATCAATTAAATTCACCCACAGGGGACAGCTATTACATTGCTCAGGAGGAATGATGTGCTTTTGCTGGATGTGCAACATAACACAGTGCCAGCTAATGAAGAACACACATACAGTGTTGCAAGGCCAGATGCAAGGACGTCATCCAGATAACAATTCGATGTGCTACGGTGCAAAAAAGAAAACCTGGTGAACATTAATCTTGATTTTATACAAGTATTTGAAGGTTCTCCCTTTATTATGCTTCCAATATTCTTCTTTAGTTCATGTTCAGATTTAAATCATTAGCTCTTTTTAATTGTATCACTAAACAGAATAATATTACTTTATTACTAGTACTTTATGACTTATTATTTAATTTGTTGCATAAGCAATACATCGACACATATATTGAATCTTTGTTACATTGCTATTGACGAAAATTATTTTACAATTATCATTGATATTGTGCATTGAAATGTGTTTACTTTTATGTTTGTGCACAATACACTGTTACTGATGCTGATATCTGCGAGTCTAAATCTCATAAAGGCTCATAAATATAAGTAACATTAGTAATAGCAGCACGTTCACGACATGTTCACAATAACAGAAAATTCATGACTACAGTGTGTCCAGGATAACGGCAACGACACCTGATTCTCCAGTTCGGGGTTGAGCTTCATTGGATTTTAAATAATCAGGTGAACAGCTCTTTGTGCTTCAGGGTTCTGTGGACTGAGTGCAGCAGCAGGTCTGTACCTGCTGCAGCTTTATTACTGCAGGTCGCTTATACAATTCAGAGGGAAAGCTGCAACCGGCATCAACACAGGCCAAGCAAACATGCATGTTTAGAATGAGCACTGCGCTTTAACCACCATGAAAACCGACCTCAAAATACCAGATGATGAAGTTCACTGAGGAAACACACACTCTGACTGTCCTCAGGTTCTGTCTCCAGATTGTTATCTGGCTTCATTTCCACGTCTGCTCCTTCAGCTCTTTAGTGTAGCCGAGGCAAAATGGTGCACAGAGGAAACAAGGCTCTGACTGTCAGTTGTTGAGAAGCATTCAGCCCCTGCTCTGCTGCTCCACTATAAGGCCCTCTTCAAGATTTCTACACGTTTCAATTCAACAACCTCTCTATGTCAGTCCAAATAGGTCCAACAGGTACAAGGGTAGGTGGATGTGTCTGCGTGTGTGTGTGTGGGTGGGGGGGGGGCTGGAGATATAAAGTAATTAATAAAAGCTGCTCTCAATACATCTGATGATGATTTTACCATCACTGCTCCCAGTAGTGTACATCTGCATACAATTTTTATAAATACCCATATTTATTATCACTAGTAAATACACTGCCACACTGTCTTCTTGTAAATTCATTGCACACTGAATATGTTCATATGTATATAGCAGTGTATTCTTTCTATTCTATTGTCTTACCTTTAAATTATCTTGCTTATTTTTCACTATTGTTATTGTTTTTATAAAACACAACTGTCCTGTTGCTGCTGTGACAAAGAAATGTCCCCGTTTGTGGGACAATAAAGGTATTCTGATTCTGATGATACACCTACATATAAACTAATGTGACTGTGCCAGCTTGTCGAGGTGAAATAGGACAATCAATTTCAAATCGATAAAAACAATGACAATAAATCACCATCTTCTTTAACAGCTGCTAATGAATCTTCCTGGGCCGTTGCGTTGTGTAAAAATAGAGAGGTTGTGCTAACAGTCGATGGCTGTGTCAGGGTAATAAAAGTGTTTTAGCTTAATTAACATTCTCTGGAGAGCGTAGGGGTCTCTTTAGGTGCACTGACTCCAAACAGCTACATTTTCATTTCCAGCAGAGACACACAGTGATGTTATATTAGGCTGCAAGCATTCATGTTGTTACACAGTGATCAGCACTAATCGTCTGTGTCAGTTTGATTCCTTGTACAAAAGATTAAGATTTAAAATATTTTGGGGAATTCAACTAATCATTTTGCTGGACTTTCATTTGCATAATCTATTTTTGCGGGTATGATTATATAGAAAGTAAAATATATTGGTTATCATTTAAAAAGAATGTCTAACTGTGCTGCCAGCCCACCATATATGTTGTTCTGCATTGCAACAAGCCAGACTTTGATGCATAATCAGACCTGTGAATAGAACATTTGAAGGGTCACAGCTGGCTGCTATCTGTGTGAGCAAAGAATCGAGCAGACGACAATGTGACTCTGATCGTACTCTTGTCAATTTCAAATCCCACATAGAAAGTCATGGAGCAAACCGGATATAACATTATTACTGTGAGCCAACAGTGCTTAATAATGTTTAGTCAATGCTCAATAAAATCTTATTCAACTTATTTGGCTTGTAATAACAAAAATACCACTGACAGCTATTGGAATTATTATGATTTCAGTACAACATCTCTTAGACATGTGACTTCAGACTTACAGTAGACATCCACCCTGATGGACTTGATGGCGGGTGAGCCGAGACCGTTCTCTGCCTTGCAGTAGTAGCGACCTCCCTGGGTCCTCAGGATCTTTGCAATGTGCAACGTTTCATTGAACACACTGGAGTCCTGGAAGCGGTCCGACACACTGCCGGCTGTCTTGGTCCATCGGATCTGGAGAGAACAAAAGGAAAGAAAAGATAAATTCCTTCCTCGTCTAATTTGACTTGTTCACCTTCTGTTCCAGTATGCAGCCAATGAACTGAGGCCTCAAACACAGCTTCATTTGCAAAGAACAGGGCTTAAAGGAAGGGGAGTAGTGCAGCAACATCCATTATTGAGCTGACACTTTAGAAATAAAAACATGAAATGACTTGGCTTGCTATGTTTTTTTAAATTGAGTCAACAAATAAAATGTAATGGCTTTGTAATCTTATGGACAATAAATGGTAAACGGACTGTATTTATATGGCACATTGCCAGTGTTATCTATACTCAAAGTTCTTTAGAGTACAAGCTGCATTCACCCATTAACACACACATTAACAGAGCCTCACACGCTCGTCACACACTCTCAGCTGTCAGGGTCAAGTTGGAGGTCAGCATCTTGCCAAGGACACCTCAGCATTCAGACTGGGGGAGTCAAGTATGGAAATACTAATTCTTTCATTCTGGTTCTGATAAGTGGACGATCCACTCCATCTCCTGAGCCATGGATGAGGAAAATATTTCTTCATCTAACTCAATTAATATTAAAGTTGCAAAGTTGTTGTCAATACTTTGTTTATGGTGGTTTTGACCAGAGTGGAGGCCAGGTAACTTTAAAACAGGGTCTACTAATCATTTCTGCAGGGGCTTATCTCCACACATATCATCTTACAGGGAAACTTGACGTCCCTAATGAGTGTTTTGGTTGAAACGAGTATAGAAATTCTGTCTCTGCGACGTCCACTAGCCAAAAGGTCAGTGGTTCCCTGGTTCCTCCAGTCTGCATAGCAGAGTGTCCTTGGGCAGGACACTGAACCCTAAATAATTCCCGACGGCTGGAGTGTGTGAATGATGTGTGATAGAAGAAGGGCTGTGTGTAAAAGTGCCGTTTGAATGTCTGTGTGAGTCAATTTCACTTGCACTATAAAGCACTTTGAGCAATCAATAAGACTAGAAAGCATGATATAAAGGAAGTCCATTTACAGTGTACGATCTAAAATTTTATTTGGCAAATATAACTGTTAATGTTGTGTGACAAATTTCACGTCTGGAATATAGCCGACTGGAAAAGTCTCCCTGACCCTGATGTGCAGTGACACTAGAATTCTGAGTAGTAACTACTCAAAATATGGAATCTTAATAATTAAGAAAGATAAATAATCAGAACAAAAGATAATTATTAGGCAAAATAAGCTTTTTTTTTCCAAAACTGACATTGAGTTGGCCTCAAAATGAAAGAATCTAGTGCCTTGAAATTTTGAGTTTTTCTAACCTTTTCATTTTTGCATTGTTCCGCCCCACAGTGTAAACAATGGTTTAATAAAGCAGGTCTACTTTATGTTTTACTCATGTGAAAAGCATTGGCTAAAGTTCTTCCGGTAACTTCCATCTTTCCTTTGTTCCACACAAGAGTGACCTCGGTGGCTCTCTCAGCATGAGTAGCTTTCACCAACTGATGAGACCTAGTTAGCCCATGGCATTGAGGTGTAATGAAAGGTGAAATAGTGTTACTCTCCAACACCAGGTTGTAATTGACTCTCTATCATCTCTCTCTCCTGTCCTCATTAAAGCATACAGTATGAACAGGTCTGCGACGACTCTGGCCTGGGGGCCACACAGCCACAACCATGGAGTATAAAGCTCCATTCAATCCCTCATCCTAAGTAAGCCGCAGATGGACTGGCTTTGCCTGCAGAGCCTCACATATCTCTGTCTAGGCAGGGGTGGCTATGAATTAGAATCCAATATCTTCACACTGTATGGTGATAGCATCATCTTGGATCCTGATAACATCCCATTTTACAGAGATAGCATCAGATGGAGCAGGGATATCATCGCATGCAGGGATGGGGATTGGGTGCTATCTTGGGAGATTGCAGCTGTGCCGCTCGAACTGTGGGGTTTTAACCATGACAACTCCGGCCTGAGGTCACGACAGCTTGAATTTGGTCTTTTTCCCAACAGACAGCTTTACCTGCAGAGCCTCACAAAGGAAATGAAAGGGTGGGCGACAAAAAACTGATAATGGTGACCCATTCCAGAGGCTCTCTGTGCACCTTGGGGATAGAGGATGACAAGGAGCAGTGAAAAGTTGAAGTTTATCCGAGTTTCAGAATCTCTGTCTTGATTTTAAAGTAGAAGAAATAAATGAGCTTACTCTGAAACTTACAGACTGTGTTCACCCTTTAATCGACCTATGTCTCTGAAAATGTCTGTAGCTAGTCTATCCCTCTGTCTAATTCCTTTATACAAGCTGGATATATGGATATATCCCCCAAACAAGTGCCTCTACTTAAATACCGTCCAGAAAAAGCTTCACATGACTTGTTTCAACTGCATACATCAAGAGGAAAAGCCACTGATCAATGCTAAAGCTCCACAGTTAGAAAATCTTGGGCCCCATTATATCCGTTAGAGACATCAAGGGTTATCCCTAAAGTGAAATAAGTTGTTAGCATAAATTAGATGGGGCAAAGTTTTTGAATAATGTGTCATTCTCCTACAGTTTTCTGGATCCTCTCATGCAAATACAAAGCACGCTGGCTTATGACGACCTCAGCAGAATTCAATATTCTCCCAGCTTATACCCCCAGTTATTTCCCTTTGCCTTTTGTGTAAAGAGCTTTGAGTTTTAGGAGCACACTGTATCAATAAATGCATTGTCGGAGTGACACTAAGAAGTGGGTATTCAAATAACTCCTCACACCATCAAAAGGAAGTGCTTCTGTTTGTTTCACAGGGGCAGCAGACCACATTATTGGTGAGCTTTCAACTCTCCCTGTAGCCTGGAGCTATTTTCATTCCATCACTCCTCTGACTTTTTTACATCTCAGCACCACTACCCGCGGGGGGAGTCCTGAAGTATGCCTGGTGAGAACAGTTTGACCCTCTTCACTCTGCTTAGTGCAATGCAAATACTCTTGATCTGAGAGGGGCTGGCGAATTTGAGCAATATGATAATTGCTCCTCCTTGCCCACTGCCAGCCTGGCTGAGTTTTTTTTGGCCATTTGCTGCAGCTTCTTTCTCAATCCTCAGCTGAAACTCATAAGGTGCACACAACTACACACAAGGGGATAATTTAAACAGCCCGAGATGTACAACCCAGCTGCTGTTTTCCAGCAGAAATGTATTATTCCTGCCCATGCCTTGAAATTGCAGGCATATATTATTAACATGAAATGTAAATGTAGTCTAGTTTTCATGTTTCACCACACACTGAAAAAAAGAGTGGTGCATCCACGTTTAGTTTGTTCTATTAAAAAAAAAAGAACATGACATCACTTAGTTCCACAGGGAATGGCAGAGTCAACACAATAATAACGCCATTTCTCCTTAAACCAGACAACCCAACAGAAAGATCAACATTTGCTTACGAAGAACACAGAAGCTCGTCTAGCTTAGTATCCAACTGCAAATCCGAACAATGTTTGAGACCACACATGCGGCGATGTCACGGTAAGAGCTAATTAAAATGCGCCCAGTGTCTGTTGTTATGCAGGGATCATATGCTGGAGCACGCGTATTCAGTGAATCTCCCATAATGCCTGCTGTGACGCTTCCCTCTCCTCCAACTACAGACTGGTTTCTAATTGCTTGCCATCTTTTCTTTTAGGCACTGGTGGTGGTCTGTGCGGCTCAGTGGTGCAGCCAAGTGTGGCTGAGCATGACAATCAAATGATCAGAAGAGGCGGTGGGGGGTCCAAATCACAAATTGTGAGTGCACAGACTCTGCAAGTTTATATTAGAAAACACTGGCCCTCATAAGGATGGATGATCATGTGAAACGCGCCAATGTCAATGCTTTGCTGTTCAAACTACAAAACACAAATAAGAATCTAAACTGCAAAGGAATCACACACTAAACGACATTAAAATGAAATAATAATAATAATGTTGATTAATAATAATTAAATAAATTAATAAACCTTCAATTTAAAATGTTTCCAGAACTACACGTTTGTCTGACTACTGTAAATAATTTCACTCATGTGCATTAGACAGGGTGTAGTTCAAGGGGAAACTGCACCTTATATGGTTAAAAAAAAACAAGTTCAAAAACACCATCTGCTAAACACACCAGCACTGTAGGCTAACTGTCATGGGAGCATCCAAAACAGATCACATAGTCCAATTGGTCTGTATAAAGCGAAATGTCCCAGGGCCCCAGGTCAGCTTATTTGTACTCGCTGACCCATGGCGCTGTGAGTTGAATCTGGCTGGCCAATAATTGAAACAAAAAAAAAGGTGTTTGCAATGTGGTGTTGCTGGCTACTGCAGCCTGGTACTCAAACAAAGTAGTGTGGACATAATGGATGGAGGCCAGGGCAGGGGAGACAGGGGCAGATGGCTTCATCATCAGGGACTCTTTGATGTCCGTTCTTAACATCAAAGACAATGAATAAAGCTGGAACACGGTGACCATGAACAGATAAAGCTATATATTCTCTCCTCCTGCAGAGAACAAGGCAAAGGGTTTATGATTCATTGAGTTTAATGTACAAAGGCTAAATTTCGGTCTTATTTTCAGTATTTAAACACAAAGTCCAGTTTCACCAGTGGATATGCAGATCTGGAGAAGACCCACACAATCTGGGCTCTCACTCCTCAGATAACTTTGGATCTTACCGACTGGGTAAGAAGGAAGAAGAAGAGGCAGTAGATGGCGGTAATGCACTTTGATGTTGCTTTCCAGACCCCCAATAAACTGAACAAAGAAGAAGTCATTTTAAATGTAATTACCCACAAATTTTCTGTCTAATCAATTAATCAACCAATCCATCCAATGCCATCGCCCCTCATCCCCCTACTAATTGCCTATCCCTTAAGACTGCTCAACACACCAAACACCATGGGACATCTTCAAATTGCATTGATGTTAAAATCAAGTTGATAGAAAACAGCAAAATAGCAAATCGTATAATTTGAGTTGTATGCAACTGATGTGTGTGTATTAATACATTTTAGAAGAGTCACCATAAGGTATAGCATTTCTGCTCCATGTGCACAAATTGACCCCATGAGCACGGGGCTGTGATGGACTCAATCTCGTCCCTCCCTGTGCACTGGCAACCGCTCAACACTCGCTTGCCAAGTTGACTTTTGATACTTTGGAGGGAGGAACAGCTCCTGATGTATCTGCCCTCTTTATATGCTCAAAACTGCTCACACTCCGACTTCATGACTCCGTTATTGATTATTCAATTAATTGACTAACAATTTCAGCACTTGCTGGAGGGAGATGAGAGAGAATGATAGAGAGATAGAGTGAAGTAGAGAGAGAGCTTTTATAAGACATGGAGCAGGGAGAGGTTTTCATTTTCCTCTTAATCAAGTAATCCTTTAATCTATAATCTGTCCAAAAAAGTGAGGTGGAAATCCAGCAGCCTGACATCTTTTAACTTCTCTCTTTGTCTGACTAACAGATTGCCGCAACATTTGTTTGAGACGTTCATATTCCCCACAGGATCGATTGAAGTAACTTTCTTGTTTCCTTAACTTTTCATCCAATGTCATCACTAGGTCATCAGAGTGAGGGAAACCACTGGACACAACTAATACTTTGTTTTCTCCTTCTCCTCCTCCTCAGAGATCTGTATCCCACAAATCCTTCTAGTGACCTCTGCACAACACATCTATGAGAATTCTACTCCATCGCCCCCTCAAGCCTGCCAGATGCCAACAGTCCCAGTCTTCTTGCACAGCCCATAGTAACGCCTTCAAATGCCAAACCCACGGGGCAGCAGGGGAAAAGCACATATTATACGGCGTGCGGTTGACTGACAGGGACATATATTTATTTGACAATTAAATGGGAAGGCAGACAAGTGTTGCTGCCGCCACTAGTGTGCTTGTTGTGTGTCATTGTATGTGTGTGTGTGATTGGAAGCATAAAGGAATTTATTGTTAGAAAGCCTCTGCTGGGGAGGGGGGTTAGAAAATCTCCACCGTGAGGAGGCTGCTGCCTGGTTGGACACCATCCAGAGACTCCATCAGTAGGAAGGCCTGATGGGCGTCTAAGTAATTTTAGCAGTGTGCATATTGATGGACATTTGAAGGACTAAATGGTGGAGAAATTGCCAACTGCTGCCCCATTTACCCTGTGGTTGGTCATTTGTGGTGCTGACGTTGGACTTGGCTCAATACCACCCCTGTCCATTATACCAGGGGAGCGAGTCTTCCCAAAGTCAGGGAGAGTGAATGAAATCTGGACAGTGATGAGGAAAAGTCATTTTGTGATTTGCTCATGCAGAATTTCAGCCGTTTACATTCGAGTAGTGTGACGGCTCCCTTTAGTCACCCATTTATTAAAAAAAAAAAAAAAAAAAACAGCACAAAAAAGGGGAGTCCTGACCTTATAATCTAGCAACCCTCAGGCTTCAATGGTGATATAGAGGTCAGGTATTTTAAGAAAAGCAATTTAAAGATCATCAAATACACACTGCGCTTCACACTCCTGATTCCACACATCAACCTGTGCCTAGCTTACATTTTCCATTTAGTAGCAGTTTTGAGAGAGACCTTGCTTTTCTATAGCTGCTTTCAGTCATGCTCCAGATAATCTCCAGGCATTCTCCAAGGCACATGTCAGAGTGAGCGCCTCAGAACCTTCACTGGAGTTTCTCCTGGCAGCCCCCTAGTAAAAACTCTGGAGAATGTCCAAATCAGCAGGAGATCCTCCGCAGGATTCACTCTGAGTGAGTCAGAGTGTTGATGATGTTTTTAACATGCAATAGAAGCAACACTGAAAAAACCAAAGGAAGCACAACTCGAATGAATAGGCAGAGCTATACGCAAAGAAGACATCGACAAAGAAGTTAAGAGAGCTTTTGGTGATAAGAGCCAAACCCAGTGTCGATTTTCTGGAAACAAAAACACCTTTTTAGCATGTTCCAGGTCCTGAGAAAAACACCCTCGAAGATTGACAATGTCAAGAAAATCGAAAAATTAAACATACAGTTCCTGAAAAATGTTAAATTATTTTTTACAAACTAAAGGATTATAGGATATAAACAATCCTTTGTAGGATGGACCAATAAATAAACATAATTTTAAGAAACATGGGTCTGGACCAGCAACACCATAACAGGCCCTTGGACAACACAGATAGATGTGTAATACACTCTTTATTGTGTACTGTGTAATGGTGCAGACACTGTGACTCCTGCTTTCGACTCCACTGCTTGGTCATGTGCATAGTACTGTGAAGTGAGTTCGCATTTAGTAATGTAGAAACTAATCATTGATGTGCACTGATTTAAACAGCTGGATGAGTCTGTACTGACCTCCATCATGATGGTAGTAGTTAAATAATCAATTATTAATTGACTCAATGTAATGATCTTTTTTGAGGGTGAGGATCATGGTGCTTTTGGAATTAAACACAATATGGGTGTCTGTTATTTTCCACGATTCATTTATATCAATAAGCTCAGGCTAAGTAGCAGAAACCTCTCTCTGCATGATCCAACATAGAGTGATGTTTAGGGCCAAAAAATGAAGTCAAAGTGGCCAAAAAAATAAAGCGGTCAATAAATGCAGCTTTAAATTCACCTCCTTGAAGAGAGAGCATAAATCTCATCACGCTGTTCATCAGATTCGATACAGAGAGAGAGGTTAATGAACCTCCTCGAGCGTGATGACCACTTCCTCGTCTTCATTGGTATTGGCAGGTCAGGCAGCTCCTAACCTGTGGAGCTTCAGGTGTCGATGATGCTTTTTGATGGTTTTTGGTAAAATTGAAGAATTTGTTAATTTGTGAGTTTTTCGGATAGAAATAATTTACCCTGTCTGGTTTTTGAAACAATTCCATGCATCAGCAGGCACAAGGGATATATTTGTATGCACCTATGCAAAGCTCTCAGCATAGAGATATAAAGCTGCCTCCAGCTCCATAGAAGGATATTTTCCCTTCGGTTTGGAGGGGTGTCGTTTCCATCTGATGTTGGGCAAAAATCATCTTGAAACTAAATTTAATATGCTAATTCATGTTCTTTTTAGAATGTAAATCAGGATATGCAGAAACCAGGATATGACAATATATCGTCAAACACCTTGTGCACTTTTAGTTTGTATGTGTTACCGTCGCCAAGGAAATTATCTTTCCATTCCTGTTACTATGTTATTATGAAACAACTATAGAACCGATTCTTTTGAATCTTTTGTTAGACTAGACAGATTTTCACAGGCTTCCCAGTGCACAATACATTGATCTTGAAAACTTGCATATTTATGTGACTGAAGTGTTCACAGTTTGGTGCAGATCCAAATAATGTTCAGATCTAGTAACAGGGACTTGTACGTTTAAAAAGTGTGTGTCTACCGATGTTAACTGTCTTATTGTGGGTGAAAGTGCTCAAAGCAAAAAGTGCAGAGAACAAACATAAGGTTTGGGAATAAAAATAAATCAAACAATCTAATTATCACATACAAATCTATTACATATCTATAAAGTGACTTGCTGAAGAGCTTGATTTGCTCTTCTCCCAGGTTGTATATACAACTCTTGTTGTAGCAAATACAACAAATGTTTTGCAGAATAGAGGTCTGTGAGTCTATGTATCGATGTGTAGTCTAAATAGAAAAGTGTGTACACAGATAACTCTCCATATTGGTTGTCTGATTAATAAAACGCCCCACCAATTGTAAAACGAAACGTATGCCCCATTAATCAGGACAGGACACAGTGAAAAGTGCACTGCAACCTTTGCAAAGAGAACAGATTGATTTTTTTTCTTCCCACATATTCACTTGAAAGAAAAAGAAACTCGACTCAATTAAAATGTGGAAACTTGGGGCAAAGACAGACTCCGAACATGTTCTAGGGATTAATATTTAATTCTAATGAAAGGATGAGCTTTTATCGCTGTATTAACTTGAGTCTTTTTCCAGATGAGGTCGCGTACCCTTGTGTTTTTCCACTGACATCACAAAGCCAGCCTTAGGTCCACTGCCACCCCAGATAACCTCCTCAGAGTGAGCGTGTGCCACCCGCGGCCCCAAGAGACGACCAGAGGGGGACAAAGCTGACATATTCCAAAGTTCGGAGAGACACAGCCGAGACTCGCTGTGCCAAGGGATCTGCGTGAGTCTCATAATGACTCGGTTTCAAAGGAGATCCTTCCTCTCCTGTCACAGCCATGCATTGCTTTTGATCTCCCACTCCATCCATGCCCTCCACCCTTTCCTCCCCTCACTCTGCCGTTCTTCAGAAATTCTAATTAAGAGGAAAGACATATAATGAGTGCAAAGATGCCCCCCCGACACAACCTCCACCCTGACGACAGAAGGAGATGAACGGAGTTTCAGAACCTGTCGCTAATTTAAGAGGTCTCACCTTTTCAACAGAAATATAAAAATCAATACGTTCTTTTGCGTTGACGTCCAGAGGGGAAGTGTACAAACTAATGGCTCTGTTTATCGATCAAAGGGGGAATTATATTAATGAATGTAAATGAGCTCAGCCCTGTACAGAGATAGTGCTGAAGTTCCTTGTCATTTGTGTTATCCAGCAAATTGGAAACAACATTCGATAAAAGTCAGAAAGGTTAGTGTGCGCAAATCTTGCCCAGATTAATACGAGAACGAAATGTGATGGTCAGGTTATGTGTGGCAGAGCTGACATTTATACCTGCATAGATCACGTTCGTTGGCATTTTGTTGTAGCAAATAGATGGGATCTTGTTTCTGCTGCTCGCCTCCAGTTATTAATATGATCTTTATCCACACATTTCTCAGATTTGGGCGAAAAAAGCAATAAGACAGAGACACAGAGAGAATAAATTAAACGCCTGATTTCTGCAGAAAAAAGTGGAAGGTCTTTTAATTAGATCACATCAGAACATTGAATAAAAGAGTTTTGAGAGAAAATAACTCTTTTTCAGATGCTGAGGACCCATGTGCATTCACATGACCCAGAGTCGTTTCACTGTGGCCTGTTTCTCACTCATTAGGTTTTGTTTTGGCAGATGTTTTGGGCTGTTTCACGTCTGCACTCTCATTAGACTTGGAAGCTTTCATTATCAACATGCAGGTGCACAATGCAACATAAACCATCAATAATTAACGGATTAAACTTTTAAGCTGCTGCCACTCGGTGACGTTAATACAGAATTAAAATAAAAAGCCACACAGACGGAGAGACAGGAGGAGAGATGGGATGAATAACTAGCATGTTGTACCATGATTCTCTTTTCGTGATTGAAGGATGAATGGATGGCGAGTTACTTACTTGTGGCCGAGGATGACCCGTAACCAAACAGGTGAGCTCCAAGGTTTCTCCGTCTCGGATGGTGTAGACTCTCTCGGTGTGCCGCTCCTCCTCCACATTACAGGCGTGCCCTGAGTGTATAATGCGAACAGTCGGAGGTGCTGCAGAGGGGAAAAAAGCAAAAAGTGCGTTAGCATTCTGGTCGTATGTGGAGGAGTGAGTAGTTTAGCACAACAGATGGTATATCGAGTATGATTTAAAACAAGGCTCACAAAGCTTTGTGGTCATGTTTGCGCCGAACACAACAGAGCAAACTAATCAGATGTATTTGTTATTTGCTTTATGCAGCAAAGTCATTTCATCATTTCAGTCTTAAGGAAATCGGAAATGTAAGCATATCCTGGAATTTGATTGGTTGGAAATGCACAGTTTAAACAATAAACAAACACAATAAACACTGTGTCTCTCACACTCTCCATATCTGAGGCCAAACTTTCAAACAACACTGGCAGAACCTGCATTTATTCACCATCACACCTTTTTTTTAGTGAGGCATCAATTCAAAAAAGGACTTTAATTCATATAAGGGTTTTTTTTCAGCTGAGCAGGGTCACACACATTTTGGTCTTGCTCCTGTGCTGCCAAGCTGAGTATAGCAGGCTACAGTTAGCCTTTACTTCATATTTAATCCTTCCAACAATCCAGATCCACAATGACAGCAAGGGACACAGCACTGCGGCATCTTCGAAACACCAGAGCTGTGACCCAGAAACAGATATCACACACCAGAACTTAACTTTACTCTTTTCTACTGTAGTCAGACATGGTGATTTTTCAGACCTGCAATTCATTTTTGGATGAGAATACATTTTACAGTTAGTGTAATTTATGTGATCAAAAATGATTTAGTCTTTGATTCACCAAAACTGAGTGTTTTATAGGTGGATTTCTGCAACCTCCTTATGAAGTGAGGTGTCATAGGCCACACAATTTCTTTTCTTCATCTATTTCTATCATTTTGAGTCAATATCTGACTGTGCAGAATAACCTAGACATTTTCCTGAAGTAAGAGACTAAAAAATAATCTTCACAGAAACATGGTGAAAGTAGATGTGAAGATGTAAGAAGCAGTAACTGATCAATATCACTTTAAATTGATAAGATGACACTTAATTTTACATCTTAGTCTAATTAGCCATTGTCTGCACTAATACACAATTTAAATGCAGTGTCTAGTACATGACCCACTGTAAGTAACCAATGTAGAAGTTAGTAGCAATTTGTCTCATTAGCTCTCCTTATACGATTATATATACATTACATAATATATTTTCTCTGCTCTGGGAAAATATCTGAAATAATTTACGACTTAGTGTAATCACAAGCCAAAAGAGTTTAATCTCAAAATCTAGCACAAATCAGTTCACTAAAAAAGAAAAAGAAATCAAGCAGTAATCATTGTTGAAAAACACAGAGTCAAATAGAATAATAATAACAATATAATATTTCAGACCATTGTCTGAAGGTGACGTTGATATAATTTCCCCACATTTAAATATTAACCTAAAATATCCTCAGCCGTCATTGGACCATCTGGAGAGTAGATCAAGGAGAGAGGGTGTCCATATTTAAGAGGTGGATATTTCATTTTCAACAAATCTCATCTTTTAGCACAATCATTTTAGCATAATGTTCTAATGGTATGCAATTAGGAATATAAAAAAGCCAGAAACTGCAATATAGGTTAATCATATTCACTATTTTTCAGAGACACTGAAGTGCAAGTTCAGGACTTTAAACTACCCACAGCTGTTCTCCCTGCACTGGGGCTTCTCTCCAACACAGTCGACAGCGAGACAGCGAGAGGCAGGAAGGATATTTAAGTTACACCAACATACAGACGTAAGGGATGGGGGGGTTAAACGGAAAGGAGGAAAGAGTGATATGCCTCAAAACGACTCGCTTTCACTGAGCTGTGAAAGCGCCGTTGCATGTAAGCGACCCCTGACAACACTACGCATCTGTTCAGCGTTTCATTCCTCTCCAACTCGCGCATGATTTGTGAAGAGGTTTGGGATGAGATGATTTGGGGAGCGGATGCAGGATATGATTAGGAGGAGGAGAACAAATTGGTGAGGGAAAGAAAAAAAAAAAAAAAAAAAGAAAGTCAGGCAGAAATCACAAGGAGTGTCGCGTGGCTTTCATGTCGGAGGAGCAGCTTCCTGTGCGGGCCTCTCTCGGCAGATTCAGCTCCGGCAGCAGACTACCTCGATCCAGGCTGCGATGCTAATGAGCACGGCTACACTCCTTCCTTACACTGCATCGGGCATCTGGAGCGCATTGCAGCCTTAACCACTCGTCACCTCCCTGTTACTGACCATATTTGTCTCACTCAACTTTCTAGCTTCATGTTGCAGATTAATGAACGCCTATACAGATGCTAACTGGCCACTCATGAAGCATCGTTGGTGAACTCTTTTGCTCTTGATCCTCTCTCTCTATATTTGGAGATGAATACAATATGCTGGTGAATCCCATAAGGGCGGATAAGGGATTGAGAAATAGGCTCAGTGTACGGCCGCTTCACGCAAGGCTGCCACTTAAAACAAAGAGGGCTTAGAAACGAGACCCCAGGGCACAAGCCAAACAAAGTACTAATGCCATTCACTCCAATGAGCCAGTATCTCTGCAGCATACTATCAGTCCTGGAGGAATGTAGAGAAACACCCCATAATTAATGATCTTCAACTGCTATAGCTGCTGCGGCACTACACACACACACATATAAACATACAATCGGTCTTTACGCAGAAAACACTGAGCCTGCAGCTACAACAGCAAATAACCCTCTCTTAAACATACGTAATGAGCACAGTAATGTTCACACAGTCACACATGTAAGATCATTCAGATCACTTGGCCCAAAGCGAGAACTCAAACTGCCGTCATTACCACATAATGTCCTGTTTGTTTAGTTTTCATGAAGCGCCTTGATAGTCTCCTGATAGAAGCGACTCGCAGTGATATTCAGAAAAGAGATTGCAGAATGGATAATGAGACGTTAATGCAGTGGGATTTGCACTCAAGGCAGCTCAAAGTGAGATGTCCACGCGCTGACAGGTCCCAGATAAAAGATGTCCTGGAAGAGGGGACACAGGTGGACAAAGCTTTCAATACATCACAGCAGGACACACACAGTGGGTTGTGCTATATAACATCTTCAATACAGGTTTATTATTTAAACTTGGATTCTCCTCCTGCAGGACATTTAATAAAAATGTGAACCAACTCATTTTGGGATCAGTTAAGTACTACAGTATTTATTTGTTGCTGCTTTAAATCCATGTAATGTTCAGAGGGGAAGGAAGTAATGATGTATAAAATTGAAACAATTGTTTTGCACAGTCTGACTTATAATAACGTTATCTACTTCAAATTCTGAATTACTGACAAAACAATAAGCATTTATGGATTTGCTACATTTGTGCTTCCTAATTCAACAAGTATACCTCACACGCTTTACAAAACAAGCATTTGCATTTACAATTCACAAAATGCTCCGTATTATGGAGCTTAGTATGGTTTAGATCTATCTTGTTAATTTAGTTTTATTCTTTTTCACTTAACAATGACTTCAGTCAAGTCAGAGGAAGATAATCCAAAACCACCACATATTTGTGTTATAATACAGACTCCCCTTTCTTTCACTGCAGTATGCGTAGGACCCAAGGTGAAAGTAGTAAACCAGATAGATTACAACTGATGGAAGGTACATAATATCTCTGCAAGAGGACACTCTGACTGTCTGACAGATAGATAAGACACAACAATGGTTTGGTGAGATGAGCCAAGGTTAAGAAATGTGTCCAATAGAAGCTCCACATGAGGATGTGGCCCCTCTGACATGGTGAGATTCTAATACTACTTAGCTTAGCTTTGATGATGATGACAACATCAGCCTGGTGCATCCGGTATAGAGAGTAAATTCCTTTGCATTAGTCCTTCATCCTGAAATATTTCCCTCACACTTTCACTGTATCTTTTAAGTACAATGTATAATAAAGCAAAAGCCAAACTTTCCTTCAATGTGTCCTGTGGTGTGAAGTTTACACGTATCATGTTTCTTGACAAAATGATTTGTTTCCTTGAGATATTTCCTTCCTCGTGAATCAAGCTGTTTTTTGAAATATTTAAAATTGTGCATTTTTTACATAATTGTTTACTTGCTAGCAGTCTTTTTCTTCACTGTCTTTATTGGTGCATTGCAGAATTTCTTGGGCAAAACATTTGTCAAAACATTGCTCTATAGCCCGTCTAGTGGTCAAAAACCGCACAAGGTACCTTTAAAGAAAAGTAAAGAAGATTTATGAACAAAATGGGCTTTACACATCCAAGTTTTTACTGTGCAGAATGGCACCATTTAGATTTGTCAATGTCAATAATATTTATGGAAAAGAAGCAAGATCAACTTTTTAGTTCTGTAGCTGGTTCACATCGAGGTGTTTCAAACAATTGTGTCGTGTACATGCATGTTTACTTTCAATGAATCAATAATCATTTTTTCTAAGCCACCATCCTCTACTCCATGTGTCACTATAAGGTTGCACAATTACAGGATGTTATTAGTGTATTTCCACCACCTACTGCCAATTATCAGAATAGCCTAAAAATGACAACAGAATGTGCCATCTTAGGGCTTGAGTGTGTGTATGCTCATAAGCTTAAAAACTAAATGAGCACAAACTTGTCAAAACATTGCTCCATAGTTCCTCTAGTGGTCAAAAACAACACATGGTAAAGAAAAGTGAAGAATCACTATGAATGAAAACTATATGTGGGCTGCTTGAAATATCCCTTGTAAAGTTATTCATCATGCACAGTGGACCCATTTCAACTGTTAACACATATAGTCAATAATATTATTGTAATATTATTATATATGATAGTAAATATATAGTATAGAAAAGCATGATCAGTGCTGTAACTGGTTCAAATCGAGGTAATTCCGAAGATTATGTAGTGTATGTGCATGTTTACGGTCAATTAATCAATAATCAATTTTTCTAAGCCACCCACCTCTACTCCAGCTGTCATTACTAGGCTCCACGCAGGGCAAAATTACAAGTTGTTAGGAGAGTGAGTGTTCATGTGGGCTGAGCAGCTGAACAGAGGTCATTTGGGAGCAATGAGCTAAAAAAACAAGTGTGCTGGTGGCACATTTAGATGTTAATTAGATACATTTTTCTGATGTTTTTTGGGGTTTTTTCTTCTAGCTAGTCAGGGAATTGGCATTGGCATAAGAAGCACATCTGCCAGTAACACTGATGCGAGAAGTGCAAAACATTGGAGGGGGGAGAAAAAAAACAAATTCTTAATACCGAGTGGATCTTCACATTCAAACTAATAAATAGTTCTGATATTAGTTGTTTGTTTGCTCTAAAAGCAATTGTGATTTAACAATGCTGTTGTAAATGTCAATAAAGTGTTGTCATGAACCTGTGGGTTAAGATACATTGTCTGCGTAATTGTGCATCTCCGGCTGTTGTGTGAATCCCCTGCATTTCCCACCCATACAACCATCTGTAGACACGCACGCAAGCACACACACACACACACACACAGACAAACAGACAGACAGACAGACACACACACACACAGCTCCTTGGTGGCTAAAAGTAAAAACAAGCAGAGCAGCTCAAGGCTGGAAGCCTAAAAATGTGCCTGTATTTTTTCATTTCACTATCTAATTTCTAAACAGTGACATCATTTCCCTCTCTGCAGAAACACAATGGTGAAAGAATGTTTGTGCATGTGTGTGTGAGTGCAAAGTTGTGTTTGAATGTGCATTGTGTCCTTGTGTTGAAGGAGCAGCTCCCAGTGCAGTGCAGAGCCTTCCTTGGAATCAGTTGGGGTAAATGGAGACAGCTTTATCCACTACCGCCAGTGGAAATTAAATTGGATTTGGCTAAAAGCACTCTTGTCACCACGGTTCTGGAGTGGCTGAGTGGCAGAGGGGGTTCTTGGCAGTGGCAGAGATGCTAAATTTGACAAACAAATGAATGTGAAAAAGAAAAAAAACCTCCAACAGCTGGGGCTCGTTGTCGCTGTGGGCTTAATGTTCTCAGACCAACCCCCGAGGACCACTAACCATATCCTGCTAGTTTTCTGGCTCTGTAATCACCTCCTCAGACTGGGCCAGCAAGATAGAGAGTAACAGGAGTGAGTGAGAGAGTAACAGGAGCGAGTGAGACACGCATGGAGGAAAACATATGCAATCTGAATGCGGTAACAATTTAAAAAATAATTGTTTTTGTTATCACACCAAGCTTATTATCGAATCTGTGCCAGGACCACTGGAAATAAACTTCTAGTTGGTTATAAAAGGACTGAGGGGAAAAAGCCAATTTCAGCTGTGTGATAAAACTGCACAATGCCAATTTAGAAAATGCTCAGTGATAACAGGGAAATAAGTTCAGCGTTAGTAAGCCGTCCAAAAAAAGTCGGCACAGTCATATTTGATGTTTGCCATATGCTCTAAAAAATAGATTGCTGTAACCTGTTATGTACTGTACATACAACATCCTCTTTTAATTAACACTATTTTCACATACGGTCGATGAGGGTTGATGAACATACATTTAGAACATGCTTTGTTCATTTATACCAGACCTCTGTCTTAAGTCGATATTGAAGACACATCACTTCCGTGCACACTGCCCGAACCAAAATAATTTTACATGAAACAGGGAGAGAGAATGGGGGGAAACCCATAGCGAAGGGCCAGATCGGAACCGACCCTGCAGCTGCCATGGGACTCAAGCCTCCTACATACATTATGTGCATTACCCACGAAACAAGATGCCAATTGCCGTGATGTCTCATATAGTGCAAGTGGGTGGAGCAATGTTAATTGGGTTTTAGGCTACTTGGGGGCAGCAGACAGTTTCCAATCAGACACAAAGCAACTTTCTGACAAACGTCCAACATTCACTCTGCTTTTTGCTATATTTCTTTCTGCTAACTCCTACAGGACGTACCTGGCTCTTAAGCTGCCAAATGCTACACACATCCATCAGCTAGTTGCTTATCAGAGCTGACCAGGTATTATTTAGTGAAAATAACTGGTGCCACTGAAAACCAGGGAGTGAGTAAAATAAAAACTATGAGCTGAAAGATGGTAAACATCAGCAGAGTCCAGGATTAACTCTGTGCGGGTTCATCAAAATATGTGGGTACTTTCAATTCACACGCACTTTGATCCATAAAATATTGATTCATGTATATTAATATTGAAAGGAGCATGATTTATGAGTTACTAGAAGATAGGAGACCCCACCATTACCTACTCTTAACATATAATCACAATATAGTAATTCCATAGTGGCCATTCAGTATAGTAATATTATCTCAAATCTGTAAATGGGATATTATATGATATTGCATGTTGACAGTAAATTTGACCATGAGGGATGCTGTGGTTCAAACAGTATTTATGGATCCTCTCACATGATGCAGAACATCGCCACAGGTTATACCAGTGCAAATCCAATGAATTTTAATTTTGAAAACGGGTAAACATGGTATGATGCCAGAGGTGCCGCATATTGGAATCTGTTATTTTCCTCATGCCTCACACTTGAGAAAATGGAGGCTTCACACTACACCTGGTCTGTCCTGCTTTATAATTGAGAAGCAACCCATCCATGAGGTCATTCATGTGTGTAAAGCCTTGAAATGGTTTGCCAGCAGCACATGCATATTATTACATCAGGCGTTGTCAGAGCGTATTGATTACACACTGTAATGCACTCGCATGCACTCCGGGGCCCATGCTGTTATTGTAAACGAGACTCTGTATAGATCCGGCTTCGCGCTATCAGCACAGATCATCTATCACCCGGTGTGCACTGTTGAGCCGAAAAACACAGACACTCAGAGGAAGCAGCGTCACAGAAAGAGAGGACTGTCGTTATTTAAATCAAAAGAGAAATGTCAGGTGGAAAAAAAGGGGACATACATATGCCTATTGTAATAAATTAGGTTCTTGATGAAAATTGGTTTTCCATATCTGAAATCTGTTTTTCTCATTTAGTTTTAATTCCCTTCCTAATTGCTCGGTGTTGCCTCATTCAAAAGGTCTCTTACACAATGCAAGGTCTGAATGAAGTTACCAAAGTCCACTACAGTTCTACAGTGAAAGGTACAGGCCCCATTATCAGCAGTTACCATAGCAACCAAGCTTGATCCAATGGAGCAGGATAGAAAACAAATGAAGGGACGTCTGAGCTTCTTTATGAAATATGCACACCGACCTTCCTTGAGACAAAGGGAGAGCTAACTGCCCCTCTCAGCAAGAGAAGTTACGTCATGGATTTGGTTAATAATCAACTGAGGTTTACATTTGAATGTCCACTAGAAGAGTTCCTCATACAAAGGGAAAGGTACAAAACCACTGTAAGCAAGTTAGACTTTGTGAGTATATACCCAGCATTCTTTCAAGGACAGCCTCAGCTTTGGAATGGCATTACCACTCTTAACTTGATAAAGTCTTAAGTGCTCCTTCATGCGTCAACCCTCCAATAAATGCCTCTGCCCAAAACATAATTCTTAGCCTGAATCGTCATTCCTCCAGCTCACAAGATGTGCACCAGACTTGAGATAAGTTACTACCACAGCAGTGGGGGCAGTTTGTTCAATCATTCAACAGACATGGGGCACCATGGGAGCACAAAACAACTGTGCACATCTGTGGCTCTCAGAGGGGCTATTTATAGTTGAGCAATGTAGACACACACACAAAATGTAGACACACCCACACAAAAACATACATACTCATGCACGCACACACAAAGCAGTCACATAAACATGTGCCCATGCACACATACAAATCACACAAACACATGCCCATACACACGACAATCACACACACGACAATCACACACACGCACACACACACACACACACACACACACACACACACACACCCTTTTGGACAGCCTAGCCAAAACCTTATCCCAACCATAACTACTTCATACCTAACCACAACTCACATCTTACTTCTAACCTTTACCAGGTCCTCACAAATTGGATTTTGTCTCATCAGGATCAGGTTTTGGTTGGCTGAGGTCTAATGATCCTGACAAGATCAGCGAATCTGCCAAGAAAATGTCCTACAAGGGAAGCAAAAATGAGTACACACACAGACACACACACACACACTCCTTGTTACTGCAAAATTAGGCCAGTGTGAACCTGCCAAAGCCCTGCTGAGATGGAATGAGTGGAAAGAGAGATGACTGTAGAGGGTGAAGGTGGGGGAGATTTGGAGGACATATTACTCGTTGCCCCAACATATCGGCGCTCCACAGCAGGGGTTATGGAGCTTGACTGCATACAGCTGCATCCATTATGTTCACGCAGGCTTGATTGTCGTGCAAGCCGTCTTGAGGAAGTGACACGAACGAGCCTGCTTTCATGTCATGTCTTAACTAAAGCCTGTTAGTAGGTGCTTGGTTTTGGCCCAAATCAAATATTTGATGTTTACGCTGTGAGGTGCTGTGAGGCGTTTGTCTTGAAGCGGCACTGTGACTGTGCCGTCTCTGTCCATGGAGCCGAAGCATACAGCCCTCACACTCCACTTATGCTGGGAGAGCCCGCTGCAAAAACACAGCTACACCTGCTGCCTACACACATGTATGCATCAAATAAACTAAACCCTGTTGTTTGAGTAGCTATGCCAAAAAATTGTCTTACTGAATGATTGAAATCAGCAAAAACATTGATTATCACTTAATTTTAAGCAAATCTGTGCACTCTGGTTCCTTATCATGGACATTTATCACAATTTGTGGACATTTTCAGGACAAAATAATTGATGGATCAATAGCAGATTGAGTCTATGATGTTGATAGTAAAACTGCAGCCTCCTGTCATCTTCATCAGCTGTCATGATGGTACTGGCAACACTAAAGACTAAAAAATAACAAACTACAGTTTCAGAGAGCTGGAAACCAACACCACAAGAGAAAGAATAAAGAGAAAGTGTTACTTTTTTCTTTTTCTTTGAGTTACAGATCTTGCTCGCTGCAGATACTGTGACTTATCATAGCAGGAAAAGCACAGGTGGAACTAATGTCATCAGTGATGGCTCAGTACCAAGTGTCCCTGTTAGCCAAGCTGGTGTGCCAGCATGCACTGTAATAGGACTCTGGATGTCTCTCCCCTGAATTTCATGGAGTAGTTATATTGTTATCAGTTATTGTGTTTTTGCGACAAAATGTCTTCTGTAAAAAAAAGAAAATTATAATTTTATCTTCTTTGGTTTTCCACAATAACATGATGCTTATAAATGTTCAACCTCTTGCAAGCATGATTCGAAAAGGTCTTAATAACAAATGTAACATTACGTTTTTTTTTAATGTTTGATAATATTTCTTGAAAAAATACTGGTGCAACAAAATGCTGTAAAGCTGCTTAGATCTACAGATAAAGTATCTGCAGAGTAAAATGAGTTGCAAAAACAGGAAATGAGATAAGAGTATAAAGTTAATTTAATTGAAAATGGCAATGCTGTGCTAAATGCTGAATGTGTCCGAATGAACACAGATTTGGTGGAAGATTAAATGTGCATAATCACACACAAACTAACCCCCCCCCCACACACACACACGTGTTACATCTATCTTAGTGAGGACACTCAGTGACATAATAATGCATTCCCTAACCCCTTACCCTAACCTTAACCATCAAAACTAAATTCCTAACCCTATGCCTTAACTAAACCCTAATTCTAACCCTGACCCTAAAATCCCAGAAACATTTCATCAAAAGTGGGTCAGATAGTGAGAAACGGCCAAATTGTCCTCACTTTCCTTAAATCTCCTCACTTTTAGGCTCAAAATGGTCCTCACAAAGACATCTGTATAAGTACACACAAGAACTAACAATAGGAAGTACATTTCAGTGGAAACAGAAAGTTTGATCAGCAGTAAAACCTCCACATCATCTGATCTAATGCCTGTCAACTTAAGGTGCAGACAGATGTTATAGGCCCATCAAAGAGAACATGAGCAGAGTTCATTGAACATGTCCTTGGCTAGTGTAAGCCAGAACAGTTTTATGAGGAATAAACTTACTGGCCTTTACGAGTACACGAGTGCTGGTATATTTAGAATTTTATGAAAGAAAGACCTCGGCAGCTAAACGACGCCAGCTAGCTCACGGAATTATCAAGAAAGGTCACATAGCTGAGGTGTGAAACTACACTTTGTCTGCCAACATCGATACACAGTCAAACACTCAATGACAGAGTATCAGTGTGTTACAGTGAATTAAGTCTTTGTGGGTTTCTTCCTATCCCATTCTACCAGTCTGTCCGTTCACAGCACCACATTGGCATGGCAGGCCTGTTGTGGCAGGTTGATTTCCCTAAACAGCACTAATCGGACATCTGTAGGGAAGGATAAAGCCCAGATTGGCTGTAACCAAGCAGCAGTTCTCTGTTGATAGGCCTAACTCTGGCCAAAACTCACACGATTGGCTGACGGAAGGCAGCAGCTTTCTTTCTGGTTGGCTTGCAGCGGGCCAGCAACCGGCTCACCGAGGATAAGAGTATCTGGCAAACCTCAGAAGATTGGGTGCCGCCCGCCAAGAAAGTGTCTCACGATTGGCTGCGGCAGCTCCGGAGAGAACTGATTGTCCTATCAATGCCCACAGCAGAGGCTGGCTGACAGTGCTGCCTGCTGGATGGCTTTGCAAAATGCAGCTATCCATAACACCTCCAGGGGGCATCTGTCCATGTCTTTGAGTGCATGTGTGAGTGTGTGCCCATATACCATCCATAACTTTTCCATTGGGGAGGTGTGCAGCTAAACCCGGCCAGCAGGCTCTAACACCTCATTATTCTAAGCCAGGCAGGAAATGGGTTTTAGAGATCTCTCACTGAGCTCTGCTCTTGGAAATGACGGTTACAGTTCTTCCAGTATCAGCAGTGCAGACCTCGGGAATGCCTCTTTAGTTGGAGTTAGCTACACTGCAGCACTACAGCGAAACTCAAAACTGCTGGACTCGACACGTACTGTAATAACACGAAACACAAACTGGTTCAGTCCGGTGCAAATTAATTTGGGTATGAGAGTTTTTGAGATTTAATGAATTCAATTTTTTTTTCTATTTCCACTGAGCCTTGTTAACTGAAGGGTGCTTATTCCATGTGATATTAAATACAGCTCAGCAAAATGATGAAGATGAAAAATAGCAGTGCCTAAAGCCTCATTAGGGGATTTTCTACATTTGGGTGAAAGACTTAAGTAAGTTAGCTCATAGGCACTGACTGGGGCATTTGAAGCAGGAGGCAAAGAAGAAGATTATGAGGAACGACAGAAGAGGAAGAAGAAAAGCTGTTCTAATCAGAATGAAAAAAGTACACAACTATTAATATGGTTAGCACTGTCGCCTAACAGCAAGAAGGTTTTAGGTCTCATTTTGCCTGCATGGCTCTTACTGTGGAGTTTGCATGTTTTATCTATGTCTGTCTAGGTACTCCAGCTTCTTCCGCCAGTCAAAGAAATGCAGACTGGGGCAAGGTTATTTGGAGAATTGTCCGTAGTAGGGCTTTTACCTTTTAATCAAAATTTTAAAATTCATTCGAAGACGGGGGAAAAGCTCATATTTGACCTCTAATGACCAGTTCAATTTCAGAATATACCGTCTGAAAGTGCATCAGAGCACCTGAAGTTATGTTGTCACTCCTCTTTCACTCTCTTATTGTTCACACTTTGAATCTGTTGCATGTTTTGCCAGTGACCTTCAAGAACACAAGAGTATTGTGGTTGAAGTTATAACATGAACAGATCTGCTGATCCTTCAGTTAAAGACTTTGATAGTGTGTCTATGTCTGCCCACCTACAGTGCTTTCCTCACGACATCCCAAAATGAGCGATAAAGAAAACCAGACAGTTGTTTAAATAAACCTCCTTGTAAAGCTTGTAAGACAGATAAGACCCCTGCGCTGTGTAATGTGATACAATAAGCTGTTCGCCAACAGTGGCCGCCTGAAACTGCATGTGCACTGCCCATTATCCTTGAGAGTGTAACTGCTGTAAACAAAGAAGCCATACAAACAGCAACTCATTGTATCTTCGTAAAGTTAAACTAGTGCAGGATTACAGGTTGGGTTCTTAAAAACAGACGTGATTATGTCATCATTTACTTACAAGCCAGAATTATTCACACCAGAGTTTTAAGCTTAAGTCTGAGCAGCAGTTTCAGAGATCCAAACTAGAACACTGTTTTTACAATCATTTGTGTTAACATCTATTGATCTTCAACCTATACAAATGAAATGTTTCTGTGACATTAAAATTGACACTTGTTGTCAAACATGCAACTTAGACATGAGGTTGGAAACTTAAGCGAAGACTCAGTGGACCTCTTTCAGCAGTAAAATGTTTGAAACAAAAACTAGATCCATATTTGTAGATTCTGATTTTCTCAATGACTAAATTACATCTACTCCTCAGAGAAAATCTATGAAAGCAAGTTGAATCTAAAGAAATGTCAACAAATACATTCCAAATATAAATCTGTGTGATGTGTTCTAGAAATCCAGCAGGTATATCTACTTCAACACATCAGCTTTACAATACTGACACTAAACATATATGATATATTATATAGTACTATATTTTCAATTTATGCACAATCCATGATGACATTGATTTTTTTTTTTCTTTTAAATAATTTATAGTATTCTTAAAATTCATAAAAATCATAATCTGTACATTACGATGCTAACAGAAAGGTTTCTATCACTGGCTGTAGCCTGAAGGAGATGAAATAGGCTTCTTTATCATCATGTGTTCTAAAAATTCTAGGTGATTAAAGAGAACGAATTGTCCTCTTTCCCCTCAAAATCTGTTTTGATGTACCCTTGAGAAAAGCACATGCTGAGGCCACTTCAGTATATTCCATCAATGAACACCAGTGATACTAGTGCTGGGTATAATGTATTTTGAAATATGAGGATTCTGGGCCAAAATATGTGATGGCTTAGTACAGATATGTTTATGTTTCATTTCATATTTGTCAAAAGAATACATGCAATTATACCTCCAGCTCTTTTTTTAACCTTTTTAAATGACATATTAAAATAATATTAGTGCATTTAATTTCACTATCTTCTTTTACCGTCCACTGTTCTCAGCACAAAGACATTTAAAAGTATCCTTTTCAAATTCACTTCATAAAGCACTTGATACCTCATCCATCAAACACAATTATCCCCAGAATGGACAGTGTAACTGGATCGTGTCTTAATCAATTGCATTACTACAATGATACACCTGATTTAATTTGCTATTCTAACAGCTCTGACGCGTCTGGTAATTCACACCAATTAAAACCGTGTATGTATTCAATATATTTGTTCCTGTTTGTCTGAATGTCAGTTAGTGTGAACAAGATGTTGCATACTTTCTGAGATTGACACCGGGAGACGAACAAAAAAAAGACGGAGACAGGCAGAGAGCTACGATAAGAAAGTCTTCAAAGATTTTGTCGGAGAGAAAAACAATTAAATGATTTACTATTGCAACAAAAAATTCAACATTCAACTAGATGAGAAATTAGTCAGACAGTGAATGAAGTACAAAAGCAATACCTGGGTTATTTGAAGACTGGCATGTAATGAGTAGGATCAAAACTGCAAAGCACATTATAGTTAATTGTTATTTTGATATGCGGTCACATGAAGTGCAAAAGCCAAGTGAAGTGAGAACAAGTAGGGCATGTGAGTCAGGTCAGACGTCCAACTGTAGGTGGAGCAGTAGCAGAGGCAGAGGTTTCAGGGTGGTTATCATGGCTGCCCACTTCCTGGCACACACTCCCACTGAACACCAGCGTAGCGATTCTAAATGTTAAGCACATTGTTTAATAGTCCATTATGTAAATTGATATTGCTCATTGACTGTTGTCCTTGGCTGCCCACGCAGTGTCAGAGAGAAAGACAGAGATGTACTCTAACGCAGCTGAGGGCTAATAGGGTATCGCCACCGCTGCTGTGTGACGCTCGGGGGACAATGTGCTAAAACTTTCCATCTGTTCCACTTTCTCCCACCAAACCCATCCACCTATTAATATTGTTTAAGTCACACAGATATTTAAAATCTTGTCATCCCAAGCCAATCAAAATTACAGAGCATTGTAAAACTGGGACCAACAATTGATTGAAAAAATGCTGCCAATTAATTTCGTGTGGATCTGTTACATGATCGATGAATCATGTAACAGCTTCTGCAATATTACACTATGACTTATTTCATTTTCATAGTTTTACACCGCCTGCCCCAAATACAGTATAAAAGTTGTTTTTTCTATTTACGTACACTACTGGCTAAAAGATCACATTTTATGGTCCGCAGGTTACAAAATGTCAAACATTATTATCATCATACTATTTTTTAACAGTCCCTCACTCTCGCCTTTCCCATCATATTCACCTGCAAAATGTGACTGTGAAAATAATACGTAATATGTCAGCGTGGTGCCAAGGTGCACTTTTGGGTGTTCACCCATGAAAAATCTTTTATCGAATCGGAATGGCTGCAGCCTAGTAACAGGATTTTTCTTTTTTTCTCAAAATGTTGAAAATCCACATATGTGAATGCTGCACACAATTCAAAACAGACTTTGACATCCCTCTCTTATATATTAGTTGTGGTTAAAATACATGTGAACAGTGCTCCAACAGCAGTCAGTAGGGCTGGGTATCACCACTGATTTCCCAAAAACGATTCAGTTTAAGATGTTTTAGTGTGCAATAAAATTTTTAATTTGGATGTGAAAATAAATGTTTGCATTATTAAAAAATATCAGTAGGCCTGTCAAGATACAAATTGTGTTGGACTACATGTCTCAGAAATTATTTTTGATAAATTATATTATTGTCGTAATTTTGACAAGTGAAAGTTCAGTCTAACATTTGAATTAGAATTAAAAACATTTACAACAAGTAAATCAATAAAACTAAACCAACTGCTGCTTCTGTGCTGATCATGACGCTGTCAACATGATCGATCGATCATAGGGGAAGTGAACATGAAAACATTGTCTATGATCAAAGGATACATTTCCCTAACAGTGATACACAACCATAGAATGGGCTGTCCTTTGATGTACGACCTATGATGTGACCTTATACGTCTGATGATGGTTACTATCACTGTATTGCATAGTAGCTCCAGTGATACATGTACAAAAGAGTTGAGATATTTCTAGAATCATGGGTACATTGATCCAAATCTTAGGCCCGGAAATCAATCTAGTGACAATCTTGGACAATTACTGTCTGGTGATGGCCATCCTACACATCATCCACAGCATTACAGACTCCATCCTGATGTTCCTCTGCACCTCCCAGTTCTTCTCGTTTCGACGGCATGTCCCATACTTGCTGTTGTCCCTCACACTCTTTCTGCTCCCCATAGAACTCAGCTACACCTTCTGGCAAGACCCCGCCCTTAACGACTGGCTGTCCACAGTCATCATCTTATGTCTGGGCCTCTGCTTCAAGGTGAGGAGAGTGAATTTGAGGTTGAATTTGTTTGATTACTGACACGCTCAGATACAGAACTCCCTGCTGAGGGATGAAGTGAGTGATGAATTGTTGCTACTTCCTGTTTCTCAACCTGTATACTTTCAAATTGATTTCTCATAATTGGTTTTGATGACAGGGTCTTGTTGATTTGTGCAGATAGGTCAGAAACAGTGATGATTATGGGTTATTTTTTTGTGGCTTATTTGACCAGTTTTATTTCATAGTGTAACTGTATTTTTACCAGGGATTTTAGCTTCAATATCATTGCAGTAAAGACTCAAGCAGATCAGCAATTTTCTGCCACAAAACTTCTGAAAACACAAAGTTATGTTTCGTGTTACTCACTAAAACTAATCAGGTGTATCTACAAGTGCATTTGTTTGCTCATAAACTATTTGAAAAGTGGATTTTCTTACATTTTTAATCCAGCACTGATCACATGCATCTTTACTTTGCTGGTAAATCACTCGTGAATCAGTGGATTAGTGTAAAACCATGGGAAGCATGTGTCCTGCAAAAATTTTGGAAAAACAGCCCTGTCGTCTTTCACAAAAATCAGTGTCAGCATTTATTTGCTCATATGAACATTTTTATTTGACAGAAAAGATGATGTGCGTTTATTTTTTGATTTCATGTAAAAGAAATATGTTCCTTTTCTTAATTCAAGCGCTGCATTTATTGTTAGACTGTGAAAGATCAAACCTTAGGAATCAAAATATTATTTTTAAATATTAATATTTATTTTAGCCAATTTATCGGGAAAAACAAGACGTATCTGAACAGGCTCTGCACCAGAACAGAGACATCAACTGTCGTTAAAAGTCAAACTTGAATCAAACAACCTGCTCTTGTGAAAGGTGCTTTTAGAGTCCAACAAAGAAAAGAAAAATACAGTTCACTTTTCACTTTATTAGTTTATTATTTGTTACTATGGAGTGAAGTAATTTTTTTATTTATCAATTAAGCTCTAATTGCAGTATTTCAGGTTTGATAAAAATGAAGATACCATTCACGTTATTGTTTCTAAAAAACAATGATGGTTCCATGAACTGAACTGATTCAGCAGACATCTGCAGCATTGATTCGTAGGACAGCCATATGTAACTAATTTCCCTCCCTCCAGGTGATGGTGTCGCTGACGGTCTACAGCCTCTACATAGTCGATAGCTCCTCTGATGTCCTGTGGGAGAACCTGGATGACTACGTCTACTATGTGAGCTCCACAGGTGACATCATTCAGTTGCTGTTGAGCGTCATTTTTTACGGAAACGGTGCCTACACCATGATGGTCATGGGGGCCAATAACATCCATGTCAGCACATTGTGCCTGTTTGCCTTCTTGAGAATCTACCTGCATGGCAAGACATGCTTGAAAAAATTCATCAACCACCGCAGAGCCCTCAAGAAGATTGAAGTCCTGCCAGAGATAAGTGGGGACCAGCTGAGGGACATCAATGACTCGTGCGCCATCTGTCACCAGGAGTTCGCCACCTCGGCCCGAATTACGCCCTGCCACCACTATTTCCATGCGGTGTGCATGAGAAAGTGGCTCATCATCCAGAACACGTGCCCAATATGCCACCGGAGAGTTGAAAAGAGGAGCAGGAGGAATAGGGAAGCTCAACGATGAGTGTACCGTTCTTCTTAAAAAAGGTTGAATACTGTAAATGTTGATGCCTTTGAGAAAAAAAATATTAAGAGCAAGCAACTGTACAATTTCACAGAATATAACAGCATGTTCCATCAAGTCCCACAGCCTCATTTAGCACACAGTCAACGTAAAGAAATCTAAATGTTGGCGTAAAATACTATAGATCAGTGATTTTATTCCAGATTGATGGAAGTATAATAACAAGATTAAAAATTAAATAAGATGACTTTTCCATTACACGTTGCATCTATTGCACTTCTGTTCGTCCTGGGAGAGGGATCCATCACATGTTGCTCTCTCTAAGGATAGTTTTCCCCTGTTAAAGTTTTTTTTTTTTTTTTTTTTAACTTTTTCCTCCCTTCCTTCCGCTCCCCCCTCTTGTTGAGGGTTAAGGGCAGAGGATGTCACACATTGTTAAAGCCCTATGAGACAAATTGTGATTTGTGAATATGGAATATAAAAGTCATTATCAAGGGTTTTCATTTTGAACTGTAAGAATTTAATTAATTAGCTTCTGGCAGATCACATTCTACAGTACTAAACTGTTTATGAACATTACAGTAAGAAGAAATGGTATAACGGCAGCCAAGCAGCTAAGAGTATTATGCTGTAAAGCTTATATTCTATACAGTTCAGTACTGTCATTTTTTACAGTAATAAACTGTTACAGTAGGTACACTGTAGAAGAAGCAACAGTTTAATGCTGCTAACTGTCGCTACAAGTAGTTTACTGTTATTTAAGGACACTTCTTACAGTGTATAAAACATCTTCAGCATCCTAATTTCCTCTGGAAAACTTCAGAGATGTTTCATCTTCTTTTTTTTTTTTTTCTATCCATTGTTGGCACTAGAATTGACATTCAATTGAATAAGATCTGCTTCCCCCTGCAGTTGGAGAAGCATTAGGAATAAAGCCCAACCAAATGGACGGTCATACATCATTGAGCATTACTCGTGCTGTCCTGTGACTCTGAAACATAAATTGGTTTACCTGTGCATCCGTGCGGAATACCAGCATCAGACAGACAGACAGACAGATAGACAGTACTTATACTGAGGTCCAAAAAGCCAAAATGATAAAATGTACTAATACATTGGGTCTGTGGTTAAAGGGATTTCACATATTCGGCACCCTCAGACTCTAGCTCTCTAAGACACACACACACACACACACACACACACACAGTATAATTTTTGCTCCTCTATAATAAATGCCACATTATAGTGATGTACAGCAGAGGACCACGTCATGTAAAGGTTGCTGTGATGGAATCTCTGTTTGAAGTTGCCGGCCTTGACGTATGAGATCAGATCCTCTAACGGTTTATGGTGTTGTGAAGCCAGACAGCATCCTTCTTCTCCTGTAAACAGCCCACTGGACGCCGAGTATTTATGAGCGAGGCGTCCAATCAATCTGAATACTCATCTCTCTAAACAACCCATTTCTGGATTCAGAGTTTTTGTTATTAACGGCCGAGACCCAGTGTTTTACCACTAAGATCGTCAGTGCTGCACCAGCAGCTCTTCAATAATGAAGAAAGGAATTTACAGCCAGCCCCTAATTGACCCATTATTATTATTTGAAACAACACATTTTAAATGGAGAGGAATCGGTCAAACCCTGTGTAAACCACAAAGCTCCTGAGAATCTGGAGGGTTGTAAAGGACACAGTGGCTGTTTAAGTGAAATGGAAAAACAGGTTTTTGTTAGAAGACGCATCGATGGTATCAGTGGCGCAGCAGTCATTAATCATTTTCAGGCTTTTACATGCTCATACTTGGATCAACCAATAAAGTTAGTCCAGATACCAACAGTTATATAAGCTGCTGCCTGACATCAAAACATGTTCTTGCTAGAAGAAAAACACCAGTGTGGGGAGTCGCAGCACAGCTCTAATGTTTTGCTTCAAAATAAAGTTTTTTACTTTTTGTAAACTCCTTCAATTTAACTAAAAAATAGATATTTATGATATTAAATATGGTGTTAAATGTGATATGAATGTGAACATCTCTTTTCTATTCCTCTCCCTTATTATTATTATTATTATGCAATTTTTACACGATCAATTAATATGCAGATCAACGTCTTGAATAATCGAATATGCTTTTCTCTATTATGTCAGAGCCAAAAGTGACTTCAAATATGTTGTTTTGTTCAGAGCAAATATCAAATATATTCAGTTTACTGTCATACATGAATGTGACAAAGAAAAGCAGCAAAACCTCAGAAGATGGAACAAGGTCATGTTTGTTAACATTAGATATGACACTTTAAAGTAATTATCAGGATGCTTATCAATTGTTTAGAAGAAAACATGGTTAGAAAAAATAAAAGATAGAGTCTAATTCATCTCAGTGCCACAAATATTTAATGGGAAATATGTGTTTTTGTTGTATCTGCTATTTTTGGGATTTAACTTTGGGACGGACCCAGATCTCCTGCTGGTTAAAAAGCCTCATCTGAAATCTGATGCTAAGCGAGTTGACAGCAGCCTGTGGCCACTGTAATCCCCCCCGAATGAGATTATCCCTATGTGGAAATAGCAGGCCGTGGTGAGCGGGGCACTCCCATCGGCTGTGTGTTGAAGACAGAGCCCAGTGAACCCCTACCACTAATCTGTGTACACTGACACACCTTGACAGGCTGCATATAAACTCAGCCCCGACTGGGCTTCAACAGGACTCACATCTGGAACTCCAAACATGGACTTTAAAACCAGCAGCTCTCTTCTTCTCCTGCTGCTCCTGGGCTTCTGCAATGCTCACCAAGGCAATGTAAGAAAGAATGCACTGAGATTAGTTTTGAATGCTTCTCTATATGAATGAAACATTTCCCATCGCTCGGGGATCTGTCTTTGTCCTTTGCACTAGACTGAGTTCAAATTCTTTTCAATAAAGTAAAGTTTTTTTTCCACTTCCACAGGATCAAGGTGCTGATGATGGTAAGTGACTAAACCTATGCTCACATTTTCCCAGTACTGTCTAAGTAACCTCTATAATGCATCACATGTCTGAGCTGTATGACTATGCTATTCTTCTCTTCATTAGACACTTCAGTGGACAGTTCTGACGTGGAAGACATCACTGCAACTATTCTAAGAATGAACAATGGTGAGTATTCAATCGTGACGTTACATAGACGGCAAGGAAACATTCGTTTCTCACAATATCAGCGCAGATTTTCTACATTCCATGATGGAAGCCATGTTTTTTTGGAGACGCACCAATTTCTCATCTTGATTTGACTAATACTTTTTCATAATTGTCCTTTATTGTAATAGGCTCTACTGATTTTCTGATGGAAGGAGATGTGCTGATTCCAAGGACGAGGAACGCTATGAAGTGTTTTGCTAAATCATACACGTGTCTGTGGCCAAAGTCTGCCAACGGGAACGTGGAAGTCCCTTTCCTTTTAAGCGAAAAATACGGTGGGTTTAAATGTTTAAGGGAACACAGTGGTGAAACTGGATTGTGCATGTTGGCACGTCACTGAGTGGATGATATTACTGATTTAATACTTTTACTCACAACTGTAGACGACTCTGAGAAGAGAGAGATTGTGACCGCCCTGAAGGACTTTGAATGGAAAACCTGCATTCGCTTTGTCCCACGTATTAGGCAGAGGGCATACTTGAGTTTTGAACCAAGATACGGGTGAGTCAAAAACCAAACAACTCGCATGTGAAGGGAGTAGGTCATGCATGTATAGGATATAGTATACAACTATAATATAGAGATAAAAGTAGTGGGGCAGTAATGAAATTGCAGAGTGAAGAGTAAAAACCGTATCCACACTGAATTAAATGCATTGTGTTTTAAAATACATCCTATTTTGCTCTTCTCACTCTTTCACAAGCTCTATCTCTCTCTCTATTGTATACGTTAACATTGAGGATCTGTCTCTTCCGTTGCACACTTGTCTGCCTTAGAATCAGCCGTATTCATGATGATATAGAAATATAAAAGTGTGACCTGATAATAGATGTTTTCCTAAATGTTGATTACATTTGAGAACCCCTGAGCCAGACTTGCTAGCTAGTTCAAGATCTCTCTCTTCTCCTTCACTAACGTGAGCTGGTTCTAACATTCCAAATCATCTGTTGCTACAGCAACATTAGATAACTCTCTATCCACTTCCCTGGTGCCTTTATCCTTTTTTCTTTTCTCAAAAAGCTTCTGATATCCAAAGCCTTGAAGTCTTGCCTCAGTGAATTAGTTTGATAGCTACCACCAGACATCTCTCTCTCTCTCTCTCTCTCTCTCTCAAAACACACATGTGCCAATGTAATGTGAAGTAGATCAGCTGTTTGAATGACACACACAGGATTCAGAACGTCATCAAATTTCAAATCAACAATATCCTATTTTTTTCAAGGGCTTTCATGCATGAGTGGAATTAAGTATGAATAGAAACACGCAACTGTGCACAAACGCATGTGTGCACACACACTCGCACACAGTACACAGTATGCATACATATACACACGTCTTTTTAAATCATAAAACATTCATGGCTGTAGCCCTAAATGCCCTTGTCTAACGGCTCCTACGCAACACACATGGCATTATGGAACAACTGAACAGGTCAATCATTAATAATAATCAATAACTATTTTATTAATTATTTCATTTAATGTCCGGATTTATTATCAGCATCTTTCAGCAATAAATATCAGAAAACCAAATCCGAATCAATATGTTTTCGGTGATAAGGCGACAGTAACATTTCATTTAAATACTGCACAGTAACATAAGTAAAGATGACTTCCTGTGAGATTGTATGCTGATTGAAGTTGATCAAATATTGCTGCTGCTCTTTGCATCAGGTTAAAAATATGACAGGCAGGAGTGTACAACAGAGTTTTAAATAAGGCAGGAAGTACTGCTCTGATCCTCATCCCCCCTCCCCAAAAAATGCTGCTCCAACATTTGTCAGTCCTCTCTTGTTATAGTATCACACATCCGCAGTTGACAGCCTCATCTCAGCTCCCAACTAAACACCATCAGAAAACTAATTGTTTAAGCATGTAAGCACAGGGTGGCTGACAATGTAAATTTCATTACTGTATTAATCAAATGTCAAGTCGCACATTGCATATTAATTATCTCCGTCTCTCTCTGTCTGCTGTTAGCTGCGCCTCTTTGCTGGGTCATGTTGGAGACAAGCAGGTGGTGTCACTGCAGAGGTACGGCTGCATTAGACGCGGCATCATCCAGCACGAGGTCCTGCACGCGCTCGGCTTCTACCACGAGCACACTCGCAGCGACCGCGACGAGTACATCAGAATCAACTGGGACAACATAAATGAGTGTAAGATCCTCACTTCATTGTCAATTGATTTGGATTGATCTATTTATTTGTCTATTCTGTACTTATAGTTTTTTTTTTCCTCAACAGATTTTACTTACAACTTCCGAAAGATGGACACGAACAATCTCAACACCCCATATGACTACTCCTCTGTAATGCACTATGGAAGGTAAGAGAGAGCAGAAATGTCACACTTAAACGAAGTCTGAATCTAAACTTGTTTTCTGAATAATTCTGTGTCCCATTACTATTGTCTATATCTGTAGAACCGCCTTTGGAAGGTTTAGAGCAGAAACCATGACCCCCATCCCTGACCCCTCTGTTGCCATGGGCCAGAGAAACGGCATGTCCCACATCGACGTTCTGCGGATCAACAGGCTCTACAAGTGCTGGAGTTACATTGGATAGAGGATGATCAAGAGATGTGCTGATCTGTTTCTGATCTGATTTATAGCATTAATGTGACAGCACAGGAATAAAAATGAGACTTCATGAATCTTCTGTCTCTTGCCATTAAGAGTAAAGTAAATGTATGGTTTTCGGGTTCTGGTGACACAGCAAGATGGATGTTTAGAGATAAGCCTGCATTTCAAAGTTTGATAGATGTGGTTATTTATCAGGCAGGAAGGATCTAGCAAAAGACACTGAAGTTGCATTATGGGAAACTTACCAACTTTAAGAAGTACATGTCAGAAACCCTGCCACATATGTTTTGAGTATTCTTGTTTTATCTGTCTCCTGCAATCTGCCAACGTTGTAGCAGCGCAATAGGAAATAAATGGGGTATATGCTTTTGAGCAGTGATTCAGTTACAGTATAGTTTGCCAAGGAAGGTGAGGTGCTTGTTTTTGTGTTTCATCAAATCATGTTTGATGAATTTGTCAAATGAGCAGCATGGTGATGTTGTCATTAGCACCATTGACTCACAAAAGGAAGGTTCTTGGTTCGGGATCTTTTCTGTGTGGACTTTGCGTGTTCTGCACTAGTTCTGCCCCATGTTTATGTGGGTTTTCTACGAGTACTCCGGCTACAGATTGAGGTTAACTTAATTGGAGTCTCTAAAATTGATAGATTGATAAGAGCCTTAATGGTTGTTTGTCTTCTCCTTTTTTCCAATGTGAGCTGGGGTTGGCTCTAGCCCCCTCGGGGGCCCTTAAAGGGATAAATCACCCAGAAATGAAAATTCACTCATTATCTACTCACCACTGTGCCGATGGAGGGGTGGGTGAAGTGTTTGAGTGCACAAAACACTTTAGGAGTCTCTGGGGTAAACAGTGTTAGAGCAGAATCCAATACAACTAAAGTAACTGGTGACCAAAACTTCAGACATAATGAAACAACAGAATAAACACAACATGCCTCCATACTGCTTGTGTGGTCATCCAAGTGTCTGTGTCACTCTTCCAACGTGGTGCGTTTAGGGACAGTCGGACATTCTAACATCCGCTAGATTAGCTACTTCTGGTGGTATAGATAATGAATGGATGGATTGATTTCTTAAACTTGTTTGTGCTATTATGGCTCAGCAGTTCATTGGGATCTACTTTGTGTGTGTGCAGTAAAAGTCTGTTGAAAATATAGCTTCTAAAAATGTTATTATTATATGATATCTTATCTCTTCATATTACTTCAAATCAAACTTGGGAAATACAGGCAAAGACAAAAACAAATTTAATTAGATACCAAAATGACTGAAGGGCAAATACGCAGTAATATTTTCATAATGGAGTTCATTTCCATTTTGTCTCATAATAATTAAGTTTGGGATTTGAACACCATTAAAGAGCACAGAGTGTTATCAGAGTGAATCAGAGCTGCAGTACATTCACCAAGCCAAACTTTGCAGGGCTGCATCTCTATGGAGAGCCATAGATGTTCTTCGGACCCAGATAAACCCATCTCCTACTAGTCCCTAACCCTGCGGAGAAATCTGCTTTTTTTCCACTTGGCCACATCCCACACGCTTGAACGTCTTTTTTTTCTTTTCTCTATCCACCCTTTGAAATCCTACGCATTGTTATTCTTCTGTATTCACCCCAGCGAGAGAGAGAGCAGTGTTGGGTGAGAAAGGAGTAGTGGGGGAGTGTTCAGGGGGGAGATAAGAGGAAAATGCCTGGGAGAGAGAGAACAGATTCCTATTAAGCAAATTTGCCTCCTCCCATGATGTATGAGCGCACTAACAATCATGACAGCGTTGCTTGTTTTTTCTCCGGCGCTCTGTCTTAAATATGGCTACAGAGGCCATGACACAAGCCGAGCTCAGAGCGAGCCAGTGAATCTGTATAGTTCAGATGGACACAGAGCCTTTAATGTTTCATAACGCAGTTTCAGTTCGTATCAATCATTCTGCCCATGAAATATTTAAGATTTACTTGTTTATTGAAATATTTAACGCTGCGGCTCTGTTCATGCTCCAAGAAGCTCAGAGACTTTTTCCAACAGCAATAAATTAAAGTTTTTTCCTTCGAATCCTGATTAAAGTAAAATCACCAATGAGCCAGAGATCCTGTAAGTGAGGAATAAACAGGACGCCCCTGGACGTTTGATGAAACTGAAGTCTAATGAGAGCCATCTCTCTGAACTATGGAGACTGATGTAAAAGAAAACACATCATATGGAATATTTGATCTTTTCTTTGATTGTTCACAAGAGTGCCTCCATTGGTTTTGGTGTAACTGAAGCCAAATAATATGTAAAATACATAAAACAGAAGCCTGGGCTCTGGTGTATTACCTAACATTATACATTACTGTCTCTTATCTGATAACAGCTTTAAAGCTTTGTCTGTTAGGCTCTTGCAGATGCTCTTTGACCACACTTTAAAGGGTAGTGTGTATATGACCAGTACAGTCTCCTGTAGGATGTCTGCTCTAATGAGTGCAGGCTGAGTGGAGCCAAATGCAGTCTGATCTGTGGTGTCACTGGTAATACACTGGCAGGCCATAACTGCTGGCTGGCTGAGCGGCTCTTACCAGCACGTTATTAACACAGATCAGTGTACCTGCCTCTCTTCAAACACGATAAGCTTCAACACACAGCCCTCCTCAGTTCACTGTGTGATCTACCCGACACTCGCCAATAGGAAATTAAAATGTTCTCTCCGAGTGGTGCTACCATCTTGGCCAGACCGATTCTGGAGATGAGTTTCAACATTTTTCTTGAAGCTTGGCTCTGAACCTTCCCAGAACAAAAAAAAAAGACCTTCACACCACTTTTATTAAAAGACTTCCATAAAACGACACACATATGTCATCTCAAGACTGGACATGAAGATATTCCTTCTAGGTGCCACTCAGATGTAAAAGAAAAGGCACAAAAACCTTAATACTTTTTCAAGCTATTAAGGATTCATCAGTCCAGGTATGACAAATTACATTTTTGCAACCAGTTGACGGTTTGAGTCAAAAATCAAATTTTTTAGCTTTACAATTGATCATTTGTGGGTCGCAGGGGAGGTGAAGCTAATCCCTGCTGACACTGAGCTCACCAGTGAAATGCAGGGCCCATGTATAGAAACAAAAAAACGAATCACATTCACAACTCCAACCAATTTAGAGCTGCCACTTCAGCTGCATGTCCTTGGACTGTGGGAGGAAGCCATATCTACATAGAAAACCCATGCAGACACAGTGAGGACATACAAACCCCACACAGAAAGGCCACAGCCAAACCAGGGTTTGAACCCAGAACATTATTACCTGAGAGTCACGTGACTTGCGCACAGGCCAATGCAAATCAATGGGAAGTCAAAAACGTAGACATCTCAGAATTTTTTCAGGCCAAATTGTGAGATGTCTACGTTTTTCCAAGTGGACCAACGTAGCCATTACACATTTTCAGATGAGACTGGGTTGTACTGTGGGGTGGCAGTGGCAACCACTGCACCTGAGTATCCTCATACTTCATTCATTCATGGTCATGGTTCAAACCTGCAACTGAAAAATGCAAATATATAACTCAGTTTGCAGCTAATTGAATAACTCTGAATCCATAGTGCGTTGCAAAACAGAAAACTCAAATGCATTGAACCAACTTTTGTGACTTTCCCTTTGGTAATTCAGCAAAGAATCCAATAAAAAGTGAACTTATGTAATAAAATTCTGAAATGTTGCAGTTACTCCAACACTTGATATTTTCTAACTAAAGCTGGAGACTTACATTAGATTAAGCTGAAAACACAGAATGGAAATCTTTTTACAAAGCGATCTCATGAAAGTCAGTGTGGATAAAAGGAGCCATGACTGCATCCAATAACTCCGATAAGTGGATACATGTGCATGTGATTACTATTAAGCTTTTTCAAAATGCAGAATAACAAAGCATAATTTAGAAAACAGCAGTGATGGCTGTTTGTGTGGTGTGTGTCTGTTTTCAAACACTGTCCTGGTTCACTAGAAAGTCAGTTGTTGCGTGCCCCTTTTTTGAGAAAGATGAAAGTGACACTCACGAAAAATGAGTAAATTTAGTAAAGCAACGCAATCAAAAGAAATAACAGATTGGCGTTCTGGAAGTCTTTGTTGTTGCCCTGTATGACCCAGTCGAAACAATTAGCCGGCCGAGGGATCGAAAAAACCAATATGTTATTGTTAAAGCTTTCATGAAGTTTGACTCAGCTTTTCTTCCACAGATCTAAGCAGCCATACGCAAACTTCTAAGACGTCAGATCCTTGAACAGCTTCCTGAAAAAGCATCTGTCTGTTATCGCTGAATTCTCACATCTCATAAATATGTGATGCATTAGGTTTTCTGAAATGGAGTTTGCGTCTGGCATCGCTTTAAATACAAAAAAATGACATTTCAGACGACAGCGAGATGAGGCAATGCGAAGACACGAAAGATTGAAAAGGACAACATGGACGAGCAAGCTGTACAAACACGTGTCTTTACAGGCCAATGCGGCATTTCCATATACAGCCCTGGCACGAAGAGAAATAATGTTTTAAAACGGCCTTTGTAAATGTGTAAATCAGACAGAGGCATTAGTCTACAATCCCTCTGAGCTGTGTTCTCTGAGCTGCACCACATCTCTGTCAGCGCTGAGGAATTGCAGCTGTCGAAAATGATGCGGTCCCATTAGTGACGGAATCCGAGCTGAGAAGGAGCCAGACAGAAAGGCGCTGTGGGGACAAGATGATAACAAGGTACTCATTGGAGGTTTGAGGGATGATGTTTGTGCATCACTCGCTGTGTGTGTGTCTGATGAGGAGGAGATGGAGGGGTTAAGATAAAGAGAGAGAGGGAGAGAAAGAAGGAGGGGGGAAACGGTTGCGGGAGAAAAAGGATGTGGGAGATAAGATGAGACAAATGGAGATGGGAACAATGAGAGTGGGGAGCAAGGAGGAGTGACTGGGGCAGTAATCAGGGAGAGGCAACAGTGAAATACATGAATCAAACTGGTGACTGGAGCAACTGAGGTGACCAGAGATGGAGGGAGAGAAAAGAAAGACACAATACTCAGTGCCCTCAGCGACTGGCAGGTTATTCACAGGCAGCTACTGATCTCTCATCCTGCACATCATTTCACCTCTGAACTGAGCCGTGTGCATCACATTAAGATGAAGGCACATCACGACAGGCACAGAGGAGATAACTTCAGTCACTGCAACAGTGGAGAGTGGGGGCAGGATATGATGTCATGAAACAGATGCAACTTTCTAGTGTATTAAATTCATAAGTAGGCAGATCTGGCATTGACACCTCTTTTTCAACAGAACTTACAAAGTATACTATAACAACAATTACTATAACACTTATCTCTGTCAAGGAAATAGAATATTCAAAGTTCACGCAATCTGGTTCATAAGATTCTATAATTACTACAGGTTACTTTGTGCCAGAGAGCCCAATGAAAACAAACAGAAAAGTCAAAGTTCTAATGTTGACATTCAAAATGGTTTGTAAGGATCCACAACAACGACTCCTGAATATGCAAGAAAATATTCTACGTTGAAAATCTAAAGAATCCAAATCTTGTCGAGTGTAGTTCTGCCTCCGCTGATTAACCTTAGGTTGTTGAATAGACATGTCGGTACAAGAAGCACTTTAACTGCCTGCAATCCTATTATATATGATCTAACGTGTGTGTGTTTGTGTGTGTGTGTGTGTGTGTGAGCAAGTTGGAGGGTTGGTGCTCATGTCACAGAATGCTTATAAAGATGGAGGAAATGACTGCTCACTATAAGTGAAGCCAAATTCTCTTGATCACCACCTGGTGGCTGGCTGCAGTATAGTTCATAAACCCTGCCTCCTCCATTTTAGTGATTCAGACATGGACCAAACTAATATTTCAAAAGAAAACGTTTCTCAAAGATGGTTTCTGTCATTTTAGGTAGTTCTTATCTCGCTGATGTTTGTTCAAGTGTTCACATTTCTGATAAGTTTGGTTTTGATGAGAAAATATAAAAATGGGGTGAAACAGCATGATCGACTCATGTTTGGTGAAGCTTGTGTATCTGCAGGGCTTTGCTACTGTCAGCCCTGCAGAGACTCTGGTACCACACTCGAAGACGATGGCGTTTGTATCCGGGATGTTTTGGCTTTGATCGCTGGATAGTGGGAGCAAGTGCAGATGTCTTTACATACAGTCTATGGTTCAAGCATAAGTGAGCAGATCAGCATGTACTGTATGTGAGCAGTGCATCAGTGTATTTAAATGCACAAACTTAAGATGGGATTGTATAATTACTGCTATAGAAATATAATTGCAACCTTGAAATGTGGCAATTAAACAGGTTGTATGAGTCCGACTCCTCTGAGCAGCAGAGTGGATGACAGCTTCCAATCCCCATGAAGTCTTCCAAGACCATTAATTCTGTGCCATTAATAGCTCCTATCCAGCTTTCACATGCAGGAAGCCTAGTCTGAGTATTCTCAGGTAATTATCATGGCATTAGGCTGCACTTCACTCTCTTTGTCTTCAGTGGACTCACCGATAAACCCATGTGGATTCTGCTCGTCCACCAGCAGCTTCTAATTTTCGCTTGATTATACATCCTAGGTTTTTTTGGCTTTTTTTTTTTGAAAATGTGCTTCATTAACTTTTGGGGGATTGCTCCCAAATCACTTTCAAGCCAATAAGTTGGATTGTGATTTGCAAACTGTTAATCACAGCACAGTTGTATCACAAGCGCACAATGAAAAATCTAATGAAATGGGCAAGCAGACAATGATGAGATGACAGAAAGATGAAGTAATTCCCAACAGCATTAAAAAGGGATCCCCAAAGGTAGGACGTTTACTCTTCATAAGTGTTTAACACCAAGAAAAACGTTTTTAGAATTCAGCGCTCCCAGATACAACCAATAAGGGAAAATTATATTCTCTTTTTAATCTAAATGTTTCTTTTTTCTTTGTTTACAGCATAATTTTCCTGGGAGGACATACTGTCCCTGCAGAGATGTGGTGCACACTTAAGATATTTTTAACTTTGTATACTTGTATGTTGCCCAATTAAAGTTGTAATTAATACAGCAGCATTGCGCTCCCAGGAAAATGTGAAACTCAATGCATGTGACAAACAAAAAGCCAGGCTCAAGATCCCTGAAAAACGGCTAAAGTGCCAAAAACAAAGCCCACAGAGGTCAAAAGTCTCTGAGTGTGATTGAAAATGTAATTTCAACGGCAAGTTTGTGGGCTCTTCTCTGAGATGATTGTGCGTCTCCACATATCCTCTTCATGCCCTCGCGTACTTCCATTGTCTCGCTCGCAGACAATCGGAAAATGTAATTTCTTCTTGTTGAATGAATGGGTTGGAGTGCACATGAACGTCCGCTCTGGCAATGTATGTCTCTGTCTTGGAGCAGAGCACGCTGTCCACAAGGACATGCTAAATCAGCAGAAAGGTCAAACAGTGTGCAGCACAAAGTGTGGTCTGTATAAGGACATTTTGTCTGTTTCTTTGTGCTGTGTCCAGTCATTGCCCCTGGGAACAATAGGCAATTGGAGCGGTAACATTTTCACAAACAAGAGATAAGAGTTTTTTCTTCCTTTTACATGAACAGTGTCGCCTGTTTCTGTTCATATAATACACACGGCCCAAGCCACTCAAGGTAAATCTGAATTGCATTCTCCTTCCACTTGAAAATGTGTTTCCATTCAGGAAGAAACTTAACAGGGCTCTCATTCCTGATCTCTTCCCCCTGCCCTCATTGTACTTTAATAGTGAGTGTAGAAACTTTCTGCTCCTGAATGCATCCATTTGAGCTGTGTTTGAAACTCCAAATGGAAAGTTTTCCAGCGATTGTGCAGAGATACAACCGTGAGATGTTAAGAAACTACCCATGAATCCAAAATAAGAAACCTCTCGGCTCCGGCAAAGGAAAATGACAACAGTGTGTTGTGTTGTGGATGCGTCCTCCTGCTCTCTGTTCATCACATCTGACACAAAACTGGAGAGGGAGGCAACAAAGGATCTCATGGTTTTTCTAGCAATCCTCGACGTCAGGATTTGAGGAACTGCACTTCCCAGGATGCCGTAAATGTTAGCAGGGAAGCATGTCAGTCTGCAGTCTATATGAATAATGTGAGGATACAGTTCAGAATTTCTCATGGTGAGGAACAGTGAGGATGGTGCTGGTGCATTACAAAACTGAACAGGCTTGTTAGGCTTTTTATCAGTTCAGTGGTTGTGATTACACTGTGTGTGTATGTGTGTGTAGGTTTGTGTGTGTTAACTTGTTTTTGCAGCAACAATTGCGTGTGGATGCAATGACACAAGAGGAGCCTCTTCAAATGTGGAAGTGAGCTAAAGCCAGGGTGATGCTCCTTTAGTCATTTCCTTTTCTCTTCTCGTATTTGAGTATCTTTGAGTACCAGTCACACTGTACACTTTGAGCCTCACTGATACATGGATTTGCAGCTCTTAGATCTGAAAAGCCTGAGCATAAGTTTCAGCCCCAGTTTGTGACAAAATATAAAAGCATCATATTTTGAGGAATAGCATTAGTCTCTTTTTTCTCAAGTAGTTGTATGGAGTGGGCAGTCTTCCACACCAGTTAGTACAAGAAACTAATTGATTACCCCCCCCCCCCCCCCTTCTTCTCATAACTAAGTTGACATGTAGTTTGCCAGTATGATACCTCATCCGATGAGAGGCTCATCAGACCATGAAATTGAGCAATGTTACCTTCTCTTATACAAAACTGTTGAGGGAGAGACCATGGGGAAAAAAGTGGCGGGGAAAATGTTTCTGTGTAGAAACAGATAAATTGTCGAGAACTTAATCTTGACTAATAATCATCAGACAACAACGTCTCCGAGAAAAGAAATAAGACTTTTTACTTTCAGCTCCAGTCACACAGCTTCTCACAGCTGTTTCACGTCACTTTTATCTGTAGCTGTTACTGTTCACTTTCCATCTGTGGGAAGTTATGTCAACCAGTTAGTGCACTCTGAGTGGATGACTGTAGCTGATTGGAACAATTAATAACACTGGAAGAAGTACTGTGCTCCTGTATCTACAAGTACTATCAAAACACTTATGGAGAATACATATACACACAGTCACACACACTGAATATATATTATGAAATGAAATGTAATTGAGGCTTGATATTTTACAATCTAACCACACATATCTGTACATAAATATATAATATTATTATAAATGACAGTAAACAAAAGAAAAATGGAGCGAAAATGCAAATACAACCAAAAAGAAAGAACTAGAATTAAGAAAATATACCTTTATTTTACTTGAAATATAAATATGCATCTTTTTTAAGATTGTCAGATATCAGCAATCATAAAAGCTGATACTAAAATGACTGCAAGAGGCTCAGCCAATATGATAAATCAGCCCGTCTTGCCGTAATGTTAATCATGAGTGTGATGAAGGCTGTGTGGACAGGAATATTTTGAGTCCAAAATGAAAATGAGGCCTGCGTCACCAGCTCCCAAAGGCTCTTCAATCTGAATGTGAGGGAAAATGTTGCAGTAACTGGTGCTGGTGTGGGGGTTGTGCCGGATCTGAGAGGAGCAATAAACTTCCACGTTGACATATATTGCACTCCCAGCTCAAACATACTGCAGAGTAAAAACCACAACATTTGTGAAGTGGCTGTGTGAGGGGAGTATTAAGGTAATAAAAAAACTGTTTCTCCATGGAGTGTAAAATAGGAGGGTTTGGCTGTGTGCAGACATGGAGGATAGTGGGGGGGGGGGGGGGAGGAGTATGGGTCGTCGGGGTAATTCAGCTCTGATTGCATGTTCACCAAAAGCACGGGGATGGAAGCGAATGCATCACACCGCAGCTCTGTCCATAGTGCACTCTTATGATTGATCACCTCACGCTGGGCTTTAATTTAAAGTCAAAGGCATCTATAGATACCTTTCAGAGCGGAGCAACCTGTAATGTCTCCTCACAGGCCAGGACCCTCAGTTCTCCGAGCGAGGAGCCACCAAACACCTCGCAGAAGCTGGAGCCACGCGAACGCTCCAGGAACAAAAGGAAAGAGAAAGAGAGCGAAGCCTGGTAATCACTCATCTTGCCGTTTTGTTTCTGGCAGCTGTGACAGAAAGTATAAGGTGTCCACCGGTGATTTGAGACCAAGACGGATTGCAGCAGGTGAGGCCCTATTAATGCTGAGTGAGTGTACAATGAAAACATGACTGAAATCAGATACGGTATAAAAAACTAAAATTTAGGGGGGAATATTATGTCATTTTAAATTTTTTATCAACTAAATGAGCTTAAACATCTCTCAAAATCAGTTTACTAGTCTTAGTATGCTCTGATCTAATATTTTGTTGGAATCAAACTGATCTTTAATTTTCTGCATTTATCTAAATGTCAGGGTAAGAGATTGCAGATTTAGGAATAGAGGGGTTTTGCAACTCTCTCTTTTCATGCTTGGGTTCTGACAGTCCTGGAAAATGTATATTCAGAGATATCGACTGCTCGAGTTACAGAGACTTGGTACTCACTCTCAATAAACCTCAAAAGACCTTTTACATATTCTGCAAGAGTTGTAGCCTTGATCCAATGGATGGGGTGGGTGGGGTGTGTCTGTGTGTTTTGCTTTTTTTCCTAAGAGTTTATAAATGAGGATTTCTACATTCTGAATAAAGTATTTATTTGTATTTTTCTTTCAATTCATAAAAAAATTGGATCACAAAAACATGTAAGGTTATTGCATATAGGAGATGGAAGTTTTCCTAATGTACCTTGCGAGTCTGCAACTTTTTGTACTACCAATGACAGCAGGCCTCACAGATAAGGTCACACCCTTGAACTGATTCACATCCTTCAGAAATTGCATTTAATTCTTGGCAAAGACTTTATGGATCCTCTAAATCATTGACATGAGAACAATCCATTCATCCATTAGATCCTATGATTTAAGACCTGAAACTCTAATGTGTCTAATGTATTTTAAGCTTTTTTACTAAAAGAAAGGGGGACAGAATTGTGTGCTTTTCTTGTGCACTAATAAAATATTCAAAGTTGTATCATTAATAATATAATATACAGATCTAATATAAATGAGAACTGGCTGAAATTAATACTTATTTGCCAGTTAGATAAGCAAGGTTTTAAAAATCCTCTGATCTCTGCACCATCCCATTCCCTTGCTCTTATAACAGGGCTGGTATTTTTTTTTCTTGTGGCCTTGGACTATCACTGAGTTATCATTAAAGCAGACCCTCAGGGTCCCTGCAGGCAAAACCCTATCCTCATTCGTTGTTTGTGACCTCCACTCTTGCATTCACAATGCAGGACCTTGCCCTGAAGGGCATGACAGGCACCTAGAGGGCTACAGGAAGTAAAGTAGCCCGGGGTGGTAAATATATGAATATTTGACATTTGCTTGGGTTAAAGGTCATGGACTAACGGCACTGCACAGTACAGACAGTATATGGGCCTGGGATCTGTGGGTTTCAGTGTGAACTAGGGACTATGTTTTTTCCAACTCAAAATGTGCCTGTCCGTGAACGGCTTCGTTGCAAATAAAAGCCTGATGGGCAAAAGATTTGGAATTACAAACTCAAACAGCCAGTGCTTTTTGAAATACTTTGGAGTTAAGGTTAGTGCTGCTACAACTGCTCATCCAAAACACTTCACAGTCGACACTGCACTTCATTCAGCTGTTTCCTTTTGTAAAATACTGCACTCGTAATAGTGTGGAGACCCAAGATGAGACGGGCAGGGATAAAAAAAAATTGAAAAATAATATTTGGGTTCAGGTCACTTTTTAACTGTACATGTCTGCCATGAGGGGAAACAAGCACTAACCATGCGTGTCTTGGACAGAGTAACATATGCTCAGTGCAGCTTTAATGAACTGTATCAGGCTCGGGTCGGGTTCGAACAGAAATAACTAAATGCCTGTCCCCTTCAGTTAGTTTTCTCTCAGGCTACTAACTCGTAATATGCCATGTTTAGCTAGAGAAAATAATGTGCTCTTACAAAAAGGAGACAAACCCTCTTCTGTTTGAAGCACAGAGCAGGCCAAAACATTAGCCTTGAGCAAACTAAAATACACAACACCCATTGCAGGGGAGGAGTGCACGTCTATTTTGTTCATTTCATGCACAGTAAACTGTCTGATTGTGCCACGTCACCCTGTTGCTCTGAATCTGCATCTGCACTTGCAAACTTGTGCATGTGCAGACACATTATATGTCGGCATAAGTGTATCTGCCATACAGAATCACATTTTTTGACACACTCCATTTCACTCTGTAAGTGAGTTAAGTGCCTTTGCCCCGATCATCCGACCAGAAAACACAGAGGGAGTAAATCAATGTCCAGTCATGAAGCCCAAAGGGCCAAAGGGAAGGTCTAGTGTTGTACAGTGTTAGTCAAAGTATATCCTTTCTAGGCGAGACTAAGCATCTTGCTGCTACCAGGCACATCAGATAGCAACATGCTATGTCTACATAATGGTTCCCTGTTTTTGGAATGGTGGTGCAAATGTGGAAGTGAAAGCGTTTCAATCACAACAACACAGCTTTCAATCCAGATTTGCATGAATTTAATTATCGGATGAACAACCCAGTGAAGTGCTTGAATATCACCCAACAATATTTGTATCTTGTTAATAAGATGCCACATTATTATCTGCCACACTCGCTCAGGCCCAGTGTTTGAATTGGTCCACGGAGAGGAAGAGCCCGAGAATGAAGTCATTTATCAAGAAACAAACACATAAGTCTCGATTAGCTTCGACCCTCTTGCCGTTAAATTGACTCATTTGGGGGGAGCACTCTCGAATTCTGAGTAAGACTGGACCGTTGCACCTGATGCTACACACATCAACCAGCTACCCATGATAAACAATAGTAATTATGCACACACAAGGATTTGCCACCAGTTCACAGGCAAGTTTATTTTAGAAAACAAAAAACTGAGTAACCTAAACTATATGCAGCTCATACCACAGGGAAGCTGAAGTGATGCTACACCAGATCATAAGGACTTAAATATTTAAAGAGATGTAAAAAAAATATCATATAACCGTCTTTTGATTAAATACAATGCTGGTTTTTAAACCATATTTATATCAAATGTATTCAAAATGAACAGCTATGTGTTGAACATGGCTCATATCAACACCTAGTGTTTCAAACCATCTCGGACCTGGCAGAGCCAAGGCTTGCAAAGAGTCAACCGTCTGGGCTGTCAATGCATCATGACATTCATCATGACTCTATATGAAAAGGTTAACAGCCTCTGATTAAAGGTGGGCGGTCCCTACTTCCAGCGACTGTAAGTGTGACTTGTAAGTGGGAATCTGGAAAGCTGTGCTCATTTTCAAATCTATGCTGAAACTAAACTCCTAAACTACCACATCGTCTGTCACCTGTGCAGCGGTTTGAATGGCTTGGGCACATTCTGCTCCTCAGACACGGTTGCTTCAGCCCCGGCTGTCTCAGCAGCAACTATCTGTGCCAGAGGCTCGAACGGCCTGGGCAGACAACGGTCTTGGCCACCAAGAAACTCTGCAGGTTCCTCAGTTTTACCTGCACTTCAGGTAAAACTGAGGAATGAAGCTACACTTTAATGTTTGTACACATTTTGTGTGCACTTAATCAAATCAATTATATGCAAACTAAATATTGTTTCTTTGCACTGCAGTGTGCCCTGACATACAGTGACACATTGTGAAATTATATGAAGTGCACCATTCAAATCTGCCACATTAACACAAACACATCCAGCGGTTTAACAGTCAGCGTAGTTTGGAGATCATAAAGGCGTGTGCGTACATTGCACGTTCATCTTGAGAGCGCCCAAGCCAAACCGGGTTCCTGCTCTGTACTTAACGGCCCACTCCATGCCACGGGCATGACAGAGCTTCTCTAATAGTCAGTGCTTAGTCAAAGTAGGCATCCCTGAAATGTGAAAATCAATCATGGGTGACAGCTCATTTGGACTATCTACCAGGGCAAGGCACAGAAAGGGGGAAAAATGGTAGAAATTCCAATTACACAGTCAATGCCCATTTGCTGCATGGATATGTGTAACCTCTGGCTGGCGTTGTTGACGCCTCCATCCAGTTGTATAATGAGCATGCTGTGGGCGTAACTTGTTCAATGGAGATAAGTATTAGAGGAGCAGAGTGAGTGTTGCATTGTTAAAGAGATCCAGGTGCTTTTATGGAGCAGTGATGACGGTTGAGAGATGAGATCACATGGGGGCTGCATTATCTCGCTATCACGCTGTGAATGGAAATTATCCCATATATCTGGTTGTACCTGGCTACTTTTAGTCCATTAGAATGACTGGAAAACAGCATGTTACTTTGTGGAAACCCTAAAGCAAAATATGGTCTATTTCATCAGAGCATTTGAGACAAAAGTTCAACTTTAAACACCAGCAACAAATCGAATACATGACTTCATCATGTCCCAAACTGACAGCAGCTTACATGACCCATTTAACCTTCTTTCTAGCCACGCAAACCCCACAATCTGTTCATTGACCTTCACGCCACCTGTGGACAGGGCACCACGACGACCGGCCACAAAGTCAAACTACTCAAAACTAATGTAATTTTGTCTGGACAATCGAATAAAACCCAGGAGCCATTCCCCAGCCTCCCTTCTGTCTCTTCTGCCCTCCTCTCATATATCCTGATGGAGCTGCTATGTTTCATAAGCGCTGTGGTTGGGCGCTCTCAGTAGGCGATGAATGAAAGGCACCTTGGGGAATTTTATGATCCATGACGAAGCGTTCGGGATCATTTTGGATGTATGCATGTGTCACTGCATATTAATAATGGCCTCTGTCTCATGAAAGCGCCAGCACACCTTCAAAAGAGATAATTTAATCTTCTCCCCGCTGAGCCTCCTCTCCTCTCTGCGCCTGCTAATACTTTCCCTCAGAACTCCAGTCAAAAGGAGCCATCGCTTACATTGTGCACCTTGGCTTTAGGATAATAATAAAAAGAAACAGGAAATGATAGAGGACGTAAAGCCAACCAGGAGGAGGAAATAAGCCCCAGATTCGGAGCATCGCTGAGGAAGATAAACACAGAGCTGATGAAGAATATCCTTTCTTGTCTTTGTGGATGTAAATTGAGTGATCATGTAATGTTACCAAGGGGATAGCTGTAGAGGAAATTGACTTTTTTACCTTTCTGGGTTATCTATCCACTGCTGAGAATTATTTCCAGCCACAAAAAATTCCCTCATTAAAAATGACTATCCTATAGTGTGTTTTTTCCCCCCTCCTGTCCCCATTATTGCACTGGAAGCCAGCAAACAAGCAAAAGAACAAGAGATAGATGCTCTTAAGTGAGCTCTATGTGGCCTTTGTCTCACAGAAAGATTTCATTCTTTAAAGAGCTGGCACCCTGCGGTGTTGTCAACAAATGAGGAGAGCATTGTTGGATCCTGGACTTGTTTATGGAACGCCGCAGCGAGCACAGTCAAAGCGAGCGCTCTGATACTCATTATTCAGCGACTGCACAGCGCAGCAGAAGTTACCAAGCTTGTGAAAAAAATTCAACCTCAATGCTTCACCTCTGATATATAGAACACGACATGATCCAATAATTGCATGTAAAATCAAAGTTGTTAACCTTAAATGTCCTCTTGTTTTATTGTCATAGAGGACATGGGGAAAGTAGAGACCCAGCAACCGTCCGCTGTAAAAAAAGAGCTTCCATTATGTAAATAGATTCACCAACATATTCCCTGCACACCAATAAAAGATTCACGGCATACGGCAGCCACGTATTAGCACACATGATGACATACTGCTCTTAGCTATTCCTTTATGTCAGCCGGTGATGCAAGTGCATTAAGACGACTCGTAAAGCTATGAAAAAAGGCAGTAATTGTCCATCTAAGGACTATCCATCCTGCAAAAAGCAAAGTCAACGTCAAACACCAAATACAACTTGGCATGGAATTGCAAATTAATGCAAATCTAGTCTGAATCAATTCAAATGCTGCAAAGAACACTTAGAATATTAACACAAAGCCTTGATCTCTTGATCTTAGTGCGTGCTGGTTTGACTTGAAAAAGCTTTGCAGTGCAACAAGTGTCTTGTGTGTATCCCTGAGTGTCAGTGATTACCAACAGCCTTTACATTTTTTTCCCCTCAAGTTGAGAATATTGTCCATTAATTTTCATCATTATCTGATCGCAGCATTTGGAGATTAGCATTTTATGAAGTGTGCCAATATATCTGGGGGGCACCACATATCTGAGGAGAGCAGCAGGGACAAAACAGAGACTATTATTATACGTTAAGGATTTCTGGTGAGGGCGCCTGCATTGCATTGTGGGTGCCTGGATTACAATACAGAAAACAAGCTGAGGAAATATAAAGGAGCAGCTTTGCAAATATCACACAAAGACTTAGCCTCTCACAAAACTGTCTTATTATCACCGAACAGAGGACATTATCTACATGTATTCAATGAGTTCTTCAGAGAGAATACACTTGAGTAAATATGATTCATCTTAACCCCCTGTGTGTGGTGCATCTCATGCCCTTCGCTGGCCAGAGGTGTCACTACAGAGCAGGGAAGGATCAGGCAGCTACAGGACTAAAATGATGGATTTGTATTGACAAACCGCCTTCTCGTTTTTTTATTTCTCTTCTGGGCAACTGTGGAGACGGTTGTGAGGGAGTTTTCACAAGAAAAAGGCTTCTAAGGATTCGTGCCCTGTATGTGAGTGAATATATAAATCATCTACTTTAAGTCGATGAAAGACTTTGACATTTGATACATATCAAAGCTTTCGCTGCATCAGGCGCAAAAACAGTCATTAAAAGGATCTAACTCAGGAGCACATACAACACAAATGTAAGCATCTGTGAATTGTGCATATATGATTAGTTTCAGAACATGCCATAGTTGGTCCCCAGCTGTTCTTTCTTCTAATGTTTATATATTATTTTGCTGTGTTCTGTTTTTCATGTATTTTTAAATCTAATTTAAAACGTATTTTTGAAAAAGTGCTTTCCTTCAAAGTAGGCAATCTAAACAGAATTTTGATTAAATATATAACATTTGCAAATGAGAGTATTGATATTCTTAAATGTACCCTTCAGACAGGTTTGGAATACATATATATATATATATATACAAATATACGCAGCTTTGAATAAGAATTTATGCCTGATGGGTTTTTTTCCAAACAAAAGTTAATTTATCTCATTTATTCTTAGAATTAACTTTCCCCAAATTGAAAAATCCAAGTGTTTGATAGAGGTTGCCTCCCACTACACTGAAAAGTTAACTTTGTTCACATTTGTAAGTTGTTTATTGGACCAACAAGAAAACTATGAAGTCCTGCTTGTGCACATGTAAACTTTTAAGACATTTAAGGTGAGCACAAAGAGACTTTCCCCCTGCAGCAATGCAAAAACAGCTCTCCAGTATCAAACTCTGCATGAGCATCATCCAGCACAGTGAGAGTGAAACATCCCAGTTGGATAATGACAAGCTAAACAAATCTATGACTGGAGGGGGATTTTACAGGACTCCATGGAATCTGAGAGACTATACAAAGCAGACGCAAGGTTTAGTAGTCACCTCAAGACTGGAACCATACAGCGTGTCCTCATTGTAAAGATGATAAGCAAATTCACTGGAGTAACAACTTTGGCTGAGGTAGAAGAGAGGATCGTCCGCTAATCAGAGGGTCGTAGTTCGATACCCGGCTCCTCTAGTCTGGATACTGAAGAGCCCTTGGGAAAACACTGAACCCTTAATTGCCCCTGGTGGCTGCTCTTTTCACACATCATTCATACAAAGTTGTATGAATGATGTGTGAAAAGACACTGCGTAAAGTAGCACTGCATGAATGTGTACATGAACGTGTAAATGGGACATGTACTGTAAAGCACTTTGAGTGGTCCATAACACCAGAAAAGTGCTACAGAAATGCAGTGCATTCACCATTACACAGCATCCATCATTTGAGATTTCTGAATGTGTTCGGCCATTGTGGGTAAATTAGCCAATCAGTGAGCAGGATCAAATTCATGGAGACATTGGGTTTTAATGTGATTTGTTTGATTTGCCACATATTTAATTCACTGGATTATACAAAGACAGACATCTAATTATTTCATCCATTAGTTCTTTCCTAATTGATTTTCTAAATAAATTAAATTAAAATTAATTATTTATACTTTAATGGAGGGTTATATTGTCCATTCCTAATTGCAATGTTTCCTTGAATGAAAAAAAAAACAAACCTATTTGAGCTCAAGCTGCTGCCACAGATCTGTGTGACCATGCGATTTTATGCAATGAATTAATGAGTTTGAGCACATTATGTCATTAGACAGGGCAGTGAGCAGTTCCCACAGCTATTCCCCTCTTGCTGCTTTACTGACGTTATAATCATTGATGACGTGTACTTCGGCTACAGCTACGATGACAAGTACAAAAAGCCACTTAATGGCGATGTAAATGAGTCAGAGGCCTTCTGCGTCATGTTGTGTCTGCACGAGTGTGTGTGTGGAAGAGAGAGAGAAAGAGCAACAGCCAACATAGAGGAGCAGAAAGCAAACCCATGCAAGTGTGATCCTCTCTATCTCTGTGTGAATGAACTGCACGCTTCAGAGAGTGGCATTTTATTCACTCACAACCCTCTCACTAAACCGTGTTTGAGGCTATGACGAAATCCCCTGCTGTCTTTAAGGTTTCGTTCTGTCGCCTCACCTCCCCTCAGGAGCGTGGAGGAGGTGAGAGGGAGAAAGCCTCATCTGTCATCACAGTTTAGATCAGTGTCCTGCCTCCACCTCCGCTGCTTCCACACCCTTACCCTCCACCCAAACCTCCAGCAGCATATTATGCAACTTGAAAAAAAAATTTGAAAAACAAGGTCACGGAAATAACCACAGAGGAATCATAGCTAGATAAACAGGAGGGGAAGGAAAGGAAAGGAAGATCCTCTTCCTCCACTCTCTCTTTCTGCCCGCACCCATTGCAGTCTGTGATTCAGCAGGAGGTCAGACTAGTGGAAAGAGAGAGCCCGCAGCATCCAATGCATACAAATGCCTTTGGACACACATTAACACTCAAACAGGCAACATGCACAAACCCAACATTGACACATACACGTCAGCCACTGACAGCTGCAGAGATCAGAACAGTTTCAACTAGACACGGTCCAATACTGTGTTCCTGTGTGTGTGATCAGAAAGGTTAATCGTTGTGAAGACTAATTCTCAAACGCAGTTAAGATCAAAATTACCTAAACGAGGCATCCTCTTGAGTAACAAACCTTATTCTGATCCCTCTTTGTCATGCATTATTAATAAGACTGCTGGGTTAAAAAAAAACCTGGTGAGCTAAAAGGACACATTGCTTCTGCGTTGCACAGGGGATTAACAACACCAATTACTGCCAAGGAGAAGAGACACGCGTGTGACTTAAAAAAAAACAGCAATCTAAAACATATTACGTTGAAGTCCATACTGCTTTGTAAGAAAACGAATTATAGTTGCATCAGGAGATGAATATTTTAATGCTCAATTAGTCACGAAAATGAATCAAAAACTGAGAGGCTGCAGTCATACCAGCAGTTCTATGGCTGGTGCACAGCAGAGGTTTGAGCTAAATGCCAACATGGGAATGCTACAGTGTTGATGCTAAGCAGATGCCATGTTTAAAATTATAGTTTTGCATGTTAGCATAATTACAGTCGAACCTGAATGGGAATATTATTTGTTCTGCAGGTGTTTAGCATAGACTGAAGATGGACAACATCACAGCTCCTAAAGGTGGAGCCAAAATTTGCGATCACCACTTGGTGGTTTGCTGCCATATAGCTCATAAACCCTGTCTCCTCTATGTGAGCAGATATTAGACCTATGTCAAGTACAGAATAAAGGAGTACCTGAGTCCCTGACTTACTTGCACTCCCCCATAAGTGAAGATAAGGTGAAGTAACCTAGAAGGGAATAACTATCAAAATGCCATGATAGTGTGCTGTGATAAATTCTGACCTGGGGTGTTTGTAGACTAGTTGTCAGCTCCATGTTGGTCTTGTTTGTACTTTTATCACAAAGTGCTAATATCTGTATCATTGAAAAAGAACATCAACACTTTTAGACCTTACAAACTATGCATACTGCAAATATATTTCTCTTCAAAAAAGAAAGGGAAAAACTTTAAAGCACAATTGATGATCTTAAGACTTTGAACTAATGGGGGGCCAAATAAGTTGTCTGATGACGTTGATCATTTTGTGCCAAGAAAGGTCATGATAAGCATTTGTTACTATTTTCAGCCATTTTAAGGAGCATTACCAACAGATTGTTCAAATAACCAAACAATCATTAATTATGAAACTGAATGTTGTTTGCTGTGAGGTTTTTGTTTGAACGAAAAAGCAATTCAACTTCAGGACATCATCTTGGACTTGTGACAGAATTTTTCACACTTTTCTGACATTTGTAGATTAAAGGAGTAATTGATTTCATTGAAAACGTCTGCTAAAGATAAATCTGTAATTAGTTGCAGCCCTTAAAAGAGTCTTGGACTGTTGACTGCTTGGAACAATTAATTGGAAAACATCAAACATGGCTGTGGGAACATGCAGAATCATTTTTCACATTTGTCATTTTTATAAAGCAATCAATAAAAATGACCTATTAACAGATAATGAATATAACTGTAGTTTCACCACTAATCCACTATATCCCGACTGCATTAAGTGCACATGTGACCATTATCATCACAAATGCAGCAGCTCATCTCTAAATGAGTATTTAGTATTATAATGTGACACCATAAACATCAGCTAATTGCTAATTACCCTGGTTATTTACATGCTAATGTTGTTGAGTCAACTTAGTTATTTTCTATTTTTTTGGGATGTCCACTATAACTGTTTGTCAGTCCCAAACGGCCAAATCATCATTAATTAAATTTGAACTGAGTAAATGTCAACAGTATGCCAGCGTTAAGGAACATTTCCTCTCATCAGGAACAATTTAACACTCTTGATACTTTTAAGTACCTGCCCCAGAGCTCTTCTCCAGTCCACCCAGAAATAATTTTCACCAGAAATTCAACAGTTCTTTACAGGAAGAAGCGCGGTGTTCAGCTGTATGTTTCCCTTCAACTGCCACGCATGTGTATGGTCATGTCATTACATGTTAATGGGCTTCCCTCTGATGCTACAGCAGCAGCAGAGAGACGGAGGCTGTGATGGAGAGAACAGGGAACCATTTGATGTTTGCCAGTTGAAAGAATAAGCCTTCCTTTGGGTTGTGCTTTCCACTGAGGCACGCTGGGATTGAAAGAGTGCTTGCCCAGGGCTAAAGGGGATTTTTGGTGGGCGTCACACATCCAATTACCTCAGTAGCATCACAGAAATCCAGGGGGAATGCACACACAAACAGAAAGATGCACATATTCACTTGGGCACCCACACACACACAGCAATATGTAAGACGCCCACTGCAGGAGGCTCTCACCGCATAGGGGGCACAGCCAAATATCACTACTCTGCTTCTGCTGGATCGGCTGCTGCGGAATTCATGAATATTATCAGCATGTGCTGATATGAGGCTTTTGATATAAATATGGATAGCAAGATGGAAACACCAACCAGGCTCCACCTCTTTGGAGAGTATTATTAATGCATTCAAAGAAGCTATTACTGGATTTGCATGGGCCCCTCTGATGAGCCAAGAGGACCTGCAGATCAACTAATATGTTGAAGTTTATTGGTGCATTTCAAAGCTGTTTAGACGTCTTCTGTTCTGTGGAAAGCTGTAAATTCTGGCTGTTTAAAATCCCCACCAACAAACTTTAATAACTGCACGGTCCCACATCAGCACACTGAATACTTAGCAAAGTCATTCCTGGAATTAATGCATTTGGATTTTTCTCTTTTTTTCCTACTTCTACCTACACAGGTTAATGACTTTAATATTTTTCTCTATTTTTTTCAACGGGGCCCGAAGACCACTGGGAAATCATACTTCACCAGATGTTACTATGAAATTGATTTTGTGGGATATTTATAATTACACAAGATTCATCTTTTTTCAATAATGTGAAGCTGATAAAGCTTTAAATACCCTTTGCCACTTTATATAATAATAAAGAAAATAGTAATTTACAGAGCACTTTACAAGAAAGAAACAATAAGAACAACACAACAAAACATGAACAGAGAAAACAGAACAATAATTTATACAATTACATCATAAATAAATACCCAAACTACAAAAAATAAAAGTTTTTAAGAAAGGATTTAAAAGCAGAGAAGTAGTCTTTCTACGTTCAAATGCAAATTCCATAATGTCTGGACTCTGACAGCAAAAGTTTCATCGCCCTTAGCTTCAAGGAGATCTTTGGGAGTGCCCAGCAAGGCTCCATCCGTGAAGCATACCAGGTCAATAAATCTGACAGGTATTTGAGTGCAATGACATTTAAGGCCTTAAAAGTGAACAATTCAATTTCAAAATCCCTAAAACTTTAGGAGAAAATTTACAAAACAAAAGTCTCAGACGTTATATCAATCAAAATCATTTGTAACATTTTGCTTATCAACTGAAACTATAAGCCACCAATATAGAATTAGCATGTGCTGACTCCACACCAATATACATTTTAGCAACTATCTTGCTTTGTTTAATGCTGATAAAGGGTCAATGGAAAGATCCAACAAGTCCATTCCTAATGATTATTATTATTGCAATATCTTAGCTGCTCAGATATGATGCCACTCTGTGAGGCATTACCAGAACCACAGCAGAAATAATACTACATGCAAAGGAAAAGGCAATGTAAGGACACAGGGGACATGAATTGAGGGAAATGGGGAGAAGTAGAAATGATGAAAAAGGGCGGGAGGTCAGCTCAAGCTGTGAATGTGGCATTTGAGGAGGCCCCCCTCGGGCTTCAGTCATCTTCAGATGAAACACATCTAACTGACATGAAAGACAAGGGAAAAGGACCACCAAGTGTGTCTCTCTCTTTATTCACATTTAAAGGCATGTGAATTTTTTTCTCCAAGTCTGGGACCACAGAATAAGTGATTTCTTACGTTGTAGAGATAATATGAAACAATCACACCTTTCTCACTCTGGCAGAAATGGTCTGAACACGTGTATTAACTCCACACATCACAGGGTGTGATGATATTTTGATGAGCTGAAAATGTATTTTCTACAAGAACCGATGCTGCGTATAATACAGTTTCAACATGCAACAGCAGTTTTGAATTAATCTATAATAGGACTTGTGCTAATATGAAGATGCTACGTTTGGACACAAATATTCCGATATTAACCACGACTAGGACAAAAGTCTGAATATTTGTCATGTAAACAGAATTTTCTTATTATCTTAACCTGAAGAGGATCAAACTCAAAAAAAGCAACAGTCAAATGTAGACGCATTGGTGTATTCTCACCTTAGTTGCACTATGTAGACATGTATTTGTCTTAATAACATTACAATGTTCTATTGGGGGTTTCACAGCATTTTGCGACATACTGTAGTTAGGGCTTGATGACACATGCCCTGTGCACAGGTTGGCTGGTGCTATGAAGAAGTCACATTTCTAGGGTTACAGAGAAACCTTATGCTCGTGGCGACATATTTAAAAGTCACAGGAACGTCAGATGTGTGACGTAGTGGATGTTAAGAGGCTGTGAGACATTATCAGACTAAGCTCAAAAAAAGGAACTCCAGGCTGTAAATGGTTGATGTGAGCATTTGTTGAGGCCAGGGATTCAAGTGAGAATTTCACTGAAGGCTAAAAGCGTGGGTTGATTGTGGCGAGGGAGATGCTCTCCAGAGCACACCTCATAGACTGCTAATAACTGAAGGCCAAAGCATAAATTAAAAGAGGATGCACCAAACTGTGAAGAGACTCAGGCAACATACCATTGTATCTGGGTATTGTTCTCTGCAACTGAAGCGTGGCTACCACCAACTCCGACACCTGCAGTACATAAACACAGTTTATCTCCAAGTAATGTGAACTGCAACGCTTTCGCTGACTGCAGATGCCTGAATACAGACGAGGAGGGAGACGGCAGACAATCAGAAGTGCACCAGAATTCGAACATCTGCATTCAATCTCCACTGCGTTCTTTCTCCACTGACTGAACTCTCAGTGGAGAAGTGCTTTGCCAACTCTAGATAACTCTGCTTATTTTTCCATGGGAAGCCATTAACTGACAGTGCACGGCTTGAGGTTATCCCCATGGGTGTAACAGCCTCTGGGATATTCTGTGTTTGGCTGAGAGATGAAGCGAGCATGACGCTAAAGAGATTAGCTATTACATTGTGAATTTCTGTTAGAAGAATAAGGTTTTTAGGGACTATTGAGGGATACAGAAAAAGCCAAATAATACAAAAAGGGGCTCAGCAGAGAGTTGGATATCCCTTTAAAGAGGCTACAAGGTTTAGTGTAGCAGCCAGTGTAAAAGCCTACGTAACGACTGCATCATGTGTAGAAGACACTCTGAGGCACGTTCAGCATCCATGATGAGTCTTGCTCACATGGGCTGATGTGTGAACACGGTGGTAAATTACATTGCCACACTTTGCTTCCCAGCAAAGTGTTGCCCTAGATAAATGGAAAAAAACATGAAAACAGAAAATGGGTACACATGCTCCCACACTCGCACAAACTGCATGTTCATCTGTGTCAAAATTTCACAGAGCCTCTGCAGAGCTGCAGCACAACTCTACAGCAGCGAGTCTCTTTTTGCCAGTAGGGGAATGAGTGGATTTGAGAGAAGAGGGGGGGGGGAGGGGGGGGGGGGGCAGAGCACTGATATGTGTGTTTTCTGCATGGATGGGAGGAGTGAGGAGGTGTTGGTATGATGCTAGTTTATGCAGGAGTGTCTCTGTGCGTCTCCTATGCTGTCTGGCTGTCTGACGTTGGTTTTGAAGCTCGAGACTCTTAAAGGCGTCATAATCAACACATTTACTCCGCCACTGTTCCTGCCTGTCAGAGAAGCTTAAGAGTTATTTGCTAAAAAAGAAAATAGGCCCCTTCCTGCAGGTGCCTCACAGCAATGCAACAATGCTGATTTTGGCAGAAACACATTCAACGTCTCTACACAGCGAAACCTTTCGACATCCCCCTCCTTACAGCCATTTCATCTGCTCCCGTGCACAATTGTAAGGCTGCTTGCGAGGAGCTTTCGTTTCTGCAATCACTTCACATTTGTTTCAGCGATTGATTTCCTGGCGTGTGAAGAGGAGAACGAGCGAGAGTGGGTGGGCAACGAGGGAGGAGCGAGGCGAGGGAGGCAACGGGGAAGTCAGAGGATGTGCGATGCCAGGCTCACATACTGTCACCATGACAACAGACATCACTTCACAGGAGCTGCACTTAGGACGCCTGTGTGGGCTGAAGTGACATAGTTGAAGGTTGGCATTAGCCTCTTGTGGGTGTCACAACATACCAATCCTCTCCCTGCTCACTCATTGCCTTATTTCCTCCACACCGCTGCTAAGAGACGCCCTGTTGCTCTCCTCAGGTACAAAATCGGGACTGCTGGGGGATTTGTACTTTATGTGTAAATGCAGGTCCTGCCAGTTTGGTTTAACAAAGACGATTAAATTGACTGACGTGTAAAGGAAGACAGGGGGAGACATTCACATTCAGTGAGTCCCTTTCATCATGTGCGTCACTTTGAAGCTGCTTAGTATGTATAATTCTCTGTGATTTGAAGTGATGCCACTCATGGAAATGATAAGTTTCAGAAACACACTGCAGAGTCTCAAACATATCTGTAAAATCTCTGTTGTTTTTATATTCAAAACTAACGCATGACTCATCAGCTTCCAGTACACATATTAAGTGATTATAGACAGTAGCACTAGCTGAATAGTAATGAATGAATTTGCCGAATGGTTTAACACCGAATGAATCATCGATTTACATAAGAAGTTTTAACACAGAAGTCTTGATTAACATGTTATCACATTTGATGTAAAGCAGGAAAGAGGACATATGCATATCAGCCATTTTCTTCTCTATATGCACAAACTATAAACCTGACTGCTGATATTTCACTCCACTCTTATCAGCATTCAGCATGTACAGCTGAATGCCTCGCTCTCTGTATTCTGCCTTGTTTATCGTGTAATGCATGTAAGAGGCATGATGCTGCAATGAAAGCATGAATGCTTCTTGTAAACAACCATTAGTTAGGAGGGAGGTGTGGTAAAACTAGAACCGTGAGCGTATTTGAGCATATCTGCGAGGCAGTTGTTATAAATTGTGGAGAAAACGTAAATCCGAAGCATGAAGCAGAGCTCTGACTCATGAGCAGATCATGTTTAAGCCTATGGGGCCTATTGTTTCAATTACCATTCTCATTATTGCACCAGATCCTTTACCTCCGAAACTTTATGTCACACTGAACACTACAGAATTCACACTTATCAAACGGGTGTTGATGCTATAATAAGGTATAAAAGATTTGTATTAAAAAGATTGTCACAATGTCTTCCAATTGGAGTTTTATTCCAAGGATCTATATCCGAGGTGGATTCCCATCTCAACTGGTCCCACTGGGCAGGGCCGGGTTCGGAAATAAGTTCTGAAATTATATATTCAGGTTTGGTCAAGTTGCCTTTGCTGTCAACTTTTACTAAAGGGTGGATAAATGAATTATATTTTCAAAGCATTGCGATGCGGAGAACTCTGCGTCGATGCAGAGACTGAACATAAGCGAGTCATGTATTCCACTAAATCTTTTTTTGTGACGTCCCACCGCTGCATATTTATAACCACTGCTGCTTCAGAATCAGGACAGATGCACATTAAAGTTTTGGTCTTCTTCTGTGTGTCAGAGTTTCCTGTGCAGAGCTTCTTCTGCAACTTCATTGTTGCAGAAGAAGCTATACCCGGTTTTCCAGGATCATAAATATGAATTCAGCAGGTTTTTATAAAGATCAGCTCAAAGTGTGAGTGATTATTAAAGAGCAGAGGAGCAGAATCTCTTTTTGACCAGCGGAGAAATGCGCCTCGATGCTGCCAAGGGGACCCCCTGATACAGTCAAGGCCAATTATTCAGCACAAGAAGTCCAAACTGACTGAATGTCAAATCAATGTGGCGCGTTATTTTTTTGAATTGAAAACCTGATTTTGTAAATTACAGCACACTTGCTATGATAGTAACAGTCAAAAATACTTTTTAAAGCACAAATCATGAGTCTAGTGAAGATGCACAACTCTAGTAGTCACACAGGGTTCAGGTTGGGCTCGTTGTTTTCTCAGGCTCGGTGGAGTTCGGACAGAAAATTGTAGCCCGAGCCGCACCCTAATCTGCATCCTTGATGAGTCATAGCTGCAACATTACCATTAACCCTTTTGGCTTTTTGAACCAAGACATTGTGGCTTTAATTTATTGGAGTTGGACAATGTGTCTGTCAAAATGAGGAAATTAACACTATTACAAGAAATTAAATCACTACAGATAAAAAGCTTGCTGCTGCACAAGCTATATTAGCAGGATCAAGGTTGACAGATCTAGTTCACTTCAGGCCTCCTCCACAGGTTAGAGGCCTAGACTTCATTAAAAGTAAAGAATTGCTTTTGACTCTAAATAAACCAGGGAACGAGGTTGGCCTTGACATGTACCAGAACAAGACTTAATGAATGAATGACTACAAGATCATTAGCAGCAGCTTTCTGTCCTCAGCACAGTACAGAGCAGGACAAGTAGCTCAGGGTTTGGGGATGTGGGCTTAACAGTTGAAGCAGCCAGCCAGGTTACAATAAGCCTCTTTGGTCCGCGGTGGGGATTTGGCCTTGAATGATCCAGAGGTAAATTGTGTTCCTGAACTCATCCAAATCCTCACAGTAGAAGGAGGAAAGTATTAGAGGTCTTCATGATGTGTGGAAAGTAGCCAAATTATACTTTTGCATAGTTTTGAACACAAATCATCAAGAAAAAATATTACACTTGGTGAACACTCGCACTGAAAACACATTCCATTTATCACAGCTGTGCATGGCTTCATCTGTGCTTTCAACAATGCATAAGAGAAAGGGAACAGGATGATTTATTTTCCCTGCAGAGGACCGTTGTTAAAAATCTCTGCAACTGTACAACCCCGAAGCTTACGGCTCGTTTTTCCATTCTGCTTACTGCCAAACTATACACAGCTGCATCTTCCAAAAAAGCCAAGGGGGGCAGAGAGAGGGCAAATCCGAGAGTGGCATCCTTCCAGCGGAGAGTGCCACCCTGCCACGTAGACACACACACACGGGCAACATGACCTCTTGGCATTACAGTTAAGCAGCAAGGCACAGAGATAAAATTAAAGGGACACATCACTGATTTTACACATAGGAGAAGCATGACACAGTCTGTGGTTGTATAACATCTTCTCTGGCTTGTGAAAGGCTTTTAAGGCAACATCCATACTACTGCAACATGCATATTACTGAATTCAACTGCACAACAGCTGTTAGCAAAGACAACAGGGTCAGCAACACTTGTAATTAATTATCTATGTTGTGTTCTACACTGGCACCCAAGACTGACGGCAGTTTTCTTCAGGAAGGGAGTCATGTGATAACAGCCTGATGAATCAGCGAAGGCTACGTTGTGACCAACAACACCCTACCAGCAAGTGTCTACATTTTTGTTTCCAAACATCTCCATTTCTATCCAGACAGCCTAAGTTTTCTGACTAAAACAGGTCCAGTGGAGCCAAACTTCTCTGTTAGCGTGAACGTGTTAGTGGCTCTACAACTCCAGAGTTGTGCGTTATCAAATGAAAGTGCAGTGGTATGGATGTAGCCATAAAGTCTGAGAAAAGAACCCTGATGATGTCATAGTGACATCATTGTGAGCTTGACCCAGGTAAGACTCTGGATCCCTCAGCCTCTGTTGACAAGTTTAACAGGTCCCCTGGCTTTTTCAACATGCACTGCTAAACTTTAATTTGTGAACATGATTAAAGTCTGGTTCCCAAAATCCAGCACAATAAAATACATCTGTGTCACCTTAATCGCATTGTATTAGAGAATTTAAGCAAAACTGTCAAAGATTATGCAGAGAATACTTAGCAGCATGCTTCAGACTTAAAGTTCAAACATTGTCTCTGCAGTGTGTGTTCAGTGTCAGTCTCAGAGGACTGGGTCCAAAGAGAACTGACATTCAGTATGATTAAATTGGTGCTATCTGAAGCCCCACCCAGGGGTACGTAGTAATCCCCAACGTGCACAACACGCTGTTCTACTCCAACGAATTACTTCTTCCGCCAAGCTGTATAGCTGTATATCCTCATTTGTCTCTGATTGAAGCACATACACTGTAGACGTCCGTTTGGGTGTTCCCCCGGGGATGAAAGAGGAAGAGGCAGAGGAGAGAGAGGTAGACAGGCAGGGAGATAGGGACCGAGAGTGAGAGGGAGGAGAAGAGATAGAGTTATCCATGGTCTCATTACGGTGGGAAATGTGAGGGTCCCGATCCAAGGGAATGATAAAGGACTCCGTGGAGGAGGCCTCTGAGAACCAACAAAGACGGCTTTAGTTTCACTGGCAGAATGCATTTGCATAGCTTAGAAGCCAAAGCGTCTGAACCGGGGCTCATGAAAAGAAACCCCAGCAATTGCTTGGACTTCAATGCAAACGAGTGGGAGCGAGAGAGGGAGAGAGTGAAGAGAGAGAGAGAGAAGTGGGGTGGGAGTAAAAGCAGTAGGAACTTTTTTCTTCTCTCTTCAGTAGCATAACACAAAATGAGATCAGGAACATCTGCACATCCCATGGAGGTTGTCGTCGACTGACTTTGATGCGAAGAGAACATACTGAGGGCGGTACATCTGCAGATAAAGTAACGAGCACAAACACATTTCAACACTATCATAAGACTCATGTTCAATTGTAGCTGTTTCATATTATTATTTAGTGCAGCATCATCACACATTCCATGTTACTTGAGAATATTTAGCTGGTTTGTGGGCACATCAGGGGACATTTCCAATCGCTATGATGGAGGAGCAGATATGGGACCATCAAAGCTCTGGAGAGCAACATAGGAGATGAGCACAGATCAGGATAAAGGAATAGTCTCCAGGAGAAGAGTGTGTGGTCAATGAAAGACATAGACTCAAAGGAAGGAAGGGAAAAGAAAGGAAAGGATGGAAGAGAGAAGGAGTGCAGCAGATATTGCACTTCAGAGGTGCTTCTCTTTTTCCCTCTGTGGCCTGGAGTCATGGAGGGATGACTAGCCTTCATCAATCCTCTTTAATGACTGTGGCAGCACCACTTAACGCACTAGTATGTGATTTCTTCATTACCGAATCATGATTCCACCATTTAGTCTGCAGCGACGATGTATACTGATGTTAGTGGATGAAAATAATCATAGAAAATCTCATTTTCGCAAACTCCCCCATTCATCTGCTGTTGGGTTAATATGGCAATCAGGGAGGCCAAATGATATATGATGCTTTTAGTGCGACAAACTATTTGTCTGGTGGTAGTCATTGTAATTATTGTCATGTTTTCTTATTTGAAAAATAAGAAAGTCGACCCTTGTATGGTCCTCCACTTTCAAAATACGGCTGTGGCTGTGCACTCAGGCCTTGCCCTCTATAAAACTCTAACACTTCCAAGTTACTTGGCACCATTATATGTTATCCTCTCGCAGAGTTCATTTATTCAGTCACGCACTCGCCGCCTTTCACCTGTGGTGCACAATACTCCATTTCACTGACCCACACCAGCTCCCTTCATGTGTCAAAACCTTCAGTGAGTAGAATGGGAGGTGACGCAGCATGCATGCTGATTTTTGCCACTATCAATAATAAATTTTGACTTCTGAACTTTGCCATTTTCATTCAGGCCAGCTCTCTGGAGAAATGCTGTATGCTTTAAACATGAGGTGCTCCTCACCATTTACAAGAATATGATGTAAGCTTGGAGTCCAAAACATCTATGTGCAGCAACTGTCTACAATTAGCCCTTTGCTGTTTTTGTAAAATAAAGCAGCAAAATGAAAGGAAATTACAAATAATGGAGAATTGGTTTAACAATGGTGATGGAAAGAATATAGAACTACACAATCACAAATGAGGACAGATTCACACTCAAACAATTCCATCTGATACATCCCAGCCTCTCTTCCTCTGCTGCTGCATTAAGCCCACAAAGCCACACATACTACTATAGCAACACCATGTTGAGAATTATGAGATATGATACATCCTAATGAGCCTGCGTCTTCATCTGCACGCACACACTGTAGCACGGAGCACTCCCTCACACCAAGAAATCAGCAGCTTTGATCTGACGTTCACGTGATGAGTTTTGATGGTAAGTGACGTGCCCATCTCTGAATATATGTTTGCCTGGGAGAGACAAAGATGAGGAAGATATGGAATTGAGTAGATGTGATGATTTCTTACGAAAGGCGATGCCCTGTGGCTTAACGCATAACATGGAGGAATTCACCAACTCCAAACAGCTCCTATACAGGCATAATCTTAGACTGCTGAATGAGTACTGAGTGGTTTGAAGATGAGGCTAAATTGATAAGTATATCAGCCACACATTAACAGATATGAAATGTCTCTGAAACAGGTGTTAGAACATGAGACTTGCAGTAATATGAATAACTGTGCACATATGTGAGCAATCATTGCCCTGACATGTGCTGTGTAATTCTTTAATTCACTTCCCCCCCTCTAGAGCAAATGGAAGGAAAGAATCCTGGTGCATCATTGGTCAGGTGCAGCACCACGACTGTTCCTGTCTGACTCACAGTTACCTTTTATTGCTACATCATGTCAGCACACACACTCGCACACACATCATGGGGACAAAAGATCTATGTAGTGCTTGGCAATGACCCATGACTTACAGCATCCCACATCCCTACTTGATCTCACATTGGCCCGGCACAATCTCTGCTTTGGTCAGAGCCACTGTCACTGCCGACAGGTCAGGTCTGTGTGCCTCAAGGTTTCCTCCCTGGTCCAATGTTAGTGCACATGAATCATTATTTCCTCACTGTGCTGCTGCTGCTGCTGGGAGGATGACAATTCATAGGAGACATCTGTGCCACTGGTTGCACAAGCAGACAGGGTAAGAGACGGAAATGTGTGTGTGTCTGTGTGTGTGTGTTCGTGTGTGTGTGTGAGAGAGAGAGGGAGTGACAGAGAGAGACTCAGACCGACCTAAGGAAGAGGTAGACAGATCAACCACATAAAATCACTCCTGACTCTGCCTACTAAACGTTACAGCACAGTGCCAGGCCAAGCCAACCATCCAAATAATAACTAACACATTACATGCATGCAGGTGAACGGTCTGAGGAGGCGACACGCTTCAAGACGGCTCTACCAGGTCCCAGTGCAGTAATCTATGAGCAAGCACTACTAAATTTAGCCAGCTCACCGACCATCCTGAGTGATGGATTGGATGATAAAAGGGGCTGTGCATGATTGGCTGCACACACGATTTGCTGTATAACCTCAGGGTTGCAGAAAACATTCGGAGCCCCTCACTCAAACGTGACTTTCAGACCTGGTTTGTCAACCTCACATGAGCTGATGCTGCATGATTTTTTTCCCAGTTTTATCACAGGACCTTGTGAATCTAAAGGCAATGAGGGGAGATTTATGTGCATCACTGTTTTTACAAGGTCATGATCACATTTTGGTGTCAGGAGAAGCACACACTCACCATACACTCCTTGGCATAGGATGCCCTCCACGATCAGCGCCAGCAGCCCCAAAACACAGATAATTAGATCCATCCTTTCTTTCACGTTAATCTCTGCATATCCAGCTCTCAATGGCAAGAAGTCCTCTCCGGGGAGGTGCAGCCTAAGTGAGGTGCATAGACGCGGCGCTGCTCTGGTCCTCACGTCGACTGACTGTGGCTGTGAAGGTATTTAAAGACTCAGGTGGGGATGGTTTGGATGTCCAGTACCATTAAGTCAAAAAGCGCAGCGCTGGCGGCACAGAGGCGCCGCCGGAGGATGCTGGGAAGGCGCTGCAGAAAGCCCGGCCTTATCTCAAACAGCGACCTCTCTTCGCCTCCAGGTGGATGCCCTCCTCCTCACAGGGGGGGACAGTGTGTGTCTCGTCTTTAGTGAAAACCCCCGGGGCGGATAACCGTGGGCGCACACAGACGCTGCTGACAACGGGCTGAGGGAGGCTCGGTACCCACGGACATTGCTTCTCTATTCCAGCTGTGGCCACGGCTCGCTCCGCGGATGCTGCTGCTGCTGCACTGACTGCACGCTGTCAAACGAAGCCATCAGCTGCAGCCTCACTCAAATTCTCACCGTTCCCATAATGTCCTGGTGGATAAAGTCGTCAAGCTGCTGTTGGCGATTCTTACCGCGGTGGAGGATCGTGCGCTCTCACAGTCCCATCACGACTGCACCGCCGACGCTGTGCGCTCAACTCATCTCTCCCGGCGGCAGCGACGAGGGGATGGTTCAGTCCGGTGAGCAGCGGCGGCGCACGGCTTCTCCTCCAAGCTCCTCGGAGGTGTCGTCTCGGCGTTGCGAGACCACTTGTTCTTTTTCCTGGTGGATTCACGCGACGGTGGGAGCAGGATGTTTCCCCGCCGCGGATGCAGTTAAGCAGCGCTCACGTTGCGCAATACGTGCTGACGGAGCCCGAGTGGCACCGCAAACGGTCTGTGGCTACGTCAAGAGGTGCGTGGCTCCCAGGCGCTCATCTGTATGGGAGAGGCTTCGCTCGGCGTCAGGAAAGGAGGCATGAGAGGCGCAGCTGCTGGAGGATGCTGGGAGAGAGAGAGAGAGAGAGGGAGAGAGAGCGAGAGAGAGACCATTGGAATCCAGGAGCTCCAGCTTTGACAGACCTCTGTAATCAACAGTGTGCGCTGCTGAATGTCCGGAGATTGTCCGGAGTGCAGTGCATGTCTGAAAGTAGCTTGTTTACTCTTAGGGCGTAATTCGGGGGGGGGGATTGAATCCCCAAAATTGCCTCTGATGCAGCGGACCCAGCAGTTTGAATGATGTGTGGCAGAGTTCAAATCTATGGTCAATTGAGAATCTCCAATCAACATAATCACGGATCTGCAAGTGTTTGGACTGTGGGAGGAAGCCAGAGAGAAAACAGCAACCAGAACATGCAAAATCCACAGAGAAATTTTGGATTCGAACCAGGATCAGGAGCTGACCACAGCACCACTGTGCTGCCGTCATCAAGACTAGAAAAGCACCATATAAATACAGACCATTGACCATTTTTTTGACCGTGCCATTTAACCCCCCCACCCATGTTTAACATGTAAGCCCTTGAGACAGGGAGGATGAGATGCAGTTCATCATTTAGCATTCATCTGCTACATCTAATTTCTCTGGCTTGAAACTGTGATCTCTCCGCGTGAGTCCGAGCACACACTGCTGCTGCCACAGGCCTTCATATTTTGTAAACTTTTTTGCAGTACATAACTTTAAAAGTTTTAAAGAGTAACAGCTAAGTGGTTCCAAAATAGGGTCCCAGTAGGCCCTCAGGGGTCCTGCTGGCAGTTCCAGGGGAGCTCCAGCAAAACGGGGGGGAAAAAATCCATTTCATTATATTCGCTTTTACAGAGTAGAAATATCTCAGTGAAAGAAACTGCAGTGAAGAGTTTTCTGACCAGTGGATTTACTCTCGCCATTGTCCTCCACGTACTTTAATGACTCATGGTCTTACAAAGCATTTCATTGTGAATACACTTAATTTTATTTCCCGTTGAAGTGTTGGGTTACAATATCAAACGCGAGCAGGATCTTAAGAAAAAATTAAAAGTTGAACTACAGTAGTTTCCTAGCAACACAATTTAACTTTATTTTACTTTTGGGACAAATGGGGATAAATGTCAGGAGCCACAGTTTGATCCATTGTCAAACAACCAACAAAGGCATGTGGCTATGTATCAGCACTCGATTAGGGTTCACTGTGAGTTATGGCGATTAATAATCATATTGTAATGCCTTTTTTATTCAGCTGCCAGCTGCCATCATTTAGAAGTTACACTAAAGCCAGATTGCTCACCAGATTTCAGCATCACATCATCCTATCAAAAATTTCAACATTACTTAAACAAGTAAATTGTGCTAAACAGTAAATGTTTCCTATAAAGCAAAGTAAAACTATTTAATCGGAGGCACAGGCTGTCCTTAAAGGGCTGCCTTTTGCAGGCAGCTGGGGATCAGCTTGGGAGGTGACTTAGTGAGCACCAAAGGGTGATTTGGCGCCCTCTACAGGGCTAAATTAAATGAATCCATTATCTTGCATTCATTGGAGTTATGTCAGATTATTGACCAGGCTATCATTTTGATTGCCCGTACTCACTGTTTAAAAAATAGATATAAAGATGACATCATGATTACTTTATCCGCCTCATTACATTTCCATCATCGTTATTCAGAAGAGCTGTCAATATATGATCCATAGATGAGGACCTCATGGTGAAATGGGGGAGTAAAATGAATTTAGTTTTTAATATTGGCCATTATAAATTAATTTTTTGGATCTAAATGATTAATCTTGTCCATCCATTTTATAGTGTCATTAGTGTGGCGTCCTTGGAGCAGAAGAGATCGCAACTGTAATTATTTAAAATGTCTCAGATCATATTTTCTACAAATAACTGGTCTTGTGAGGAATGGAGAGCTCTGTAATTCTGTCCTCTCCTTAATTCAGTACGGTTAACTACCTCTCGCTCTATATCTTTATCTCTTCCCTCCCAGTCTGTGAGAGGAGACATGCATCTGTTTGTGCAGGTGTTAGAAAAACGGTGCTTTCATTCCCAGATGACTAAATACAAACTTCCATTAAAGAAGTCATTTAATATTGAGTGTTGACTTGAATTTACTTTAAACAAATTGCTGGTGAGATACTTTTAGTTCCACGAGGTTCATGTATTCTTTCTTTCATTCAGTCCTGTTGTTTATGCATTCATCCATCCATTCATTATCTATACCACTTACACTTTGAGGGTATATGAGCCAATCCCAGCTGACATTGGGTGAGAGCATAGACTGAATATAAAACATGGACCGAATGAGCAAGATGGAAGTTTTTCATTGGGGCATGGTAGCTTCAATTCTGAATAGTGGGAAGAAGTGGAGACGTGTTGTTATATTGAGTTTATGGGCAAGAGCCAGGTCTCGAGCAAATCGCAGGGATGACATACAGAGGCAATTCACACTCTCAATTTAGATTCTCCATTTAACCTGTTGGACCATATGAGGAAGCCAGAGTACATGGAAACAAAACCAACACGTGCATATGTGGTTTTATTCTGATTTCAGATGCTTACGCTACACTACCACCACCACTCACCTGCTTTCCATTATATAAACTGCTTTCTCACATATTTGCTGTCAGACTGTCTTTGAGCCATGTGCCTTAGCTTTCCAGCACTCTGTTCTTAACTTGCCTATTTTGATCCGGATCATGTTTTGGACCTTGTCAGTGTTTTTTTTTCTTTTTTGGGGGGTGGATTTTGCCTCAGCCCGACCCTTTGTACTTTGTCTGCTAGGATTTTGTTTGGATTGTCTTTTTTGCAGTAAAGACTCTTTCTCTAAGAACCATGACAGCTGGTTGAAGCAATATAATTCATTTTAATTGCCAACCTCCCACAACTGCAATATTGATAGTTCTCAAGAAAAATTAATCAATATGCATATATATATTTATATATATATTTATAGAATTTAGAAGTAAAAGTTAATTGTTCTTTGAAAGGGTGTACTTTCATGACTATAATATTATTATATCAGTGGTATAAAATTGTTTTAAACATGATGACAATTTATCAGCATTTATCTTAATACAGTATTATAAATAGGCCTGCCTTGATATTTTCAATAATGCACCAAGTAAGATGTTTTCTTGCACAGTTTAAAGCTAAAGTTTTCTGAAAATTCATTTCATATTTAAGCAAAATTGGTATTGCACAATGAAATATATATATATATATATACAGAGTAGGAAGAAAGTACAGCAAAAGCCCCCTGCTGCTTAACATTTGTTTTTTTTAGTGTACCCAGAGATTGCATGGCCTTAAATGTAATTTAAAAGATACTCTGTCAGATTAGTCAAAGGGAGTATCGTTAGTTAAACACATTGGATAACTTGAATGTTGTTATACATTATTATTGCATGTAAAACTGACTGAATGTGGCATACACACAATTCTGCTGCCTAAAGTAGACTGAACCCAGAGGCCTGTTCGCCAAAGCATGTCTTGCTAAGCTGTCATACAATGAAGGTTATAAACTAGATAAGTCAACCCATGGCTACCAGAGCATGTTCACATAAAAGGAGCAATAATTTGCAGCATATGACCAATCACAACCATGGACATATCCACAGTCAGCAGAGCTGAATATTTGATCTAAAGAGAGCAAAGTGTAAAACAAGAAAAAAAAAAAAAGTTTTACATATAACCTAAGCTTTAAGCAACACTTGCAGCTCCCAAATGCAGGAAGTGTAGCTGGCAACTGCTGACTGTGTGAATCCGTAAGTCAATAAGCTTACTGCCCCATCATTAAACCATAAATACATTTGTGTATTCCACTAAATGAATGTGTTCTTGGATGTATTATTGCTTGTATGGCAATTTTAGCCTTATTCTTTTTGCTGTAACCCTGGTGGTGTCAAATGGATTTGTGAGCAAATGTATAGTATAAGTATGTACAAAAGCTTAATTCAAAGTGGTAAGTGGGCTTGCTTTCACATCCTATAAATACAACCGGCACAAGCTTTAGTGCTTCCATCAGTCTCTGTTGTAGGAGGATGTTGGTATACAAAAGCACAATGAAATGGCTTGATGCTTTACTACAGCAAATAGGAAAAAATGAAATAAAGAAGACATGAATAATGAGGGTCGCTCATCTACAGCATCTTTAGGGTGAAGCCAAAGGACACTCAACCCTCCTAAAAAAGACCCTCTCATAATCCGCACACCGCGCTCCTTAGGGTCTGCTCCAAGTGATGATGACATTTTCCAGAAGAGCTGATTGGTCAATAGGTGGTGGTTTTCTATGCATTTGTTAGTTAGTTAGCTGCTTTGCTGACAATGCTAAAAAGATTGTCCTGCTATCGACTAGTCAATTAGGCTAAGTAGATAGCTCATCGGGGAGAAGGCATTTAACCAAACTAAGCATTCAGATCAAGTACAACTGCTCCTGTAGTTAAAAATGCAGACAACTGTATTCTGATTACTGTTTTTTCGGAGACTATCTCCTCTCCTCTCTCTAAGGCATAGTGCAGCTGACTGTCGTGTTTGGCCAAGGTCAAAGGCTTCACTCCCCAGACACCACAGATATGAGACTGCCTAAGCAGGAAATACTGTCTCCAGAATTAGAAAAATACATTCAATTGTTCAGGAGCAAGCAGACCCATAGATTAATGATCAGTAGGTATTAAATTGTGACCAAAAGAAAGCAGACTTCAGAATATGAGGGGACATCATCCAAAGTTGTTGTATTGATGGATTCAGATTTTCTCCTTGGCCAAGCTTCAATAAATATTCCAGCATAAGACATTGAAGGGCTCCTGAACACATTCTTCACTGATGAGTTTCTCACTGACCAGCAGATTTTCCACAATAATTACCACATAATTTAAATTTTAACTAAATACGATTACTCTTATTTTGTTTCCCTACTTCTGCATCACCCCTCCAATATGGAGAGGAGAAGGAGGGAGCTAAGACTTAAACCCTCCATCTGCCTATTGTGAGTCTGCTCTGAGCCTTCTCCTTCCCTTGCGCAATTTAATGTAGCCTTTCACATTCAAGATGTCTAATGCTACTGCAGTGCACTGACATTAGAAGGAATGCAATTATGACGCCCATTGTGAGCACAGTCTACACGTAGCATCACGATGGCTTTTCATAAATATAATATGCCCTGAGCACTATTGTAGTTGAAGCCGAATGACATTTCATGAAATGTTTTCAGTCATAAAATGGATGAGGTGTTGGATATGGTATCAAACAGGACAATTTGGCATTTGGGGAAGCCTCTCTGGGCTTTGCATTCTTCTTCAAAGACCTAAATGACGTCAGAGAGGAGTGTGTGTTTGTGTGTTTGTCTAAATGAGTGTGTGAGAAAGAACATGATAGGGTTATGGCTTTGGTACTCTGACAATATTCGGCTCTGGTTGTCATCACACATGAGCAAATCTCAAATGGAAGAGCATGTATTTTTCCATCTCACTGCCTTAAAAGTCATCAGCCAGTGGCCACCTGTGGAAACTATTTCTTAAACTGCTGTAGCCCGGCGCCCATCCTGCAATGCTCACTTATGTCCACTCGATGTTGCTTCATTGAAATTGTCAGCATCACTCGGCGAACATGTCATTTGAAGTGAATGATTACTTTAAACTTTTGTCTGGCAAACAAGAGAACCTCGTTCAGCGCACCCTGAGGGAATAGGGAGACAGAAATGACATGGGCTTGAGCGTTTGGATTCAAAAGGCTTCTCTGAACAACCTGAAGCGTTATTAAGCATGCCATTGAAATCGGCAACATCCACAGCACAAGCACCCATGAGAATATGGGATGTACATTTTTGGCTGTCATTCAATATTTGCACTTGCCTGCCTTCCTGCCAACCCACCCCATAATATTCACTACATTATACATTCACGTGGCACACCCCAGCATCGCCCCGTGTTTCTGTGTTGACGAAGGTTTCAATTAGAAAATACAGTAGGTCACCTCCATGCTGCCAGGAAAATTTTAGAGGGGGCAGATGATTTAGTTTCTCCATGTTATGATTTGTTTATATTGAGGCAATGCCTTGCATGTAGCTGATCTGAGTCCCTCTGGAGAGAAAGGGACAGCCTGTAAAAGTACAGCCAACAAGAGCAGCCATGACTCGTGAGTTTTTCCAGAAATCACGTTCGACCACGGTATAAAAATGACACAACAGCCCCATCTTTGATTTGTACTTTGCCATCTACAAAGTAGAACCCAAAATACTTCAACACGCAGTTTTTCAGATGCTCTAGTGTCATGATTGTCCTCCATTTTTATAGCAAAACAACATAACATTACTAACTGACTTTATTTATAGGTCAAGAGGATATGTAATAAGTCAAGCTAACAGTGATCTTCCTCTACTGGATCAGAAGACAAACTACTTAAGATGGTATGATGCGCTTCCAGACAGTATATTCTGAATTCAACTGGGTCATTACAGGTCAAATACAAATGTTCCTCCCTACGTCTGAAAGAATGTACGAATTTCAAATAAAAAGTGACAGCCCTAAAAGATGCAGTCTTTATTTGGATAAGAACTTGATGGGTTGATGCACATGCTGCGTTGATCTTCTAAGAAGGAAACAAGTTCTTTTATGTATGGGATATCGACTGCATTTGTTCTTAATACTCTTTCATGCCCTTCCAGATGAAAAGAGCTGACTCCGTTTAGATTTCAGTGTTTTATTTTTCTGTTGAGGAAAGACTCATCCTCAGCACAGCCTTTTTGAACTTGGTTTAGTCTATAGGATCTCAAGCTGAGAGGCAAGCCTGAGCCCAACTATAAAAACAAAAGGCAGTTCCGACAGGCATGTGTGTTTCCATTCTACAAATGTTCCCTCAGACACCCCCCGATTTCCCTGGGTAGTGGCGCTCTGACACACTCGGTATTCACGGCGGCAGGAAGCCTGTCGGCAGTATTTACACACATAACTGGGGTGAAAAGAGATAGATTTCACAATGAGGTGCAGCGGTTCATGGCAGCTGGTATAAAGATGCCGTCAGAATACAGAAACTGTGGGCCTTTGTCATGGTCCCCAGTGAGATATCAGGGCTGGTCTCAGAGGTTGACTTGTCAATGAATTCACTGAAGTGGTGTAATGTTAGTTTCGCATTACGAGCCTGATAAAATTCACCCAAAACTGTGTGAGAAGTGCAAAGCTCAGCTTAAACAAGTTTGTAAATCACAAAATATTTGCTCATAAGAGGACAATGGACTTTTTATGACACCCTTAAAAAGGACTGATTAAAATCCTCACCAATCACTTTATTCATCTGTCTATACTGTGATTAAGAAAACCTTTTATGTCTCCCTTACTGCAGCTATCCATTTTAACACAGGAGAACTTCCTATTGGCCTATTGATCAGCTGTGCTCCCAAGTGATTTGGCCCAACTCATCAGATTGATTCTGTCTCGGCTGTTTTGGTGAGACAGCAGAGAGTTAACATGGCATGCTACATAAGCTGTATGGACCTACTATACAAATTAAAGGACCCACTACCTGACTTCATAAACAGACAACTCAGATTTATTACATCTTCATTTTAAAGAAAACACAAAAATGAGTCTGAAGATGATCAAAACACTGCAGAAGATTTTCTTGATATTAATGTCACAGCAGTAATGTATCACTAAAATCTGCTCTGTTCTATTTTTAATTAACATGTTCCCCTCTTCCTATTTAGCCATTATTAGCAATATATTAACACAAAATGTTGGGTAAAAGGTGATGTGAGAAATTGTTGAGCTTTAAGGTTTAGACTAATTTGACAATGCAGATAATTCTACAAAATTATAAAAGGACAATAAAAGTTTGGAGTATAAAATAACAAACTAAAAAATAATTGAATAATGAAAATAAAGGGAATTATAGATAGCTTAGCTGGATGATTCTTTTTGGAGAAAGGACAAGATGCTGAATATCCCTTGTATTTGAAGTTCTTCCACTCGAGTTAAGTTGCCAATCGCCTGTAGACGTTAGCAGATGTCAGTGACCACCAGCGAAATGGATAAGGGAAAGAGTTCAAGCCAATAGATCAATAAATAATGGGAACACAGATCAATTGAGACCTTCCACTGTTGTTTCTCATAAATGTCAGAAAGATTAGATGCTGCTCTCTTCATGCAGATCATTCCAAGGAATATTCAAAGCCTGTCAGTCTGTCAGCTGATCCACAGTTTGTTGCTATCTGTCTTTTAGCTGTCATGCATCAAGTTGTTAAAATTAGACTGACGTTTGGACCAGTGTCTGGTCTGCAGTGTAATTCAAAGGGTCAGTAATCTTTCCCAAGGATTGCATAACATTGTCCTCCCTTTGGCAGGTAATAACGAGTAAAGCTTTGTCTTGTTGCTGAGCAAACAAAGATCTGAATCTTCCAATGCAATCAGAATTACATAAATTATAAATTAAGATTGACTGCTAATTGTATTTATTACATGAGCAAGGGAAAGCGATCATGAATAAATCAAAAAATTAAATTGTGTTCATATAGTCCATATTCCCAAGCGACAATTTGTCTCAATGGGCTTGCCCTTAACCCTCAACCCTCAACAAGAATAAGGAAAAACTACCAAAAAATCACAGGGGAAAAAAAACATCGAAACCTCAGAGAGAGTCACAAGTGAGGGATCCCTCTCCCAGGACGGACAAATGTGCAATAGATGCCGCATGTAGCTGAACACTGGATTAGCACCACATTTAGCACAAATTGGAAATGACATTAAAAGAGGCTCGGCTCATCTTGTGGCCTTAGAGGTTGTTCACTTGCCATGGAGAGTAAAGTATAGTGTAATATGAATTATTGTTGTATAATATGTCACTGCAATTGTGACTTATTATAAATACTAATCAATAATATGAGATTTCATAGAAATACAGCTGTGTTAAATAATATTGGCATTAATTCACTGATGCTCCAGAGGTAAACACATATACAGAAATGTACAGAAACAAATTATGTACAGATTATAGGTGTAAATATTTTATACTAACAATAAGATAGATAGATAGATAGAGTACTTTATTCATCCCCGGAGGGAAATTAAGGAAAAATAAGTATCTTTTTGTAATGGGGAGAATTATCAGTACCTGAGCAGGTTTGTTTCCTGAATGGCAGCAGTAAAGCACAGCCGTGTGTGTTTTCAGCACAGTCCTTATCACAAATACCATGATCTAAGAGAGTACAATCAGGTTTCCAATTTAAAAACCCTTCAAATGCATAGTAAATGTGATTCACGGTTTAGTATGCAGCACAACTTGGCTCAGTGTCTGAGAATGTAATTATCTCTCTGTAAAGAAGGTAAAGTGAAGCCCATGTTAGCCTTCGTGTCCTTGGCTGTACTGGGGCAGGAAAAGAAATCTCCAGAACAGATCTCATTCTGGGTACATTCATTACACCACACACTGCACTCGACAGACAGTAAATTACATTACTAACTCCACTTGAAATCACAGCTAAAGAGTGACACAGAGGAAATCCTCATTCAAAAGTTAACTTTGGTTGTTGGTTTTTATCTTGGCAACTTCGCATCAGCACTAAATGACACACCCAATCTCTACCAGAAATGCTATTACTAATCACGGTGTGTACATGTGAGTATAACAGATTTGTATAATTGGGTGTTTCATGTGAAAGATGCCATTACAGCGTTATTATTTTCTTTATCTGCCGCTGATCCTACGTGTGATTCTGCGTAAAAGCCTCATAGTGGAACAGAGCTCTTTGTGAAACCACAGAGGGGCCAGGGGCAATAGTAGAAAGCAATGAAGTATGGGTAAAGTGGTGTGTGTGAATGAAATACAAATGTCACTCCATTCAGCAGGACAGTATGCCATAGATACACAGTGAAATGAAAAAGGGCCACAATCACTTTAAGCTGAGTTGCGAGCAAACAAATTAATTATTTATGAACAATGAATATTGCATATTGCTCTCAAAATTGTTGTTGCCTCTCCTTCATAAGCCAGCAGATTTGATTTACATGGCTGGATATTCACTTCCATGGAAGCTGAATTCTAATCACTTTTTCTGCGTTGGCTCCATGCAGCAGAAAAAAACATCCAGTTGATTTTTGTGACACAAAGTGATAAAAAATTCATCATGTATGTATTTATTTTTTAATATATGCAAGATTGTGTGCATTTTTTAGCATGAAACATGAACACGGTCCCTCCATAGGACACTGAAAGAAAAAAGTTTTTACCTTGAACTCAGTCAAGTTTATGATTCTATCATCTGTGGCCAATAAACAATGTTGTGCCCCTTATTTTCACCCAACATTGCCTTCTGATGTGCCCACTTTAAAAAGCAATCGAGTGGTCAAACAAAGCTTGAAACAGCCACTGTGTAACCATTGGCTTTTCTATTTTGCACTGTGGTTCAGATGTAGGGTAATAATGACTCTGCCATCTGCTCACCTGCTTCTCTTCAAATTGTCTTCTGGTTTAAAATAAATGCGTTCTTTCAGAGCGCTCATTGCTGTTTATTACTGGGGCTCGTTCACTGTGGCTCCAAGCAGCCGCACCGATTTTGAAAATATGAAGTTTTGAGAAGCTGATTTCATTTTCTGTCGCGTTTCAGGGTCACAGGGGGCAGCAGTCTATCCCAGTGTGCATCACCATGGTAACACTCTTGATCTGGTAGATTCCAGGGAAATCACAATCACTGATCTTGTGGCGTATGGCGTTAATGTCTCTAAACATTGCTGAGTATCTTTTAACGTTTTTTGAACACCACGAGAAATCATTCTGAAACCATAATTAGAAGCAGAGTTACGATTTGCTCGGATTACAAACTCCTCACATCAAAATATTTTCAGTTATCCCGTAGACGTAAATAGCAGATGCCTTCAACCATGTGTTGGCTGACACACTTGTTAAAGTTGCTCCGATGAAAAAAAATTTTTAAATTCCCACGTTACAGTGACGACTTGGGTGTACTACGATGTTTGTGCATTCAAGTCTTGCAGAAAGAACTTGGAGGAAAAACCAAGCTACAGTGGAACACAGAGATTATTTGCCACATATGATAAAATGTGAGAGACAGATGCATTTTTCTTCAATCGTTGGGGAATAATGGAAACTCTAGAGTCCTGTTGTCAACTATTGATACACTTTTTATATCAGGTTCCATTTCACTCTAATCGTCTTTGGCTTGGAGGCGTGAGGAGTTTGCTGCCGTGCTTTTTTTAAGACAGAGTTGTCTCGATTCTTTCAGGCATTTGGGCTTTTAAATGTTTTACCAGAAATTGTCCTTTGTGAGATTTTGTTCATGAACGTATATGACAACTTCTCTCCCTTTATTATAAAGATAATTAACACTTCCCTGGAAATTTACTTTATCTAATAGACTGTGGTAGTTATTTGATATGAATCATTTCCCAACAAGAAAAAAAATGTGGGGGATCCAACCACATTACTGAAATGATTCAGCTCCTCTGATGCTTGCCCAGCTGGCCCAGAAAATGAAACAAAACGGGGAAACTGCTTTTAGCTTCTATGACCCACAACCGTGGAATATCCCATCCAGTTCTACTAGCCACGCAAGGTCTATTTCCATTTTTAAGAATCGACTAAAGATCAACTTATTTAGGCAAAAACTTTATTTATTTTATTTTCCTTTTCTAATTAAATTTTACTCTTTTTAATTATTTTATATTGAATCTTTTTCCTTGTATTTTTTTATGTTTTTATTCTATTGTGTTTTATTATGTAATGCTGTGTTGTAAAGTGATTTGACTTCCATTTTATTTGGAGATTTGATTAAATACGGCATTCAGCCCAAGCAGGTCACCATTCATTCAGTCGCAGTCCTAACACATATAGACATCCACATTAACACCTACAGGCAATTTAGAGTTTCCACTTGACTTGGTCTGATTCTGTCTGGACTGTAGAAAGGCACCGAAAATCAGAAGAAGCCCACACAGACACATGGTCCTTATGTATACTCGTAACAAAGACTGCAGGTTATTGATGATCTGATACTGATTATCACATCTATCATTTTATTCTATTTTGAGGGTGAACAAACAAACATGAGTTAGCTATTCTTCCGAATTGTCCCGACTGGTTTATTTGTTTCCTCCTGATTCATCTAGCTGTGTAGCTAAGAGCTCAGAAATACTAGTTTCCGAATTATTGAAGAGAGGTTGTTCTGACCACCTGATGATTTCAAGTACGATATTAACTCCTTGTTTTTTTATACATGTAAGCTACTCGGTTGAGATGAAGCGTGATACTCAAGCATCGTCTCGTAGCTTGCCGGCGCCTCTTTCAAAATAAGGTTTCTCACTGAAGTGCAATGAATCGTGGGACACGTTGGTCTGAGAAATATCTTACCATTTCTCGGAGATGGAAGCACTCATCTGTCGAATGCATTTGAAGGAGTCTTGCAAACATGACAGCCTAGTCACGCTGCTTCGATGCAATTCAAATGCAGCCTCTGAAGGATGCATCACCTGAATTGAGACACAGCTGTAGACTGATTATAAAGACGGACGACAAGGTAAAAGGTTTATAACCTATACTGGAGCCAGCTACCAGGGGGGCTATAAGGTGCTTTGGCTTCAATTGAAGGGAACCATCATGTCGTCCATGTTTATATACAGTCAGTGGCTTGTATCTTTAAAATGTCATTACGCAAAGCAAATGAATATTAAAAACATGTAATCTGCTGTATTCCTTTTCTACCTATCTGAACTAAAAGACTGATTTGAGGATCAATCTGAACGGATTCACACTAACATATTTTGCCCATCTGGACTTCACATCAAACTTTGCTGCAGGGTGTGACAGCAGCAGCCAAAACATATCCAGGAAGACGGGGCCTTGGGGAACGATCTCTTTGCAGTGCGTCATGAAAGTTTAGAATTGAGCTACTGCTGACTTTATGGCAGCGGATGGATATGCATTTGACCAGACTCTCGTTTTTCAGCTACATGAAAAGCTTTGCTGTCTGTGGAGTTTGACTGTAAAGTCAGTGGTTGGAGAAAACCTTTGTTCATTGCACATGCTGTCATCATAAATGTTGCAACGCTCAGCAGCATAGTGATGCTGCCTGTCAAAGCCTTGTTTCATCAATTTCAGTTTAAGTAAGTTCAAATAAGGAAGAATAATAATATATTACCACACAGATATCAACACATGTACCAGATATTAATAATAAATAATAATGACATGTATATATTCTTTCCTGCTTTTATCTGAGTGTCTGCTGTTGGTGATTCAAGTTCTATTTTACTCAACCTTCAGTTAAGTGTGCTTTTGGGGGAGTGATATGAGCTGACTTTGACGTGCTCTGCCAACATTTAAAATATTCATGATGTTGCAAGCTCCTCAGTAACAGAGAACAAGTTTAGGGAGGTTGTCGAAATCTCATCAAACAGCATCATCTCTTAGACCTCGTCTGAAAAATCTCAATCTTCACCCAAAGCAGCGCCTGGGATGTGATCTGCTCTTAGCACATAGCCGGTAAAAAAGGAAGTCATATTTAATGCAGAAACAAACTCTGCTCAGTCGGTGTGTGTTCCCGGTATTCCGTGTCTATTTCTCATTACTGGGTAAAAGCAACTGAGATATAATTTCCATGATAATTCAGGTTCATAGACGTAGGTGTTAGCGGTAGCTAAATTCTCACTTCCCCGTAGAATTTCCAAGCTCCCGAATTTCATAAATCCTCCTGTGGAGCTCATTATGAAATTAGATTTTTTTTTTAATTCTCAGATGCTCATGCAAATTGCATCCGAAGATAAAGCTATCATTGTTTTGCACATCTTGTGTCTGCGCCACACGCCACATGGATGTTGGAAGTACATTAACTGAACTTGTGGGCGGATCGGGGAGGATAGAAGACTACAATCACCCGTCTTTTCTCCATAAACAAACAGTTAGTTCCTATCACCATTCATCACATTTTCAAGCTGTCATTTAATTGCTGGGCAGTCATCCAATGCTGCGGACTTATATGCTGTAAATACATGTGAAACGAGAACAGACACGGTTGGCTGCAGAGTGCAGGGGACATAAATGCAAAAAAGGTGTGAGCATATTTGGCAGCCTGTTCTATAACCTGCTGTGACAATTCAATAACTGATTACTTTGATTGTTTGATACCTTTTGACCAGAGTATTGCTAATCACACGGTGCTACACCTCTTAAAAACAAGACAGAAATAGCTAAACAGAGGCTTTAAATAGAAATGAATAGCAGTGCAACATGGTATTATGATGCATGTGGGTAACGTGTAATCACTTCCATATTTCTTCATATAAACATACTGTGCTCGTGTCTGAGCAGATACATGAGATTGTTTGTGAGCGTATTCTCTAGCACGAGCTCGTTCTCTGGCACATCTGTGTCAGTGGGGTCAGGGGTGTTGGGTGTCCTGGGTATGTGTGTCAACATGATGAGTTTATCTCTGGAGAGCACAGCCAAGCAGAACTGTGGATTCGGCGAGGGGCCTCATTATGGAGTGACGGAGGGTTCAATGTGCTGCCCTCAGCACTGCTGACCAAACACTTCTAATGGGACATGCAGGTGCCAAAAGAACATGTGAAAACACAAGGAGTGCTGCTTATTAATAAATAATCACATCATTTCCCCCTCTCTTCCTCTCTGGCTGATTAAAGGCTGCTCGGGCTGAGCTTCATTAAAGAGCAGAAGTAGCATTACTCTCAGTATTGGAGGCTGGCCGCATCAATAGCTGGGTGCTTCAAGGTTTCGCTGATTGTTCAGTTGTTAACATAAATGATTCTCTGAGCAGTGTGGGGCTAGAGACGCTCAGGGATGTGAGTGCGCCCCTAGATGAGCGAATGGGTAAAGGAGGGGGTGTGCAATGAATTAAACTCACCGCCTGCATACAAATCGGAGAGCCAGCGACAAGCGACAGAGAGGCCGACGACAGATTTAACATCTCAGTGAGCATGTGAGGATGGTGCAAACTGGCAGCTCCAACCTTTTCTCTCCCCCTCTATGCACCGTCTTCACTCAACCAGCCTCCCCTGGATGATGATGGTTGTGGTGGAGCTGTGGCGGCGGTGGGCCAGCTGGCATCTCATTGGAAGGACAGGTTGGGAGGTTAGCCAGCATGGGACTGTTAGAGGCCTGTCAGGGCTGCAGAGGAGCCGGGGCACTGCTCAGCAGGATGCTTGAACAGGAAACACACAGCAGATTTATATCAATGCACAGTGCATACAAGAATCTTTAGAGATTACATTATATTTCCTATCCCAGAACCCTCCACTATACCACACCTTCACTTTTAAGACAAAATGGTTAATCAGGTCAGAATTTATATTGAGGGGAAATTATGACGTGAATTGCTGCGATTACAGTAGAGTCACAGTACACTTTTTTTTGGCTAAATAGATTTAAAAGATTTCTGCTTTGGGAAACTGTTCCCTCAACATTCATTAGTCAGAGGTCATATAGATGAGAGAGCATAACACTGAGGAAGCTAGCAAACTAGTTGTGTTGCACCATCCAGATTCGTATAACTAATGCTAAAGGAAGGTTTATCATCGGCATCCTATGGTAACAAGTCTTCCTATCTAGAATATTTCATTATCACAGCAAGTAATTATAGGTGGGGATCTTTTTTTCGATGCATCGCGATTCGGACGTGGACGACTCTGCATCGATGCAGAGACAGAACATAATCGATTCATGTTTTCCGCTGCTTTCATTTTTCAGCGATGTCTCGCCACTGCATAATTATAACCACAACTGCTTCGGTATCAGGACAGACACACATTAAATATCCAGCTCTCTTTTACCGAGTCAGAGTTTCCTTTCTGAGTGTCCTCCCTCCATTCCCCTGCTGACATGCACTCACTTTGCACTTTAACAATAAACACAGACACTAATCACACGTTATTAGGACCTGAACAGTGCTGATGTTTATTTTGTTTGTTGATTTGCTTTAGAGTTTATAAGGTACGTATTTAAACATGAGGACACAGTGTGCACGTAATTCAACAGCTACACACATCATGAAAAAGGGGAAGAGTCAGGACATCAGGGTTAAAGTGACCAGGGCGATCCGGATTCATGATCAGTCATCATCGATTAATAACTCAAAACAACACACACACACACGAAGTATTTGACAGATTAAATTCTAAACCTGACGACTGTTTTAGATGAAAACTCAAAATTTCTGCTCCATGAAGTAACTTCATGCAGTGGACCAACTCTAGCAGCTCTGCTGTGTCTCTCCCTTTCATCTTTCATCAGACACAGATAAATACACAAATTGATGGCACAAGATAATTTTTTCATTAAATTTGTGATATTTTGTTCGAGAACTAACACTAGCTTTTGTCGAATTTCAATTAATCTCACAATATGTGAAAATTCAAAAGATCTTTTCATCATTTTTTTCCCCATTTTTTATTGTTCACACATTGACACAGTTGTCCTCCCATCCCTCTCTAAAATATACTGTGTTGTCAGTCTGCTTCTGTCTGCCTACATCCCTGTCTGTCAGCCTGTCTCTCTGCTCATTAACAGGCTTGTGTGTAGTGAGGCTCAGCGGACATTACATGCGCCATCTATCTGCCAGATGTTATTGCTTACACGGTGGCGATTTCATAAGGTGCTGTGACAATTTCATTAACTTGCTGGAAATCAGACTCTTTCGCAGTCAAGGAGGAAACGGAGGAGCGAAGGGGGTTCGGAATTTGATACGCCATTACATTAGCAGGATGGGGGAGGAATACATCACTGAGGAATTACAGGGCACAATAGAAACAGCAGAGCGATTCTCTTCTATTTTAATGAGAAATGCTCAGCTCATGCCACCTACAGTCCTGGACTGTAGGTAAGTGAAAATGAGCAAGAATCACACGCTGAATTGTAACCGACAAGAACCTCGATCCGTCAGCAATGTGGCTGAGGCTCCTATCTGCCCAAAACAGTATGGATTCAAATTTGCAAATTGTGATACGTCGGATGATATCAGTCACATCCCATCTGTAACTGTAGGGCTTGGAGTGGAGAAAAAATTGCATAGCTTCCGCTGGAGCTTCACAGTCACACGGTGAATGGAGCTTCATTGAAAGCAGAAGACGAGGGGTGATAACCCTCCCTCATCACATTAGTCACATATCGATCTTGACCCTCTGCTGGGTAAAGGTGAACACGCAAGACATAATCCTGTTAGCAGCTCTTTCTCAAACCACTCGCCTGTATGGAGAGGCATCTACGATAAGCATTTCTTTGTGCTTACATCTAAGGTTTCCCTGGAGGAGCTGCTGTCACTCAGCTTGGATCTAAATTTACAATATGCTGTTTTATTCTGAAGATCACAAGCATAAAAATAAGTTGTCTCTTTATCTTATCCATACATAACTTCTCACACACACACACACACACACACAGAGATCTATACACACTAGAGTTACTAGTCAGTGCTTATGCACACATGCATATATAAATGTACATAAAGAGAATTCCCGACAGCAGTGTGTGATTGCTAAAACAGATGAAGAGATAAAGGGGACACATCAAAAAGCACAACGCTTGTACTCAGTGGCCACTGATGCATAATTCATAACTGATCAAATCTGACAAGTTGTTATCTTCCTGTTTGGGTTTTGTTGTGGAACAATGCTGCGTCTTTCACAGCTGCATTGTCTCTGACTGTTGCAAGAGTGCGAGTCTAATTTCCATTTTTGCAGTTGGGTTACATTAGCATACATTTCTCTATGCGGTAGTGTGTGTGTGGGGGGGGGTCCTCATCAGATAGGATTAAAGAAGGGTGTCCACTGGAGCAGAACAGATTTTGGAAGAGACAGGCAGAGAGAGTGAGAGAGGGATAGAAGAGGTGTGCAGAGGGATGGAAAGGAAGGGACAGGGAAATAGCTGGACCATGAAACATGAGGCTTTGACCTAGCACATGAGTCCTCTGCGGTACATCTGAACCGTTATTAGATGGTGTTCGAGCCTCTTAGTAAAAGTCATATCTGTTCAGCTTTGATTTTTCTTTACTCTTAACATTGCTACCACAAAACATTCATTATCCCACACAGGGTCACCTCATCACAATGGTTCATAACAGACCTTGAAGCTGAAAGTGCCCAGGAGGTGAGTTGCTACTCACGTAATTTAACTTCATAGTTGCTCTTAGAACAATGTCGTCCTGCCCTTGTGAGGTACATTAGCAAAATTGATGGCTTTGCTTGCTCCAACTTAGAAACCTGGATAGACCATTTTAGTTACACTTAAACAATGAGAATATATTGCCAGACAAGGATGCATCGTCATGGAAATGTAGTGTACAGTGGCTGATAGATGAGTTTCCACACTGCAGATGACTGACCAGGATGCTTGTAGACACAGGTTTGAATCAGGGGCCTCAAGATGAATAGCTTCAAATTTAAAGGATAATTCTGTTTTTTCGAGTACATTATTTCCCTAGTTCCTGTCAACATGCTTGTTCAATTTCTTTCCAATTACTTAAGTTTTGCCCTTTTCTCTAATCCACTGGGTCCAAGCGGAACTCAATCAAAAATGCTTTAACTCACCCATTGAAAACAATTCTTTACATGACATTTATCTAGGGTCTCATTTGACTATGTTAGTGTTGTGAAGCAACTCTCTGATTGTGTAGTTTACACCAGGGACCAGCTGATCTCACTGAAGCCGTCAGGTATAGCGACCACAACAATGGACATCCCCGTAGAGGTCTAGAAGAGGACACAAGGGATGCAGAGGAGGAACGAAAAAATTATTTGGGTAAAGAGGACTGATGAAGAAGAGATAAAAAGCTGTATCTCCATTCTATAATTGGCTATGCATGTTTGCTGAAGGATAGGATGGATGAGCTAGAAGAATCAGAGGGACTTATGTGTAAGGAGTGCTATATAATTCATAAGAGCATGGATTCTATGGATTCCATTCGTTCCACGGCTCTCGTGCTGTGGAGGCTGATAGGATGTTGAGTTTTTCTACAGTCAAGACATTTAGCAGTGGGGCTACATCCATATATTTCCAGGTGATTCTCACAAACCATCTTACATTTTGTTTGCCTCCGCTGCTCATCTTACCCCTACACAAAAGAGACCCTTTATTCAGGTTGGCTGAAGCACCTTTTGGTAGCGATTATTAGATCAAGTTTTCTTGGGTATGACAGGACAAGTTTTTTACACCTGTCTTTAGGGATTTTCTGTCTTTCTTGTCTACAAATCTTCTAAAGCTCTGTAAGGTTAGATGGGGACCATCAGTGGACAGCCACAGGTCTCTCCAGAGACGTGATTGGATATGGTTTGGTCACTCAAGATTTTTGTTGTCCCTCAACCATGTTGTCTTGGCTGTAAGCCATGCTGTGGTCATTGTCTTAAGTTCCTCAGCGCTCGGAACTAGGAGGACATCTATGTACTCTGATCAGCTTTGCTTTCCAACCCCTGCCTCAGAAAAACAAATCCACCACAATCTCCTAAATGTTTCATTTGACACAGGAAGCTTGGAATGAGAAACACTTTTTATTCTAAATTTCTGCTGCACCTTGAATGCAGGTTCTTTCCGCAGTAGTGTCCCTGCAGACTGAAAAGAAAAAGTTACCCATGGGTGACTGATGTGCACAGCCTTTGAGTTTGTTTTAATCATACCAAAAAAACAGCAAAAGCTGAGCGGTAGGTGGGGAATCCAACACTCAATATTGAACGTCCTTGCAAAGACACTTGGAAGATAAAATATTTCTTTCCTCGAAGAACAAATTCAGAGGATACAAAATGTTCGAATGTGAAGTATTTTACCCAGCATTTCAAAAGTTTTAACATTAAAGATGATTTTTTATGCTTTTTTTTCAGTTTTTCTTTCTTCAAGTTTGTTATATTGTTTTTTGAACGGAGCTCATATCCTGAAATGCCACTTCTGGGGGAATGACATCAAGATTTCCCACATTTGCATAATGCATGGCTAGCCTCTAGTGTGGAACGTCCGCTAACAAAGCCAGGTAAAGCAAGAGCAGAAGCTGGCATTTCAAGCACTGTAAGCTGTCGACCAATAACAACACAGTGGGCCAGCTAAACAGGAGGGGGGCTTAAAGAGACAGGTGCTGAAACCAAGTGTTTCAGACATAGGCTGAAAAGAGGAGCAGCAGCACTGGACAGTTTGAGCAGAGTGATTTGTTTTCTGAACATTAGAGATGTAAACCTTTTCAAAAAAAATCCATTTCATCTCGAACCATCCATCTTAAAATAATTTTAACTGAAGATACACCAAATCAGTTAATCTAAATTCTCCATGATTGGCTATGTGATGCACAAAGAAATATTTTGTTTACTCTGTGGTATCAAACGGACATTACTCATTACACAGCAGACTTGTTTAAGCGATGAATATTGTATTCATGTCAAGTAGTTTTCCTGCCATGAGTCATTGCTGTATTTATGAGGTCAGCTACTACAAGTCATGAACTGAACTGTGTCATGTGGTTGTACATGATGCTGCACTCAGCCTGCAACGTGCGGCACGTCAGTGGCTTCCGTCCTGTCTGCCCTAACCTTCATCATCACTCATAAGAGCACATCCATGCTCGCTCACCCTCACTCTCTCTCTCTCGAAGAGCTCACAGACAGCCATCCATGATTAATTCACCAGCCCAATCCTCTGCTCCAACTGGATAAGTTGAGCACATTAATTATGGACCTGTGCATGTGTGAGCGAGCGGGTGTTTTTGTTTGACATAACTCGATCGGACAAGGCTATCAGAAAATGTTCATTTTCATATGGGTGTGTGTGGGAGGAAGAGGGAGCATTAAGAATTTTTATTGAAAAATTATTGGTGCAGCCATAATACCTGCTCTGAAGGATTCCTCAGAGCAGCTACATCTCATTACTCTACAAGAAGTATGAATATGGTATTGATATGTATAAAGATATATAGTTAAAGAATTACTGAGGCCACTTTAAGGACAAGGCTATCTGTGTCCTAAATGTCCCAACTGTGCTGTGCTTTGTAACATTTAAGATCTTTACAAACAAAACATCTACACCGATAGTTAGCTATAAATAAATGCTTATTCAGAGCCATTTTATTCAACAAGCCGAGCATAAGGGCAAGACGTCTTTAGAACTGTGTGCAATGACCCGCCTCTACTTTTGATTTCTAAACTCTCTGCTGAACTCAAAGCTGATCAAGACCTTATTTGCCAGTGAGTTAGGATACTGAGACTTAGCTACCAGCATGGTGCCAATTAATTTATAGACTTAACCTATTAAGGCCAAATCTGAGGTCTTGATCAGTTAAGAAACAGTTCTTATCTAGCAGTTAAGTTTGTAGTCTTTTGAATATGTGACGCATCATGAGAACAATCTAATTTATTTTCATTTAGAATACCAAAGACATGTAAACAAACACTTTTGCTTTAAAGAAATGCAGATTTCTCTTTTTAATGAAAGTCCAGTTTTCTTACATATGCTCTATTTATGTCATGTTAAAATAAAATCTTTGAATATCTGAAAAATACTAAAATATTGAATCAGTTTCAAGTTCTTTGACTCTGATCTCAAACCTCTGTTTTTAATATATTCAATAGACAGAAAAACTAGCTGCCCAAAGTCACATTGAAGATGTTTTCAAAAAAACGCAAAAGGACAAAATCAATGAAGTAGAAACCATATTGCCTTTGAGAAAGTTTTTTTTTTTTGCTTTCATTTGCTTCAATCTAATAAAGGTCAAGTTTGACAATGTGGCAGTGACACCTATGCACACCAGAACAATGGCAACAACTGTACTGTGTGTATTGTACTGTGCCGTGCATCTCATCCTTCTATTTCACATGTTTCAGAGTCTATAACTTCACAATGTGCAGAATATGGGCAGGTTCCATATGTGATGGTGCACGTTTTAAAAGAGACTGTTTTAAAATAAAAAGGATCTATACTCTACTGTGCAAGTTTCTACTTCCACTGGCGCAAAAAACAGACAATTGAAAATGGTATAATACACAACGTGTGGCTATAATCGTGTCACTCTAACAAGCAATGATTTGTCCTGTGGCCAAGGACTATCAATCTTTGCCAGATGGGATAATCCCATGGAGATTCACCGTATTCACTTGATTGAAAAAGAAAATCTTTCCTTCATGGTATCTCTACCGGGGAGCCCCAGCTCTACCTTCTGCCGGGGGCGAGAGTCTGTTCAACTTTTTAAGTCAACTCCGCTCTCGCAAAGGGATCTAAATTAACATTGCTTCGTGTAGTGCAAGGCATATGGATTTGAGCAGGGATTTATGATGAGCACAGCGTGCAGTGAAGTTATCAGTATAGAAGCCCTACACAGGACAGTTTGCATTCAGTTTCCAGTCAGGTGAAAACCTATTTCTTAGGACATCAGCTCTTATAAAAAAAAAAGAAACATATGGAGCTCTACAAGAAGCGAGGCTTCATCTGAGCAGGCAGTTTAGTGACCACTACTTTTAATGCAGTGACAGCAGCAATATAATGAGTCCTGAAGATTGCTGATTCTTCTTTATGTGCCCCTCACAGGATATCACAAAAACTCAAGCTGCTCATTATCCATGTGGCTGGAAATAAAATTTCGTGTTGATATGAGTTTTAGGTGTGTTGGAATATAACGCAGAAATATATGTACACACACACTCACTCTCATACACACAGACCTAATTCCTCAACCCACTCTTTTCCATCTTATATATTTCCAGCATGACTGAGCTTACCGCATTCCCCTACAGAGCGCTTCTCCAAACTTGTCGAGTGCTTGAGCAAACACTGTGTACTGGGCCAATTAAAACTCCTCTGGCGTGGGCGAGGGGGTATGTCAGCATGGGATGGATAGATGGGGCATGACGACCCATTTGGGTAATGACCATCATTTCCCTTTCCATTCCTCCATCTCCTGCATAACATTATTTACATGTACATGTTTTATTTACCTGTATAGTTGTATGTATGTTTGTAAATATATATACATGCACCTTTTTTATTTCCTCCCCTGTTCTGTGGTAGAGCCCCCCCCTCCTCCTCCCTCTCAATGCTGATTGTCTGTCACTCCCTCGGTGCTCCTGGGAGCAGCTAATTGCACCTCTTGCACTCCCCTGCTTCCCCCTTGTGTGATAGGATGCCGATTGTGGCGGGTTCTCACTTTAAGTGATCAATGGCGCGAGTTGCTAAACAGCTCCGCACAGAGCTGACTGCCGGGATGGCGGCTGTGGTCGATGCGAGGCACTCCTGCGATCTGTTGTTTGTCCAGTTCGGCAGGGTTTTCACACACGCATCACGTCCCGCACATCATCTTCAGCTCAAGTGTTGCTGTTAGGCAAAAAGCACACGTGGCAGCAGCCTTTAAAAACAATATACTCCCCGGTGGTGATAAACACATCTAAAATGGAAAAAGACAGGAGTTGATGGTTGAATCGAAGACACGTCAACCCATGGAGAAAAAAATGAAAGATAGTCAAGTTGAAAGTTCAAAGTTTCTTTTTCATTCGTATAAAAAGATGCTGCCCTCTCTTGTGTGTCGCTGTCAGGTGTCATCACGTTCCACTTGACAGTACTGCTGCGCACTTCAGAATAAACAGTGAGTCGGCATAAAGGAATAATGACAGAATGTGACAAATTATCACTCACAACTTGTCAATCATCCACTCCAGGGGTTGTTTGTTGTGACACAAATAGCAGCAGTAAACTTAGTCACGAGGCAGATGACATTTGCAAAGGTTTGGGTTATGTCCTCAGTTTGCAAGGAGCTGTTTTTATTCAACAGTCGCCTCCACCAGCTCTCCTCTGAGCATTAACAAACAGAGGAATTCTCTCTCACAGGACTGAGGCAACATTTCACACAAAAACGAAGCGGATTGGTGATAATGATGTCTCGTTATCATTTATTCACCCCCTACATGTGCAGACACATTCGTCTGCAAAACAAACCCTGCCGATGAACACATTCAACAATTACAAAAGCACATTCTATTTGTGTCCTCGTCTATTTTAGCAAATAGTCTGCTTTCAAAACTCTCAGCACACGGCTGAGGCAGAAAAGATCTTTTTGGAGTTAAACCCAGCATGTTGCAGAACAGCCATCAAAAAATTATCTGTTAATGTGATTACAGAGTAATACCCCAGAGGGCTGAGTGTGGATGGTAAAGAAGGAAGTGAGGAAGAGAGCTTTTTTTTAAAGTGGGATGATGTTTGGCAAAAAGCTTTGACGTGGCAAAAAAACAAAAACAAATGAGAGCAGCGAGAGAACAAACGTCTCATTGAGACTGAGTGATTTGTTGACATTACTCTCTTTAAAAACCCAGCAAAATGAAAACTATCAGGATGAGAAAAGCTCCTCATCCTTCTCTGCTTCTCTCCTCCTCACCGCTATCCTGCTATAAAGGCTGACATTATCAATGCCTAATTATGCTTCAAGTTTCTCATCAGTTTCAAATCTAACCAAGTAGAAAATTAATATTTTATAATCATATTTTTTGGAGCAATATTCAATTCCATTCATGTCTGCTAATGAGAGAGGCGTACATACACTAGATAGGCTGCTGTACTCTTAATTATCCCCTTCTTGACTTCTCTCCACAAGATCACATCACTGGCCGCTTCCTGGGGACCAAAGCATGGAGCTCCATTTGTATTTCTGCTTCAAATTAGATTGTAGTTGTCATCCGTCCTTGGCCTTTTTTGATGGAATCAAACCTTTGCAAATAATCCCCTTCACATGCTACAATAAAAAACAAAGACCATGCTGTCAAAGCAACCTGCAGCATCATTAGCGAATTAATGGCTTTCCACTTTGTGCTATCAAGTCACGTGGACTTCCTCCACTCTCGGCAGACTCAGAGACGTTAATAATTGATCAACCTGTACAGTTAAAGGACAGAAGGACAGTGCTGTGGCATCATTAGGACGTTGGATCTAATCAAGATGTGGTCGCATGATGCATGTGTGCCGAATGCAGATCAAGCTAAATGACCAGGCGGCCAAATCAAATTTCTGATCATCCTGTAATGACACTAACCTTATGGCTGCAGGTGCATGAGGATCAAAAAATAGTGATGTAGAATCTATGAATATATATAAGATGGCAGCAAGGTACTGTAGCGAAACCATTAACCTAAGTGTGATGCATCAAGTATCGACCCAGCTGAGGGGTTGAGTGTTATCTCTTTGTAATTTGGCTTTTAACAAAAGTGCACCCTTTTTATTTTAATGATAACACTAATGACATCACCGTAGACAAAAAAATAAATAAGCATGAATATACTCCAGATATACTCCAGACTAATTCATATTCTTCTTCCTTGTCTTTGAGTTTTAATGGTGGTTTACAAATAAGTTTATAGGTGCATTACCGCCACCTACTGGACTGGAATGTGGAGCAGTAGATTGGCAGGGGGAAAAAAATCCTTTTCATTATTCTTGATTTTCAGGATTTTTTAAAACTGTTATTTAATGAATGTCAAATTTTAGTGTAAAAAATTGGGTCCAATATCAGTTACATTCTTTACATTACAGTAGACTATGTTTTTAGTCTCACAACAATCCCACACAATTGCTGTATATCAATTGTGTATTTTGGAAAAAGCACCAGTGGTAAATGTCGTCTAGATTTCACTAGATTTTACATCAAAATAAATGTCAAACTGAACTGAGCACAGACTAGTGCCTACTACAGAGTGAGTTTCATCATGCCAGTACTATACATTATTACATGCTGTAAAAAATGTTGGGAGGGCATTGCATTGGCTTCATCAGACCCAAAGAGGCCGACATCCTCAGGTCTGTTTCAAGGACAAATGTAAGATAACATACTGTTTTATTAGTTATTGATTAATACAGTCACCAGCTGCTTGCTCGTGTTACTTTCTCATTAAGTTAACAGGCGCTATCCTTGTTTTGTGCTAGTATACTAGTTAAAGTATATATTTATAGCTTGTATGTGGACGGTAGTGATTGCAGTTGATTCCACGGGCACCACAGCAAAATCCCTGGTTAAGGTTATAAAAAAATTAATAGTGGACAGGTCACGCTATCGCAACCAATAGAAATGATAGCAAAGCCCAAAATAGGCTCTAATATTGTTGCAACTAATTGTTTATATTGCACCACTGCCAATATATCACTTTATTCAAAAGGACAGAAACACTGACTTCTTCCAGCTGCTCATGATCATGGACATTTTTAGCACCTTGTTGATCTTTTGAAGCATGAACTATTGAAACGACTTCGGTCAAACAAAGTCAGCCTCTGGTCTGTTAATGAGCAGAACAACAAAATGCATGTAACTGCTCCTTGTGCCCTTGAGAGGGTTTGCTGATGTGGAAGTTACACTTGTTCAATATACTCTGAATTCTTACAGATACTGTCCCACTACCAGCGTCACACTACCAGATGACATTGCTGATGCAAGTCCTTTAAAAGAAACATTGACCATGTACTAAGTAAGCAGAATTTGATCCCTTTTAAACCCCAGGACCTGGGAATTGGTGGTTTCTTTGACAGGCAATTAGCCAAGATGATATTTCAGAATCATATAGACCCAAAATCGTCTTTGTGTCACAGTTTTACTGAAGGCAGGTAATTCAGGCCAGATGCAATTCCTAGCCACTGGGTCTTCTCCTGTTAATTAGATAATGCTTCACTTCTGCTGGCATCACACACTTGATGAACGCAGTCCTGGGAGATTACTTCTCCAGAGCAGCTGACAGGCTGGATTACGTGGACAAATTAATGGCTCTATAATTTGATTTTCCCAGGATTGCAACGTCTAAGCGACTCCAGCAGAGAGGAACGGTCTGAATCAGCCCTGCAGTACAGTGACATTAGCTAATCACATCTGCATGCTAAACAGACCGCTGGGCCACCGGGAAAACAAAAGGCTCCACAGTGGTAGAGAAATGGGAATGATGTTCTCCAGGAACTGATCTGCAGGGAGAAACAGCTGGACTCTTGGCTTAGAGGAGTGGCACGTGGTTCAACTGAATGAGGTCGCACTGAAGGATGTCAGAGGTCAGGGTAAGAGGGAAATCTATTGCAAATGACAGCAGCACAGTGCACTCTGGGTGGCCTCTTGTTCCTGTCAGAGTGCCTGTTGCGCCTGAGATCAGTTTCCAAACACTTGTCAGGTGTTTCTGTCAATAGCCATCGACTCCATTAGAAGGCCACGTATGTGCACACAATGCAGAGTACACACAAGAGCGCAAATCTTCAGCTGACGTGACACTCACTCTCTAATCTGTAGTGCAGAATTGAAGCTGCTCACCTTGCTTCAGATACATGGTTCACACCACTAATATATTGATTTCACAAAATAAAATGCACCGACTGTATACAGATTATTTCAAGCCTGTGGAAACAATGAAATTATAAAGAACTTATTCTGCATTTTGCTGGTTCACAGTTCTAATAAAAGTTGTAATGGCAGCTTTACCACTTGCACAAGTCCCAATGGCATGTAATTAAACTGTCTCATCAGGGAACCCTAGGCCTAATGAGCCTCTCACATTTCAACAAGTAAACTGCTGCTGCAGAACAGTTGTGGGCTCAGGCAACTGCTCCCAATCCATTCTCAGGGGTAATTCTCACTGAATGAAAGTTTTGCAATTTACTTGCAAATAATTTGGCTCCTCCAAAGCCCCATTCATTTCTTTGTATGTGCGAGTGTGTGTTGTGTATGACTGACACTCGGGCTCAGAGTGACTGATGCTGAGTGACAGCCAATCAGGTAGGCAGTTCTGCCTGTCCAGGAAGTCCCATCTGTGCCAACAGTGCAGATTCAATCAGCTCCTGCACAGGGGCTGCTATGCACACCACCCACGTACGGATTGGAGACGACTGCATATCAACACCTTAAAGCAGCTGGCCTTGCAAAGTCTTTATGTTTCTTATGTAACAACAACAGTATCTTGTGTAAGCACCGAGTGTGGTCGATCTAACTGAAGCTTGCAAAGAGCTGTAAATTCCAAATGCAGCAAAACTGATTTCGAAGTGAGAGGTTATATTCATCTCTGTGAACATGGAGCTCTACGTGTGATTATTATGCAAGCTTCAATTTCTCCGAGCATCATGCAGCCACCGGCCCATCAGGGGCTGCATGCCAAACCTAATGTAACTCTTCTTTGTTCTTCTTTGGCTCATGTGTATTCATGGTTAATTAAATGCAAATAACTTCTTTTATTGACATTCTTCATGGATGCACACCACTCTTTTTTTTTTTTTTAAATCAAGCCATATTGTGTGGCTCTATAGAAAGCTGTTTACATATGCATATTGGATTTGAACTTTAAGAGAGAGTAGTTTTAATGTAATACACCTTTTTTAACTGTTATTCTCAAAAAAGCCAGACATTATTCTAGAGAATATCCACAAAATAATTCAAGGTCTCACACAGGTATTCTGTGTGTATACACCAACGACAACATTGTGAAAAACATCCTTTACGAATAAAATGGGGAAATAACTTCAGCACGTTCACACTAAGTCCATCTTATCTGTCGGCAGGCCAGCCAATTTCAATAAAAAAAAAGCACAGGTGTTATCCTTGAAACCTCTATCAGTCAGTGATCAGCAAACCTCTTCATCCTGGCACACAGTGTGCTCTGGGGAGACCTCTGGTGACATTTTTCCTCTTCTGCGGTTCACAACGTTGAATTGTGGCCATTTGATCTCTGCATACTCCCCGAGGCACAGAAACGGCTCTGGCATTTGCAGACAAGGCAACAAGGAGAGGTGTGCCACACTGTAATACAATGGGTCAGGATGTCAGGGCAGAGCGGGGACGTCACCGCAAAACCGCTTAAATACTCAGGATGTGACTCAGAGGAAGAAAAAGAAGGGATGAGGGTGCAGATGAAGCTGCCTCCAGAGTTTCAGGAGACATAAAAGAGAAAATTTCCATAGAATAAAGAAGTCAGAAAGTGCATGCAATAGTTGGCAGGGTTGGTTTAATGGTTTATTTGTATTCTGGAGGCATTTAACTAGGAGCAAGGATGGGGAACCTCCAGCCTGTTCTAACAATTTCAATGGCCCTTGATAGGAAAAGGCTCCTGTCTGGCAGGATACAAGTGCCAAAAACTAAATGATAAAATGTTTAATTTATAATTTTTACACACAAACATGTTCCTATCTGATGGCTCTCCTGGCAAGTCTATCAGAAACTTTAAAAGCATTGATACAACTCTTTTTGATCTGTAGCTGCAAAGGTTTAGTTTGGTCTAGAAACTTCCACTAAACTAATTGGCTAGGGCCAAGGAAATATTACATGAAAAAAAAAAAGTGTGTTGACCTTAGGGAGGAAAAGTTAACAGCAAACACACAAACTCCTGTGTTCCTTACGACGACAAGTCTTCCAACTTAAAATACTCTGTACATCATTCGTCCATACCTTCAGTGTGTACAGCAGACATTTGTTGCCATGGTAACCACAACAAAACCTGTGGCTGAGGTTGCAGACAGGCCAGGGTTTGCTTGGGTTTAGACAAAAGGGAAAACTACTTGGTAAGGTTTAGGAAATGATCATGTTTGGGTAAAAGTAAGTGCTCTCTTGAAGTTAAGTGAAGAAGCAAAAGCTTTACATGGGAAATAAACATCTGTCTCCTGCCACCTATTAATCCACCTCCTCCTCCTCCTCCTCCTGAGACTAAATGTTTACTTTGTCACTTTGTATTCTCCATACTACATCACGCCAACACAATACTATGACAGTAGATTTATTCCTTGACAGTTTCTAAAACTATGAAAAACATTGATCCTATTTTGTCAGGTTAGAGCCAAGACAGTCCGTTCAGACCAGCCACATTAAATTAGTCACTTGTGTAAGAGTATCTTAATTACGTTTATCGAGACATTTCTCACTAACAATAGTGTAAAGTAAAATAATACATTCACTTAAGAACTGCACTTCACTTCTACTTTGATATACATACTTTGAGTATTTCCAGTTTAATGTACTTTGTTATCACTTCAGAGTTAAGTATTGTGATTTTACTGCACTACACCTATTTAATGGCTAGTTACTTGTTACTTGATCTGCACACGTAACAACAAGATTAGCTCATATTACATAATGCATTGTAAGACCTTCAATTTCTAAACAACACAAAGTGTTTGAAATCATTTCCACCTCAACCAGCTACAACATTCATGTTATATTCATGAGTGTATGACAGTTTTAAAGGTGCCATTCCACAAAATGGGTTCCTTTAATATTTAACTACATTTTGCTGCCATGTAGTTGAATATTACCTTTACTTAAGTAGAATTTGGAATAAAGAGCTTCGAATTGTGACAGATTTTTTTTTCATTGTAATATTGCTACTTTTACTTTTGTGATACTTTTAGTTCAAACACTAAACCAGTCCTGCTCTAAACTTTAGCAACCCTCCTCATCTTAAGAGAGCTGAATACTGAGTATATTAAAAATGTGTATCTTCTTCAATCACTGTTTCTTCGAATAAGCTCAAGGCACAACTCTTCATAGACTTTCTCCCTTCACTCTATTATCTTATTAGATTAGAAGCTAATGGGCAACTCCCTCCTGCTTCACACCATTCTTATCAAGTACGCAGAAACTACAACTTTTCTCTCTATGCCCACACGGGAGTCAGTTACCAATTAGCATGGCCTTCATGAACCCAATTAGCTGCACCAGTAGCATGCTGCCTCCAGCTGCACCAGCATATTCCCCAATAACACCAACATTTAGACTGCATCCACTGTGGAGCTTGCTGTGAGCTTCAGCCTGTATTCAAAAGCTGTTTCGTCAAAAACATTTTGCATGTGAAAACTACTTCCTCCTGACAGAACTGAATGAATACCTTGTGTAGTGGAATAATAAAATAGCAGCCAAACTATGCTATTACAACAAACACAGAACACTACTGTCCTTATTGAGGGAGACGTGTCTCACAAGTTCTCAAAGGAAAACAACGCCAGTGATAAAAACACAGATCTTGGCTGGTCTCAAAAGCAATAAAACACTTCTCAAGACGTATCCTAAGAAAAGTGGAGTCTTCCGGTTTCAAATCAGCAGACAGAAAAACAAATCAGTCTACCAATATGTCCCACACTTTGGCAGAGGCTTCATCCTGAAGTGAAACCATGGGACTCTGATTAAAGCTCTGCTCTGGTGCTTGGCAGGTATTTCCACAATTAGATAACTCACTCAGCAATAGTAGCATCAGTATAGAACAACATTAGCATTGTCCTCACTTTGAATGTTGACCCAAAAGAGACAAGGAGACGGTGGAAACTCCAACACCTTATATCAAAAAATGAGGAAAAAAACAAAAAAAAAACCCCAACAGAACATATTATTCTTGCTAAGCTTCCAGGGAAATTGGTTTGTCCAAAATGCATTACTGTATCATCTTACTGAAAGCCCTGTGATGAATATCTTTCCAATATGTGAGGAGAGAGAGAATTTCTATTAGCAAGCTGTTCAGATAACAGAAGAAAAAAAAAAAAAACGTGTCCAGCTGACTGGGTAGAGCTCCAGTCTCCTCTGTTGTCTCCTGCCCGCTCTCTCTCTCCTGAGGTGCACTGTTCAATCAGCCTCCATTAGTAAATTAGATGTTATCTTCTCTGACTGGATCGATAAATTATCACATAACAAGATGTTGGACCTTGATTTGCATTACAGCTTCTGACAGCATGTGACAGACTAATTATTTCTGAAGGACCCCTCGCTCCCTGTGTGTGACAATTTGGGAAATGAAGTGGAGACATTTCTATGACATTTGAATGCCCACAGAGCGATTGCACAGAAATCAAAAGCAGTGACTATTAAAAGCAAGCCACAAATAGACGGAGCTTATGAGCCAAAGGCACAAATTCTAAAATAAAAACGTTTCAGAACGCATCACATTACATTTTCTTTTTTTACTCCCTTAAGCAGTTGTATTGGCTTGATAAATAAAGGACATAAAAGAGCATTTTGTATTAGTTTTCATGATTTTATGACGTGGACCTATTGATTTAATGAAAGTACTTTTATTTCTTATATGCCTCAGTTCAAAAGTTCAAATTTCAAAGTTCAGATGACTTTAATGACTTGATTGCTCCTCACTTTTTAACACATCTGCAGGGTGCTGCCGAGGTCAGCAGCAGCGCCTGTGTGATTTTGTGTTGATGTAAAGTTGAATTGAGAAAATGACAGTTGTTGAAATGTCATTAGGTTAAGGTGATGGCCTGAATCAGTTGCAACTGTGTGGGCCTGTGAAATTGAAAGGAAAAAATAGACACCATGGCAACAGCTGCACTTGTTACCGATGAATAATGACATGGCTGTCTGGACCAATCAGTAACAAACATGTCACCTTTACATGTGTTAGATTAATAAATACAAACTTTACAGCGAGTCGCACAGGAGGTGAGTAATTCAGGGTTTTTTTATACCGTAATTATGTTGACAAAAATATAATGCAGTTATAGGCAACTGCATGTATTCACAGTTTAATTGCAAATATGAAAAGACTGTGAATGACAGTTTGTTGGGTAAAATATCAGTTCTTCTAAATATTAATAATCATCTCATTGAAGTGATCTTTTAATTGGTTGTCTTCATCTCGCAAACAACTATTGACAGTTGTCACCTACATGAAACCACCTCACATCATCTTCATCATGATTGACTGATTTTACATGACAAGTCTAGGGGAGTGCTTAGACATGTGTGAGAAACGTTGTACGAAGTCTTTGTAGTTCTGAAGGGAGCTGCACCGAATCTGATAAATAACCTCAAGTGATGCCATTTAATTAAGTCAGCGTTAGTTTGGCCCAAAGACTAAAAGTTTGCAAATTAAAAAAGCTCTGATGTGTGGAGTCCATCACTGACCTCTGTATCCTGCTCCTCATCTCTGCTTGAGGCTTCATTATCTACGACTGGTTTTCATAAGAAGTTTAAAAGATGATTTCAGCCCATTGAAAACTGTTCATAAATTGTTTGTCGGACAAAACAAGATGTTTGAGGGCATCATCATTCACCATTTCCTAGCCAAACAGTTGATCAACAAGTAACTGAAAGATAGATCAATAATGAAAATAATCATCGCTGCCCCAACTTAAGATGAAAAATCTGGTTCCACTACACCAATTTTAATCCATTTTGTTGTTGAAATGCAATGAAAGAGTTGAAAGAATTCATATATCAAGACAAAATTAACCAATAATCCATAAATTGGCACTTGGCAAATAAAAATACTAAACATTTGCTGATACCAGCTTTTTAAATAAATGTTTCGCATTTAACTATTAAAACCAAGGTTGGTTAAAAAAATCTAGATTCAACTTTACAAAGCAAATGCTGAAGAAAAAAGAAAAGAAGGCAAAGGTCCTAAAAGTCCACCTTGTAAGGCCACATTTTCCGGAACACATGACTGCCTGCAAGTTCCATACAGCGTTGCATTGATCAGTATGGTTCAATGGAAAAAATGATAAATGTCCTTGGATCCAGGGGCTGGGTGTGACTCTAAGACACATTACTGTGTGTACACCCCTGCAAAACTATTGGAGGAGCAAGGCTAACTCATTTGTTTTTGCCGTACACTGAAGACATCAGCGTTAAAGATCCAAAGATGAATATGGCACAGAGGTTCATCTTTTATTTCCCAACATCAACATCTAGATGAGGTAAAACATCTCAGGACGTAGCACCTCTAAGGCTGCCCCCTTTTAGGTGAACAAAAGTAAAGGAACACATGTTGTTTAGGTCACTTAAGGTAACCGCCTTTAATATATTGTAGAAAAAAATTGATTTCAGTAATTACAGGAGCCTGAATCCCACCGATACAATTAGCATTCTTTATGTGCAATGTGTTTCATGACTTTTATTGCAGCCTTTTCTTTTCTTGTTTGTTTCAGGATGGTTCACCCTTCAGTCTCCTCTATTAGATTAAGGTCCTAAACTAACTTACCGGGTCCAAACTCTTCTACCTTTTCCTCTAAAGGAGTCCTCTGTTGGGTCATGATCATTGCTCCACGATAAAGTTCCTCCCAATTATTTTGAGTGTATTTCTGTGAAATTGTCAGACAAACTGTTTCTGCAGACTTTTGAATTAATTCAGCTGCTGCCAGTAGTTACATCATCAATAAAGATTAGTGAGCCTGTTCAAGAAGCAGCAATGACACCACCTCCACTGTGCTTCAAAAACAAGAGTGTGTGTTTTGGATAATGAGGAGATCAATTCTTACTCCATGCTTTGGCCTTTCCATCAGTTTATTAGAGGTTAATCATAAGTCCATAAAACTTTGGTCCAGAGCTTTCTCTGCTCCTCGCTGTACTTCGCGATATATTTCTGCTCTCAAAGTAGGTGTTTTTTTTCGATTGTGATACCTTCACCCCTGCTCTGTGAAGGATGGTAATGACATCATTGTCTGTTTTGAGTTTTTCTCCAATGCTCAGATCTTTTTAACGTTTAAACAATCAATCTAAAATGCAACACCTGGACAGCAAGAAAAGCACTTGAAAAAAGAGTGGGTTCAGAAAAAAGTCCCCAGTTGTTCAATATGTGTAGATACCAGGAAAAAAACAGTGAACACTTGATGTAAAAGAGCTTTTAGTTGTATAACAAAAACAAAGGAATTGGTCTTACCATTCCAACCACATAGAAAACTACAAACACTGATGTACGCTGACATAGACAGGCATGAGGGAAAATCATTGTCAAAATGTAAGAAGTAGGTTGGAGGGAAAGAAAAAGAGGAGTGCATTATCAGAAGGAGAGAAAAGCAAACCTGGAAGCTGAAGGTATAAAAAGTCTGTCCTTATGAAGGACACAGAAGACGGAAATGGAGAAAGAAAATTGAGCAATGGATTAAAAAATGGAACAAAGAGGTAAAGGGGGTGAACTCTAGAGAGTCTGAGGAGGAGAGAACAAAATGTGGGACTGGCTGTTGGGTGAAGGGAGCTTTGGTTCCTATAAAGTCACCGTTCTGCAGACTTATATCACAAGGAAGCTGCTGCCACAACAGATATGAGCAGTGGCTTTTGTACATGAATAATTCACTCAGCAAGAAGGACACAGGGATTCGTGGATACAGTGGACAGACACAAACACACCAGGAAAGAACAAGTTAATCCACATTTCTGCGAGATCTGACCTTACACACATTCCTTGGAAAGACCATATATCTTTGCACCTCTTCTTTTTGCAATTTGTATTTCAACCTGGCCTTGTTAGGCTGTGCAAAATGTGCATCATGTTTTACAAGAGATTTGTTAACTTGGAAAAGCATGCAAAGCCGCACCATGGGACACAAGCTTTTATCAATCTGGTCAGGAGAGAGTCAATGTGAGCGTTTCATAGCTTATATTAGATAGCAGCATTACTAACTGGAAGACTTCTGCCAAGAACCTGGCCGACAGGGATTAGATAGAGAAGTGATCACAGGGATGCCTTCATCAGAAATGCTGAGGCACCAGGCAGCTCATTATGACTGTAGGCGAATTGCTTCAGCCCAGTGGCCCTACTGTGCTCTCCTTAGCATCAACACATAAAGAGGCTTGCTGCAAATTCAATATCAATGCTAACACACACAAACTGAAAAAATCCCATACAATTACACCCACTGTTCATACACAAGCATCTGTTTCAAGCAGCACATTACGAGGACGACACCTTCTGGTAAGTGGGTACACTCCTGCCCTTTGATTTCCAGAGCACTGAAGCTAGAATTCAACTCTGTCGACACACACAATATCATATTATATTTCACGCTGAGAGCTGTAGATGTTACATGCTGAGTCTGAAAACATGACTTTCAAAAAACCAACTAAACACATTTTTAACGAGGTTGAAAGGTATAAGATCCTCTGAAGACACACATATAAAGGGATTTTGAAACTTGTTGGGAGAGGACTTCTGTCCCACTCTGGGGGTTTGTGATGACTTCTCATCTACCTCTCACAGCTAGGGCATCATCCATTGCCTCAGCAGAAACATAGAATTGAACAGGAGTTGCATCATGCATCAGCCACCAGTACACAACAACCCAGGTATTTACAGCAAGAGACACTGCTCAGAAAATATACAGACCAGTATTGAATATTATCAACCATCATGGCTACTGTATCTTAATTAGAAAAAGACTTGTGTAACTTACGCATCTAGATAATTATGACGTAAGATTATTTTTCCTTCCAAAGTCTGTCTTAGACATATCCAAAGACAACAGGGTCTGATTGCATAACACCTTTTACATTTGTGAAATGATCATTTGTTTGCTTTGTGAAGAGAAAAGGATGTTTACCACTTTTGTCTGATCCTGATGACAACAAGTTTGTCATGGCAATTGCACATCTCCTGCATAAAAGAAGAAATGATTGAAGTAACAGCAGGGGGTTGTGTGCCGTACAAGTGGGTTCATAGCAAATAGTTTAGCACTGATGTGGCAGAGGATCGACAAAGTCTGTTATGCAACAGAGAAGAGGAGTCTGCTTTCCTTTGTCGAGGTGACAGACTTTCATAACCAGCAATGCTCCTCCAATAAGGATGTCAATGAGAAACATGTGTTAGAACTCATCATGTACAGAAAACTACAGCAAACAGACAGCAGCCATTAGCCATCATGCTTGTCACAACTTGGCCAGACATAAAGCGATCACAGTCTGTTGGATGCCAGTCAAATCACAAGTCATGCGATAAATAAAGACGGATGGTTCGAACAACTGATTTATTTTTTATTTTAGACAAAAAGAGCTGCTTCTTCTTTTGCAGAGTCATAAGTGCAAATACATGTTTTTCACAGGATATCTTCAAATAACCCTTGTGGCCTTCAGTAGTGTGCATATCTTTGCCAAGGCCCAATAGAGAAGTCAACAGAACTTTTATTACCCCATTTTAATTTCAGCGTTCAAGCCAGTTGCCTTGATTTTTTGGGAAATCTGTGCTTTTTCACCACATAAACTGGACTGCTATGTAGAGAACAACCAGCTCTCTGCATAAGAGCCCGTATGTTTGCTGTTTTTGTTCTGCAGCCAGTCAGTGCTGCTGTGCATCTTTTAATCAAGTAAATCACAATGACATCCATGAGTACATTCTGACAGGGTGTGTCTCTCAAATCAGAGATTGTAGATGGAAAACAAACCTGTCACCTTCAGATGGTTGTAAAGTTAGTTGATTATGTGAACATGCAGGTAGATAAGAGATGCTGATAAAAATAGACATAAATCTTTACTCTGCCTTCCGGGCATTATTGCCATAATTGCTATAAAATTGTATTTTTGCTGCGCATTTAGATTTGTCTACTGGTTGATTAATATATAGTGAAAATGAAACAGACAAGCTAAATATACACAGAAAGGGTTGGTGTTATTTTAGGAGGGTTATTGGTGAATATGTTTCCATCTACTTAAGCAGGGGTGAGGAACATTTTCCTATCAAGGGCCATTTCAAATTTTACAACATCCTTGGCGGGCCATACTAAATAGTTTGTAGTTCATTGTTGTTCTGCAGCTCAGTGATTTTGTGTTGGAGTTATGGCACATCAGCTTGTAAACAACTTCACAAACAGTTTAGTTCCTTTTGTTTACTTTATGCAGCTTAAACCAAAAACTCATTTTAAAGTCTCATTAAATAAATATTGAAATAATGAACCCCTGCTTACACGTATTCATACATTTTTATGACTTGTTTAGTCCTAAAAAAAAATTCAGATAATTAAATTGTAGACGTTTTAAAAACCCATGGAAACCTTTGCAGAGTCATTTTGCTCTCAATACACAATGTTACACAATGTTACTCAACCAGTTCAAGAGGCTCTTTCATAAGTGAATAAGGTTTCCTCTTCTGAGCTATTAGCTCCCTTGAGACTTGGCTGCGTGACATTATCGATGTCAAAATGTTTTCTTGTAAACCATAAGATTATCGTGCGTTATTATTGTCTTTGTCATAACAGCGATTACATCTCTGCAGCTGGCGAGTAGGCACACTGGCTTGTCTTTTGTGTTGTCTGAATCCCCCCCATTTCACCCTCCCCTTCCCAACATGAAAGAGAACCTGTGAACTTCAGTTGTCATGAAAACTCAAAAGGTTTTAGTTTGTCCAGTTTGGACAACAGTAAAAAACATGGCAGCCTCCACAGAGAGGACACCCCCCTCCATGTAAATATAAACTATTTAAATATAAAGGGCCATTCTGTGGTGAAGAAAACAACAATTCATACAATTTAGATGAAACACACCAGTGAACATCATGAGGATTATTTTATATTCAATTTCTGCCAAAAATCCCTTTCACCTAAATCTTACACACTGGACCTTTAAATACTTCATGAGAATTGTTTTGTATTTTGGTCTGCATGGACTAGTCAGGTTGCCAGCACATAATTCTGTGGAAACTGAAAATAAAATTGTTTAACTGCCAACAATGCATTTGAGTGACCGAAATGCTAAACAGCCATTAGAGACCCCACTGCTTTTTATGAAAAACACTCAAATAAAAACCACAGCCATAGAGTCAGAAAAAAGACTTAAGAGACTAACAAAAAGTTAAGTTTCAGATGATGAGTCCTGCTTCTCAAGTTGAACCCACTGCGGATTCCTGCTAGTTGCTGCAAGTATTACACCATCATCTTAATCTTTGAGAAAGATGCTTTTTTAAAAATCACTCCTTGGATTTAAATGCAACCCTCTTTAAGCTCTATCCTCAGGTAACTTCTTAGTTCCTACCAGCCAAAAACACAATCTTCAATTAAACTCATGCCAGTTTGTGCACTTTGGGGTTGTAATCATCTCTCACCTATATTAGGAAATGATTTAATAACTAAATTATTCCAGTGTTTGATTTTAAGGGTAATTGTACTTACACATCCTGCGACTGATAAAAGGTGGAAATGGGAAAAGTATGACTAATAAGAGCCACTGAACTGATACTATTTATTATTATTTTCTTGTTTATTACCATTGCTGTGACATCAGCTCTGTAAATCTAAGGGGATGTCCTCATAGCGTGATGGTGTTAAATAAAAAACCTGAGTGCTCCGCCTGGAGAGGTGCACCGCTGTCGGTGCCTTCTGCTTGACATTCAGGAAGCGAACGATGGGAAGGAACTGGGGAAATTTAAGCCAACACCTCGATCACAAATTCAGTGAATCATTAATATATCATATTGTGGGCAAGATTGCTTTCCATTTCATTTCACTTTTATTTAGACACCTTGTTTCATGTGAAAATAATCACAAAAATAAGAAAAAGCAGAAATAATCATATTCATAACTACTGGAGAGTGGTGGATTGATGGTGGATCTGTGCAACTTTATTGGATAAGCAGAAATGAACAGTCTGGGTTCACCTAGTGTTGCTTCATATTTCATCACTTCTTTGCTTATGTGTGGCCTTATTTCTATGTGTACGAAAGCAACCCCCCCACCCTTATTGTGTAATAATCTTAGAGGAATGTGGCATATGACGCTGCATATGAAGAATAGATGCAGGATAGATTTGCAAGGTGCATATTCAGGTATTTTATATTTAAATCATATTTTATGCAGTCAGTTAAATCTTATCTGCTAAGATATTGGAGGCATTTTGAACCTTGAGTCTAGTTCACGCTGCACGTCTGTAATCGGAGAAATAAACATGCATATGAGAGTATATGAACTCAGTGCAGCTTACATTAATTGCATCAGGGTTGGAGCAACACTCCATTCTTTAGTGCTGCTTTGTCCGCTGAGTTTTCACCTCTGAGCAGTATGACACAGAAGAGCAGGAGGATCAGTCGGATTCACAGTGTCTCTCCTGGTGTGTTTGTGATTCAATGTAGTCGGTGGTGTTTCTCTTATTAAAAGATTTTGTAGTGTGACACCCCCCCGCCCCATCACCAGTCAGTCTTGCATTATGAACTCACATCGACTGAAAGACTCCAGGTCACAAGTCATGCAGTGTAAGCGCCACTTTATTTAACCCAACAGCTGTGATGGGACGTGCCCCCCTTAAAGACCTCTATTACCTGTCAGCCCCACACAGGATTATCTCCTCACTGCCCACATCAATTTCCAATACTGATTCCGTCCAAGCAGCGATGTTCTCTCAGACATCATCTGCCTGTTTAATGTTGGCCAGAACAAAAAATAAATGCATAATCAGGGGATGATACACAGTAAAGTGACAGAGGGACAATGTCACGCTTTGCAGCTGTTCAAATATGTTACCGACTCTCCTGTTGGGGGCTTCCCATGTAATTACACAGCTGTCACACTGTAATCACACTAATCACTGGTGAATCACAACCATATAGCATGGGCCACTCGCTCATTACGAGCCATGCCTCCTAGTCATCTGCCACATGTTTGTTTTATAATACCAAAGAGATAATCTCCTCATCTGTGATGAGATTTTCAAACAAAAATCACAGCTGACACTGTTGGAAAGTAGTGAATGTGAACAAAGCCCCCTGTCAGTGACAGCCTGTGCAAGATCACACATATGGAAAAAACGGATGTTAGCGTAGGGATCAGCAGTTCTATGCAAGACGTCTGCTGGGGTTTGTTGATCTCATGAATTAACCTGTGGTCAGATTGATTTAGTGCGGTGTCCACTTTTTGATGGTTGAGAGACTTCACACAGTCGGAGCATGGGAGAAAAGAAACTGTCAAGTTGTATTGACTAAATGCCAGCTGATGTGACAAGTTCAGAGGAAGGGCATTAAAGTTTGCTGTCATACGCTTCAGTATAAAATGATGACTCCCAAGCGGTCTCATGCATGTCCACAAATGAAGTTTTAAATATACAACATCTTCAAAGCTACACACTCGAGCTTGTTTTGCCTAATTAGACTTTTCAGAAGTGTGCGGGCAGATACAGAATAAGGACGCTCCAATCAGGTCAATCACCTGTTGTTGGAAGCAGAATCAGCCGATATTGATCTCTGATCATCAAATTAGAAAACGGAATAATAATCTAGAAACTTTTATTGATTAAGGGAAAGTTTACTCTTAGTCCAGGATATAAATATTATATATAACGTAATCTTACATATCATTTTATACTTATAATATTGTACTGATTGCCTCCCCTTAGCCTCTTAGCATACTCCAAATTATGTCTTATTCTGTGGTCTTGATATGAGCTTACTTCGTATTTTTTAAGGCAGCTTCACATTTAATAGGAAATCATAAAAACAGTCTTGTTCTTCCTTTACTTTTTGTAATGGCTGCTGCACACAGAAATATCTTAAGAACACAAACAATGGACGATTTGGCCAGAACGTCAGACAGTTTGTAGGAAACAATTATCTTCTTCTTCAGTTTCTTTATGGCGGTTTGCGAACAACTTTTAGGCGCATTACTGCCACCTTCTGAACTGGGGTGTGGAGCACTTGTGTGATTGAGCGTGACTTCAGAAGAAAACAGAGGATGACCGACGTCTGTTCTGATTTGCAGCAAAAAAACAACAAAAAGAACCGACAGATGAAATCTTGGCTGTATACATTTTGCAGCGTGAACTGATGTGACCTCCAGTTGGAACGGCCCTGCAATTGTTGGAAGGGTCAAATCAGGTTATCCGATTATCCTTTAGTGTGCTGCAGCCTTAAGTCACCCTGAAATAGACGAGTGTGCTACAACGTGCAGGTGCATATTCAATCATTGCCATGCTTTAGCCAAAATAATAGGGCCATTTCTTTATTTCATTTTTTAGATTGAAATTTATCACCTCTGCACAAGTTATAAGATTTTTTTATGCATATATTTAACAGATGCATAGATTTAACAGACGCTCTCCTTTTTCTGCCTTTCTATACCATCCCTGTTAATTATGTATGTTACGGAATCTGTGCTGGAACTCTTCCAAAAACATGGCTTTTAATTTTTTTATTTCATTGACACGGTCTGTTGTTTTCTCAAAACTCAGATTTTTCATAAGGCTGCCAACATGAATCTACATGAGCACATCTGTATGTTGGGTATGACTGATGAAAGTGTACATCTGTGAAATATTCAAGCGCTGGGAGAGGGGGGCATGGATCCAGGTTGTTGTCTGATCCCTTTGTTTTCCGCAATAGAAAGCAGCTGATGTTCAGGGCATATGAATTCACCTATTTTGGTTGATATTTGATTTTGGTTTTCTTGCCTCCATTACAGACAGTGAGAGGCAATTGAGTTGGTTAGAACATTACCACTCTCTCTAACTGCCTTACTGTTAGCTACCTTTGAAAACATTTAATTTACCCATATGTGACCAACTTTCAAATGTGTTCATGGTGTAAAAAATCTTTTGGTAGTTTTTTTTCTCTCTGAGGGATTTTCTCAGAATGTTGGAAATGTAGATTTACTGTCTTGTTTTCAGAAACTTGGTAGAACTTCCAGACCAGTGAAAGCCGTGAAGCTAGCTGCGAGAAAAAGTCTTGCAGGTTTTGTGTAATCTGATCAACTCTGCCATTCACCAATGAGTTCAGAGTGAATGTTAGTACATAACATTGGAGTGTTGACTATTAAACTAATCTGATATCTGTCTAAGTTGTGTTAGTTTTATAGAACATGTTAAATTGGGACATTTTGGTTCATTCATTAAAAGGAGATGGATTTTGGTGACACCGTGCAAACTCATGCATGCATTATAGTCTCATTTCAACCTACTTAGGGTCAGATCACCCATGAAAACACCTGTGTGGTTGTGAAAATCATTAACCAAGGACGTACAGTGTTGCTGAAGCGAAGGACCTGAAATTAGGGCCAGCCAATATCATCAGATTGACACCTGCACTTCTAGTAGTGCCCTGAATCCTGTGGCCATCAGTTTTAAAAATGTCATTTTGTCCTGCTGAGGGCACAGTATTCATCTATTTCTGCCAATAAAAACCTTTTCATTCATCCAATTAATGACATTCATTCACCTTCACTGACATGGCACACAACACCTCTGGCTGCACAAAACAAGAACCCAAGTTTGCATCTGAACTGCAGTCTGTGCAGCTGTCAATGCTCCCAAAGCCCCAGTAACAGCCTTCATTATAGCTATTCCCCAAATGCCTCTAACTGCCAACTGACTAACTGAGGCTAGCCACCAAGATTGTTTACCAGGAGGAAGGCCTGACATTTATATTTGGGAGATCAAGGTTGAGATCAAAACTCCAGAGTAGGTTTATTTTTGGTTGAGATTTTTATTTGAAAAATAATCCTTCTGAAACATCAGACTCTATGTTTTGGTGAAAGGTTAGCGCTCATGGAGAAATGTATCAATTCTTAGATGCATCGGGATGAGGACGACTCTGCATTGATGCAGAGATGGAACATAACTGATTCTACGTTCATTATTTTAGCGATGTCCCACCGCAATCAAATGACAAGTTGCCTAGAGATTCCCACCACCCAGAGTTTATGAGCTATTTTTCTTTTTCTTTGTATATAATTGTCTTATACAAAGACAGTATATAAAGATCTTTTACAAAACTTCCTCCTGGTATCTAGAAATAATGACAAAGTCTCCAGTGTTCTTGCACCGATACACAAGCACTAGAACATACATAAATATGATGAGAATTACCTCAAATAACAAAACCCATCTTTTCGAGAAAAACTTATTTGACATGGCGATTTAGGCAGAACTTAAAAATAATCTAAACTGCAGCAAGCCATCAGGCGGCGATCGAGACACTTTGGCTTCATTTTTGTGGAGCAGTCATGTCGTCCATCGTTATATACAGAAAGTCAAACTTCTACCAACCAAACCAGATGCAAGAAAATATAAACAGCAGCAGGAAAATTACTTTAGCTTTGAGGTGGTTCAATATTGAAGCTCAACATAAGAAAACAGCACCTGTAGAAAACTGCAGACATTGCCTGCAGGTGGAGCAAGTATTAGCATCTGCTAGTTGTTTGTTTTGCCCATTGGTGGAGTGGGCTGGCACTGGTGCAACAGGTTTAATAATACCAGCTTCACCTTTACAGGAACCTGTAGCTTAAGGCAAGTGAGGTTATGAGGTCCCTGCCTGTAAAACAACTGCAGTGTTGATGCCAAAAACACATTAGGTGGTAATGGTCTTATAATTCTGCCACATATTTGATCAACCTCTAAATGTATACTCACATAAGTATGGGTGAAAATACAAAAATAGCCTTGATGCAGCTCACTCTGTACAGAGCTTGCAGATGGACTCAGTGCCAGAGGCAATGCAGAGAATAAAGATATTTTTGATGGTCTTACTCCAGGAATTTTCTGCAGAAGAGCGGATTAAGCAATGGTGAGGTTTTAAGGCCACACACCTTCAGGGCATCTAAGAAGTTAATAAAATGTGTTGGGGAAGTTTATTTATATACCCCAGTGTTATGTATGCGTTTGGAATGGCAATGCCGTCACTCTAAACAACCCATGGGGCTGTAGGAGTACTTACTTTTTACAGCTGGTATTCCCCATACATTTGTATAATTTCACTCCTCACCATTGAAAAAAAAAGCATACTCTTCAAAGGGGGGTTTGTATAAATTGATTGGGTAAGAGCTCTTTCTATTCTCCCACCACAGCAATGTGAACACCAGCTCTATGCATCGGAAATAGACCTTTTCAGAAGTATGGAAGGAGGAATTGGAGGGGTAGAGGAGGAGGGGTAGGAAGGAAACGCATGTATTCAAACTGGAATTGATGGGCACCAGGCGTGGAGCTTTTCTGCAGGGAAATAATTTACATAATGGGAAAGTCATTGGAGTTGGAGCTGAAAGCTCTCCTCTTGTGGGGACCGTCAGTGAAGTGGAAGGAGAGACCTTCTATCAGATAGAGGGCCAATACCGAGGTGCTCAGAGAGGGAGATGTAGCGTGGCGATATGCTCTTTTGCTTCCTGTCACCTGCCCATTTCATCTGCAAAACAATTTACCATCAATCTCTCAGACATCCGTAGCCAATATGTACTCACGAATTAGCTTTTGAAAAGGCTGCATCGGAATTGCGGGGTCTTCATTCCGCTAATGACTCTCTCACAGTAGTTTCCAGTCAGTTTGTTATGATAAAGAGAAGCCTTATTTATACGAAAAAATTTAAATTCAGCCAAATTTAGTTTTTGAATGCTGCATCTGTGGAAACTAAAGCAAGGTTAAGCCTCAATCAGACATGTAGGTTCACTCTATTATACTATATAAGTGTCCTTGGGTCTCTTGAAAGGCGCTGTATAAATTCAAGTTATTATTATTATTATTATTATTACTGTAAACCTCACACTTCATAGTCGTTTAACCATGAGTCCAAACTCTGAGACATAAATCTACTCCAGCTTTAATAAATACATCCTAGAGACCCCAGATTTAGAAACAGTATGGCAATATTATGCTGCTAATATTTGTGCACATACATTAGAGGGGTGCACATGAAATATTTCTTGAGAGATATGGTAGATATGGAGGACAACAGCATATAGACTGCAGCACTGAGAATGTGTCTCACTGCATGATTTATAGGTCCTTGGCTTTTTATGCAGTCCTATGATGTATGTGTGCACTTACCAGAAAGGAGGTATGTAGCGTGGCTAGGAATTAAGGATCGAAGTGAATGATGTTTCAGTCATACATTTTTCAAAGCTTTTGGAGGTGCTTTGTGGTTTGCTGTTGCCTGGAAAGAATATCAACAGCAACTTTTTCCGGTGCAGGAAGTAAAATAGCCGAGTTATATACTTCTTACTGGAATAGGGTAAAAATGTTGCTCATGCACATACTTCTTGCAGAGTGAAACATGTAATGCAATAATTTGTTTCAGTATTTTACTCATGTAATACCTGATCTTCCAAAACAATAGTTGGCATTCGAGTCTCGATTACTGAATATTAATGACAAAGCCTGCGAGCTAGTTCAGGCAGAAAACCTGAGTAGCGCTGCATCGAGTTGAGCTTACATATGGTCACCAGCTATTGCAGAGTCTATTAAAGCTGCCAAACTTGTATCTCATCATGTACTGCAGCTGTAGTGTCTGTTACCACCATCAGGTTGCTTATTCTGCTTCTCACCAGACTTTGACAGTATGAAGACGAATGAGATGCTGCTCGTCACCTTGATGACTGTTCACTCACTCTGCCACACTGTTACACGCTGGCTTGGTGCATTTAATGGCACTGAAAAGTTTTGTATCCGCTCCAGTCCTGGCAGAGGAACCTGCCTGCAGCTTTTTAGCTGTTCTCTGGTGTTCGCAAATTACATGCTGTGGATTTTTAAAAAAAAGCCATTTGTCCATTTGACCCGAGCACGCCAGTTTGTTCCCTAATGCCTGTTTTAATCAGCGGGTGGCTGGTTCTCTACAATTTATCAACACAATTAGTTTCGACCTAAGTCCTGACTTTTCACAAACAAATAGACTACATGGGTGAACTCTAGTCTTAATCTGCTGAATATTATGCTTTAAATTTGCTCCCTTTCTCTGCACATCAGGCGAACTCCTTTGGCTCAGTGCAGATCCTGAATGTATGATTCTAAAATGGTCTTCATCGTTAAAGCATTTATTATGTGTTCTGGGAATCTATGATGGAAAAAGTAAGACAAGAGAGGTTTCAGTCAAACTGCAGCTCTTTATCTAATTGCCTCACTCATGGCTGCATCTTTGTTCACTATTCTTCTCATATTATTAAAATCTAAAGCACTGAAAATGTAACTAAAAATACACAGATGTGTGGCCTTTCTACAAAAGAAAACAATATCGTGGTCACAGGGAGTGAACTACAATGGCACTCGCTTCACTACCGTGTAAATGTTCATATCGATAAAGAAACATGTCACTCATTGCAAGGGTGATGCTCATTGATGTTTCTGTGGCACGGAGGAAAAAGCAATCAGACTCTGGATACACTGAATAAATTAATCATTGGTTTCTGTGTTTAATGGGACTTGATGGCAATAAGAAATATAAAGAATATGTTTAATAAAATAATTTATAATGAAAATATAATTTTTATGTTAAATAAATGCAAAATTACGCATTAAGATCCAATCCGTTTTCGCTCAACATGTTGAGTCAGTCTTTGCAAACTGACATCAATGATTCCGTATAAATTTTCAGCAACGCCTTAAACAAGATGTGCTGTACATGTTAGCCTTGGTTTGTTTGTGTGTTATATAGTGATGTTCAACACATGTCCAGAGCAGAAAGAAACACGTGTTAAATATAACAGCAGCTCAGCTTTTAAGTGACTTAGCTTACATAAATACATTAAACAAAACTGATCTTTTTTTAGCTGTACTGCAGTCAACTGTATTTTATGTCAGAGCAGGAAATGTCACATTGATACAACCAAGGAAGCACATCACAGACACATCAACTGATAGGGAGAAACACAATCACAGAGAGAGTATAAAGAACAGAAGGTAAGGAAACAGGACAATGATTTATGTAGTCTTCTGTTATATTGTTTTATCACAGACATGGAGGAATTTATTGCTAAATAAAAGATGGTTTCTACGGTGTATATATTGCATTAGTATGAATTCATACTCCACCATCTGGTAATACCAATAAAGTCTTTGCCATAAAAAGCAAGGCTTTCTCACTTTTTTTCCACACAGTGGTATTAACAGCATAACTTGAGTATGCAACAGGAACCAGTAGACCACTGGAAAAGACGACAGGGTGAGGAAAGTTCAAAATTAAGGTCCAAATCCACAGTTAGGTCAGAGGTTACACGCAGCTGGAGATCAGGGGCCTGTGCTATGAGGCGAGTTCAACATACCTGGGCTACGTTCCAATATCGAGGTGAACTCGCAATCAGGCTGAGTGGTCACACCAAGCTGGTTATCAACTCAGTAAGTCAACCCAGGTTTTCCTCAAGATCTGAGCGTGTGCATATCAAAGGGGCGGGGTTTACTGCGTATGACCAATCACAGACATGGACGAGTGAACTGACAGCAGAGCCACGTATTTCAAATTGAGAAACGAGGATCAAACTGTTATATTATAAAAATAGGAGGACTGTCGACATGTGGCCTTGTTGTGAGCCTTTATAAATGACTTTATGTCTTGTGGACCCCTCATTGGGTCCGTTCATCCACTCTCTCTCTCTTCCTGCTCTCTCCCATGCTCCTGCAGTTACAAGGGGAGAGGGAGATACTGTGTATATTCAGAGCGGGACAGGAGTGGTACAGTGGCTAAGTATTAATTTCGCACTCGCTTTCCTCAACAGCCACATCAGAGATTTGGAGTCTAATGATTTCTGCTGCTGCAGAATAATAGGATCTTTCTTCACGCCACCCTTTGAAGTCAAAGAGCCAGTTCGTCGGGGTAAAGACTGCCACTTATGATGTGCCTTAGGTACAAATGAGAGGCATTAGTTTGCTGGACACTCACATGAATACCAATAGCTCGTTCCGTGGGCCAGTCACTTCCTATTTCTTCGTATTGAAAATGAGTTTTCGTTCAAAGTATTGTCTGATAATTTAAGATCTTAATGGATCTTTTTGACGCCCACAATCGCAGAGATTCTGACATTTTATGACATTTACATTTGATCTACCCTAATAACGCAGATCCACGCTACATCCACAAATTAACAGACTGCCCAATAGATGGCGGGGCTGATTGTCAAAACTACATCACATCGCACTCCAAGCGTCTCGTTCATGCGTGATGTATTTGAAAAGCAATTCAACATGAGCCAAAAACATTGATGACGGGGAGCTGCTTCCAAAAATAAAACGTGACAGTGTTTTCTAAAATTTGCTGGGCAATCGTCGTCACTTCTGGAGGTGATATGTCAAAATGAACCACCTTGAAAGGAAGCATTCAAAAGAACATGCCGAGCGTTTTTCACTCACGTCAGAAAAAAAAACACTTAGCTGTTCCTCATGAGGTTCTAAAAAATACACTTAGAATTGACAGATGTATTAGAGCAGTTGAAAAAAAATATGACAAAAGCAGCTAACAGTGGAAAGAGGTGACTAAGGAGATCTAGTTAAGGATATGGTGTTATTCAAAGCAACGTGGGATTTTAAGGGAGACACTATAGCCTTTGAGTTTTCATTGTTACAGGTTTTTTTATGTAAAAGGTCTGCACAGCTCCCACAGAAAACATTGCTCCTGAAGATTCTAGAAACAACATGTCAGGACTGAGGTGCAGACTTTGAGGATATGACATCAAAATATCTTACATTTTCATAATGCACATCTAGCGGTTGGCATTCTATGCCCCTGGACAAAACAAGAGATATACATTTTCTATCCATGCCAGAAGCAGTTGAGCAATCACAACAGAGTGGGCCAGCTGGCTAATCAGAGAAGATTGGACTGTATCAGCAGGGGGGCTTTAAATAGACAGGAGCTTAAACCATATGTTTCAGACAGAGGCTGAAAAGAGGAGCTGCAGCAATGGAAAGTGGGGAAGCTTAAATGTGCTGTAATATGCTTTGCCAATATCTTCATCGCAATATTGCATTTTAGATGATTCAAACAGCGTGGTCTGTAGACATGTTTGAGTCTTTTATCTACAATATGTTTCAAGAGAAAGAAAAAAAATCACTAATCAGAATTACAGTGAATAAGAGCATTCACGACTGGACTCAGTTTCGATTTTTTCTTTTTCCTCTTCCCAACATTTGTGTTGTTCCTGAACTCTTCTTTTGACTGGGTCTCTATCATCTGTTTTCTCATTGAAATATTCCGGTCTGAATTCTAAAGAGGTTTATTTGTGCTGTAGACCGAGAATGTTTGTATTATGTTCATTAAGAATAACCTAACGTTTCTGTGAAAATTTTTTGAATGTATTGTGATTGCATCAGGAGGTATTACATTAGTGAGTAATCATTTTCAACACAATGTGTTATGCCGTTTTCATATTGTGAATATTATTTACTGGCTTTCTTAATGATATTTTAATGTGGTTGACAACACTCCTCTAATTACTCACATTTCGGTAACTGATTATTCTAATCATTTGCAAATCATTGCTCACCTGTAATCTCATGAAGTGAGAATTTAAATGAAAATAAATTTAGTCAGTGCATTTACAAAATAGTCAAAAATAATAAATAAACTATATTACAATACAAGTTAATAAAAAATAACTTGGATTGTTTAGCTATCTGTAATTGATCACATTTCTAGACAGATGTTATTGCACGCTGAACATTCACAAATTCTCTCATTGTGGTGTTATTTCTCTGGTCTGTCAGCTCTACGTGAGCAGTGTGTCAGCTCCATCATCCATCTTGACAGCTTAGGCTATAGGTGCTTTAGTTAGTGTCCAAGTATTTTTAAAATGCAGTTTAAAGTTTTCTAGACCACACTGTTCTGAGACTATGTATCAACACTTGTGTCAACACATGAAAACTCCTCATATATCATACCTCACCACGGCCGTGCGCACTGGAGCATTTTACTCTGCAACTACACACACAAGCAGAGTGTATTTTTACACACTGCATCCAAAGCTATTGTTCTATTACTGACAGTAACCAAGTGTGGGGGTTCTGAACTTAACTGTGAACAAGCATTACACACTAACATGACATTATATACAAGCTTTAAGAATAAATTATGCATAAAAAAATTGCCAAGTCATTAAAAATGTAAAAAAAACACCCTATATCACAATGTTAGATATTTAACAATTCCTCATTAAATTGTCTAAAATAACTGGACCTCTAATATATGTTATGTGGACTTGTGTACTGACATTACCCAAAATGTTTCCAACAATGTTAGCTTTGTCTGTCTCTACTGTAACTTCCAGGGCAAACGATGTATGAAGAAGGAATGACACACAAGCTGTCTGTATTGGTCACTCAGATTCAATCACAATTATTCAAGTCTCAGGTTTCAGGTAGATTTTCATCAGTAAGGGGGGTGAAGACAACAACTCCCATGATCCCAGGCTGCTTCCCGAATACTCAAACAAGGCCTTAGGCTATTATTTTTATTGAGAGACCCCTAGTGGCTGATGTTAAGTATTGTAAATTTAAGGCAAAACTTTGCAGCACTTAGTTCTTTACTATTATGCAACAGTAACAGCTTCAAAGTACTCAGCACACCTATAAACTGTTCATAAACACCAAGAATGATACTAATACTTATAAAATGTACTTTCAAACACGCATTGTAATTTTTCTGCCACTTCCTCACGCAGATGAAAGAGCACCATCAGGGAGACGTGAGCTCCCACAGACTCCATGTGTTTCAGAGAGGAAGACGTGAACTGCAACCCACGTTTCGCAACTCGCTGCACAACACGACACGCTACATCGTTTTAAAACCTTTGTATTTCCCCATTGCTAATTTTGGTTTCATTGCATGCTGTCATGCAAAGAGAGGCTACAAAAGACAGATGGGATAACATGCATCACGGTCATGAGGTGGATTTGAACAGATGAGGCTGCGGGCTCGAGTCTGCTAGTGCACCTGGACAGCTTACATCACGATCATGACGAACCGCTGATATGAATGTAATTACAAGCTCCAACACTGGGCTGGTCTCACAGAAATATCATATTCATATCCTCTATGATGTATATTCTTGAGGTGGCTTTCTTTACACACAGAGTAACAGATAGTCCCTCTAGAATAAAAAAACAATTGCAGGTACTTTCTGATGTAATTCCACATTCATATTATTTCTCGTGGTCTGGTAATGGAGGCTGAATAGAAATAAGACATGCAAAGCCTCCCTCCCCCACCCCCCACATTTCAGTCCACTAGAATTAATTTAATGCTTCGTCTATCTAATATTGTAATCCTATACAATTTTCTGCTAATGTAATTTGCCCATCACCACCTCTGTGTCATGAATCGCAGACCCACAAGTCTATATTCCTGCCATGAAACCCAACTCTGCTCTCTCTTATCCATTTATACAACTGTAAACTATGAATGTCAGAGAGAGAGAGAGAGAGAGAGAGTGTGTGTGTGTGTGTGTGTGTGTGTGTGTGTGTGTGTGTGTGTGTGTGTGTGTGTATATGTGTGAAAAGAGCAGGTAAGTTGAAGTTTAGTGTGTTGTGAATGGTGCCTCATTCAATCCCCAGAGATGTAAAAGGTGCAGCCTCACCTTATGTGAACAACTGCACAGACGGTAAAGTGCAAACACAAACATACAACACTCTTTCTGGCAGAGCTTCCTGTCCCTTGGGAAGTGTCTACATGAGAATAAGTGTCAGTGTGCTTGTGTGCGTGTGTGCATGTTGAGAGGTTATTGCTGAAATAGAGATATTGGACAGAAACCATGCCAAAGCACAAACTAAAGACTAGACCAGGTTTAAACAGGGTGGCAAATTACTACATCACACAGCCCGACACTCCTGGATTTCCAGCTGGATGAATTAACTAGATTCTGTCTCTTTTATATGGAAAATAGGTCGTAAATTACCACCTGAGATGAGCTTTGAGCCACCGAGCCAGGATGCAGCCTTCCGACTTTTAATATGCATTAGATAACCTGATTTTGACATTTTATTAATAGGGAAACTGTCAGCGCAGGGATACAGACTTCTTTATTTAATCACAGATACATTACTGTGGTGATTTTGTATCGAATGAAAAAAGGACAATAATCAAATTTTTATGACAATGGCATATTAATATATGTCAGAGAGAAAAAGGCCATTATTGGGGCCTGCACATAATCTGCCGGTGAGTTTGTACACGGCTTTGCTGTCTTTGAGCGAATTGATTGCACAGCATTGATATTCCTTCAGCATAAATAGAATCGCACAACTTGAGGCTTCTCTCAACAATATAAACTCTCTGCTAATTAAGTGTTATAAACACCTCAAAATGTGAGGGACACAATCCTGCCGAGGATCAAATACAACACAGCTCCTCATAAACCTCTGTGTCAGTAGGACAAGACCAAAAATATAAATGGAGAATTCTACTACATAATGATGATCAAGATGCATTGCTCAGCTAACACCCAGAGCATTGTCAACTAAAACAAACCCCGCATGGATGAGCATAAAGTGACAGTTCCATTATGAGGACATTAGTATAAGAAAACATTTAAAGGCTCCTGCATATGATTTTACATTTGGTGTAAGAATTACTCTCAGAAACCTCAACAACAACTTTAGCAGAGAAGATACAGAAATACTAGGGCGTAATGTACCAATCTATTTATTGATCACCAGTATTAGGGGCATACATGTATGTCCAACATCTTACAACGCCATGCACGCCATTTAACGTAATCACAATAAAAACACTGACAACAACTGACACACGAATGACAAAGTTTACACAAAAAGCTTTAGTGCTTTCAATGGGTTTCCGAGTTACAGCAACAGCAAGATGCGGCAGAAAAACAACTCAAAACCACAAAAGAGGTGAAAATATTCATCATCTCAAGGATTGTTTGCTTAGACAAATTAGTTGTTACCTTCCGCCATGTGGTCAATAAAACCATAAATGGTTTTGAAGTGAAAGGAATAAACTAGTGGACTCATGCCTGTTTATTTTTTATCAACAAATGTTTGTCAAACTTTGGTGTGCGTTTAGTTTCAGTTTGGGAGTTGGTGTCAGATGATTGAGGAGCAGACCGATGACTTTGGATGGGTAATGCATCATGCTGTTGTGCTTATCATGTTAGAGAGAAAGAATGTAACAGACATACAGAGTCATGCTGGTGTGTGGCATCATTTATCATAAACGATCGGTAGAGGGTACCAGTCTTTTCCCAGAGGTTGTATAATATCATTCTTATAAACTGGGCACAAGCAAATGATTCACATTAAACAGATTCTTCTTGTTTTAGGCAGTGTTGAAGTTTCATCTCCTCTGTGGAGCCATTATATTCATCTGACCAGTGAAAAGAAGTGAGGAGAGGCTCAGTAGTTCTGCATCAGTCCAACAGTCAATGAGAAACATCAAGTCTTTAAGCCTGAAGTGTTTTTGAAAAGGATACACGTTTAGAGGTACCTGTACTGAATGATACACACATAGCAAAGCATTTTCCTTGTATCGCAACCACAGATACTGTGTTAGTCATTGTGATTGAGTACCTTGAGTGTATTATTTTTATCATTGGCTCAGTCACTCCCTGTAGCCAACACACACTCATCATGAGTCCAGACATCTCGTTGGCTTCCCCCCTCCACCAGCATCCTCCTCTCTATCCTTATTTTCAGATAAAGAGCGCTTCATCTTTGGAACAAAGTCACAGCTAAATAAATTGTTCCGCATGCATCATTAGTGAGGATGAACATGAGGATAGTGCAGGTAGAGAGAAACAGTCTGAGCCAGTAAAGAAGAAAAATAACTCCTAAAACAGTCCCTGTGCTGGGAAGGCACCAAAACAGCCTAATGATCATCGCGCACTTGTTCAAATGTGACCATGTGAAATTTCAAATTGTGATTTTAGCTGCAGTCTAGAGTCCTGCGTATTACTCACTCCCTTTTTGAACAAAAGTTAATCAGCTTAGTAGAAGAGCTAAAAAGCTGTGGTTCTGCCCCATGTGTTGCACCAGTAACTACACCCGTCACTGACATCAGTTTTTATAGACAGCCTGAAGTACAGCTCTCCATCACTGCAGGAAAGTGAGAAATTAGCAACCAACATTTTCAGAAATTGTTAACTTGGACAAGAATAAAGAATCAACACTCCGACAAATACAGACTCTGAGAGGAATTAGAGGTTAGTGATTTTTGATTTCATTTGTGCAAACTAACAATTTGCCAAGAAATGTGAACAATGAAAAAACTAATTTTGGTACTACCCACAGACGACCACCATACACTATAATCTTTATTATTTCTGGATAATATTTAACATGGAAAGAAGAAATGCTAATAAATGAACTTTTTAAATTTCAGCCTGAAGCTTAGTAGCAACATTTGAGAAAGTGTTTTCCATTCATTGTAGTATCTGAGTTTTATGCTCTGAGAAAACAGGTATATCCACAGGTAAGGGACTTGAATGAAACGATGGCCGAGGTAAAGGTAAACAGGAAGGCAGACAAGGTAAGTGGCGAGAACAGGACTCCTGTCCTGAGGCATGAATGACTCACAGTGCAACACATCTGGCTGTTGCAGTGGGTTTATGTTCTATGACGAGGAAAATGGGAACAGATTTCAGGGGGCTCTCCCAGGCATCTCAGGCATGTCTCACACATAGGTAATAGTTAATAAGAGTTCATAAATGCATGCACACGCACGCACACGCACGCACACGCACGCACGCACGCACGCACACGCACACACACACACACACACACACACCTATATATATAAAAGAGTCTTCATATGATCGGTTTCAAGGTAAAAGTTACAGGAATTCAAGCAAAGTTATTGTTGATGCTGAGGAAGTTCATCCTTCAGCCTTATTCACTTCTCCATCACAGGAGAGAAGAGAATGTGCTGCAGTGTTGTTTCTGCCGCCTCTGCAGAAAAGCTCTTTTATTGTTAAATATTCTATGAAATCAGCTTGTGTGTGTTCTGACACTGTTTGACTCACACACACACGTACACTCTGCCATGCAGCCAGCCCTTGCTCTCTCTTGTTGTGTCCAGTTGGAATTATTGGATAGTCGCTTCCACAGAAGGGATTCATTAATGCTTCGGGTTAATGACAAACTCTTATATCAATAATCAATCATGAAACTCCATGTTAGTCAACTGGGCACAACTAAAAATCAATACAATGATGAATAGGCTTGTCCCTCGGGCACACCTGCTGCTTAGTGTGCACTGTGGAGTCTTTCCTCAGCTGAACATAAATCCCACGGCGCTGGACGCTCCTCAGCATTTGCTCAAAACTACTTCCACATCTTATTTCAGTCGGCGGTGCGGTGTGTAGCCATCTCCGGCTCAGCACACACCTGGAAGTTATCCGCAGTGTCCCTACAACAACTTCAGCATGACAAACAATATCCTGTTCAAAGTTAAACCACTTGTAGAGGACGAATAAACAGACGGCGGATGATGTACTGTACAGTTGCTCCACTATGGTTCACATTCAGTTCAGATGAGGCTTTAGGCTGTCACACCACATTTCACACTTTTTCCATACCACTGTTAGCAACTTCAAAGTCTGCTGCTCAAGTGATCACTTGCATACGTGCGCCAGTTAGATCCTTTCATATATTACAAGGCATAAGTGCATTTGTCCTACAAGTGTGACCCTTGTTGGACCGTTACACAAAAAAACCAACCTTTATTTACATGAAGATTGTATCTTACTTGCCGACTGTTCTAAACTGCCATTCAATTAAATGCTGAAGAGATGTTTACATCTACGTAGCTTTCTGAATAATGCATGTGATGTGTTTGTGCAAGTGTAACCACTGTGCACACACTGCTATATGAGAGAGAGAGGGTTTGTGTGTGTGTTTGTGTGCGTGTCTGGCAGGTTACACAAGGTCATTAGCTTCACAGTGGTCCAGCTGTGTTATCAGGCTCAGGTACACACATCAGTTCTGACCTTGGTGTTGAGCATGTGGCAGGATGACAGGGTCAGTACGTATGTTTGCATGACGTAGTGTGTCTTGTGCGTGTGTTTATATTTGGATGTGGGTGTGATAGGATGTGCTTGATATTCCCCTGATTATGTACAACATTTGTTTTTGTACTTCCACATCATGGCTCTGTCTACTGTCTAAATCAAAAGAAATGAATGTGTTTATGAAATTGCAAAACACACACACACACACACACACGTCAACCATGTTTTGATTGGATGGTTGATTGCAGGGACAAAAACATTTTAATAATCAAACTCCACAAGAAGTGATGGCACAGGTATTGTTTACATGGCTGCTCTCTGTGGTTATTAGTATTCACATGTCGGGTATGAAATTCAAAGTGTGGGAGCATATCCAAAGGTTAATGGATGAGCGAGGATGACGTGCAATCTCTGCAGGCAAACAGGCTATCATTCATCTACCTTATTTAGACATTAGCCACTTAGCATGGCTGTTCACTCTAGCATTAGATAGTCTAGATTAATGTGCTATAAGGCTTAAAGTGCTCATAAGGGTTAAATTCAGATATTTTGAAATATTTAAACAAAATGGTCAGTCTCTTTCTGGTTATTCCAAAAAATTCAAATGAGGTAGCTCTCTCTTTGCATGGACTTTTTATAAACTTTTATAAAATTTGTATTTTTAGGCTCATTATTAAAGTTTTATATTTCTCTGTAATGTTGCATGAAGTAACTTTTAACTTTTCACCTCGCAACTCCAAACATTTTCTGATGTCTCTCAAAAATATATATTTAAATGGCGAAATTAATATCAAACAGTTGACAACTTTGACCAATGTCTTGAACTAAAGACCATTAGTCTGCTTGGAAAATCTTTGGCAAGCTGCACACTCACACACACACAAACTACACAGGGCATAAAATGAATTTCACAAAAGGGAACGGTAACCCAGTTACAGAGTTAGGCAGCCAATTCTCAGGCCCACACATTAATCTTCATTTAGTCTGATTCCACATTTAAATCTAGTAGCTCATCACTGCCTGTGCTGCCTATCAGAGCTCTGCACTGTTGCCATAGCAGTGACCGATCTTTTCAGCTCCCTCCTCATCCCAAAAGGAATCTGGTTTTATTCATGATTTTTTCTTGTTGTTTGATTTTCACATTGTTCATGTTGAGTAATTGTTAAGCTTGATTTACTCCACTTGAGGCCATTTTCAGATGCTATGACTTGTTACTGCATGAAAAGCACAAGATAACCAGGGTGCCAGACCAAAACAGATGCCACAATTCTTTTGAGTGGTTGCATTTGTGTGAGTGCGTGATAATCATCAGACCGATTTGAAAACCACCTAATACATTATAGATGATATGCTGGGTGCAGAGAGATGCGTGGTAGATGTAGGTTACTGTAAAGTTCTGAAATGCAGATTAGGACCTGCAAATGCCAGGGTGTGCATTTGTGTGTGACAGAGCAGCTGGTGGAGAGGGAGACCCAACATGACAGAGAAAAAGAAGAAAAAGTTAAACTTTTAACCAAAATGCATCACGTAGTACCCACAGTTGCAGTACAAGGGGGATGCTGTGCAGTCAGTGTATTATAGGAAATATAGCTAATCGATTGCAGATTGTAGTAACCAAATTAGCCTCCATGCAAAGACATGCATGCTGATATGATTAGCTTTTATTTGATAACATTTTTGCTATAGGAGTTCTCTCCATGCCAGTGTAGGTTTTCTCCTGGTTCACTCCCACGGTCATAAAACATGCAGCTTAGTTTAATTGGAGACTATAAAGTTTCCCGTAGGTGTGTGCATGGATAGTTGTTTTTGTTTCCATATGTCAGCCCTGTTTTGTCCAAGGGCTCTGTCTCTGTCAGATTGGATTAGCTCCCATCCCAAACTTCTATTTTTCAGATTGAAATACTTTGCAAATATGAAGTCTATGGTCACTATCAATTTAAACATCAATGCAAAGTGACGTCATGGGAATTAAGCCAGGAAGATCAATCATTTTTGTGCTGTACAAAAAAAAGGAGGTGTGACCAACTGAGAAATTTGGTAGCGCCTGTGATCCCAGTAGAAAAGTTTGTCTAGAGCCAAGATGACCTTAACGATTGAAAGTAAAAGACATCTCCTTCATTTATAACGTGCAGTACAACAACAATAACACAACATTCCCCTCTGCTGAATCCATTGTACGCTCAACCACAGTTAAATATGTTGTCAGAAAACCAAGGTTTGCTTTGCCAAGCATCCACACTGAGAACTATAACTATAAATGATTTAGTTTGAAACACCATTGTACATGAATGGCCACAGTTATAATGGCAACGATAAATAACATCCTTGGGATCACAATCAGAGTGAGCCAAAATACAGAATGTATTATATCACATAAAGAATTCTCTAACACAGGGGATTTAATTGCAGACAGACACACCGCTGAGGTGAAAGGTGACTGTCTGATAAAATAAACTCTATTCATGAACACGACGAAAAATGAAGACAGGTGTGATGCAATCAGTCTCACCCTTGGAACCATGGGTGTTTTCTGACACAGCTGACTGACTTAGTGCCACTGAATGTTATCATTACAGTCATCTTTCCAGTTGTGGACAGTGCTTTGTGCCTTGTATAAAGGCTCTTCGTATGTTTTCTATTCCTCAACAGAGAAACAGGTCTCATAGTTGCTTACTGAGCGATAACCAACTCTCCCACGTCCTTTGTGTAAACAAAATCTTACACTGTACCTTCCGCTTTTGGCTTAATTAGAAAATTACGACAACTCCACCATCTGTGCCAGTTTGTAACATCTGTGTTCCTAAACAAAGAAAGTGGGTGGTGACTTTTGGATGAGATGTAACACTTGCGCTGCAGTTAAATCAGGAGAGCAGAGCAGCAGAGGAAAGTAGGTAAGGACAAAATGTGCTCTTGCTAGTAATCAGCTGTTTAACTGCTAATCAGGGCTCCACTGATTTATAGCATTGCTCAATGTGCTCCCATCGCCACTCAATCACACAAACCCAACACAATACAGTAGAGCAGTTGTTAAGACAAACACCCCGTCCTTCCATTAGTTCAACAAGAGCTATTCATTAATTTATTTATCTGGGCACTCACAGGAGCAAGGCCATGGAGATACAGCGGAGGGAGCTTTTTAATCAAGCCCCAGCTCCCAACCGGCTGACTGATGTGCAGCGACGCGTGTTTGTTTATCAAGGGTGCAGCTGCCAGAGGGCAAGGTGATGAGGGAAATTCTCCCTCTCCCCCTGTTCCTCTCCTCCCTACACATTGAGAACAGTTCTGGGAGAAAGACAAAAAACAAAAAGGCAACGAGGATCTTGAACTTTTTCTAACCAGATATATAGCACTGAGTGTAATTAGACGCTGTCGGGAATGAGGACAATTAAGTGTGGTTTTGGTGTCCCCCAGAGTTCTCTCAATGGGCCAAATTATAAAACGGGTGCAAAAAGATTGATGAGTTCAATGTTTTCCAAATGAGCAGCCTTATACACATAATTACACCACGGAAATGAAGGGATCATCACGATACAAACTCAGGCGAGGGTATGCTAATTGCTCATCAAATGGGAAGGCTGCGGTGTCAGCTACACAACCGCAGTATTCAGAGTAAAAAAGAAGGGCTGGGGAGGGGGCTCTGCTGCTCAGATTAATGTGATCCATCTTCCTTTTGTCTATGTTCATTATTCTATATTCACACCCTAACCCTGGTTATCTAGTCCTGCACTCCGCAGCAGTCGGATGCACAAGGACGTTGCACTGGTTCAAACAGCGCTGTAACATGTCTGCTATTCAACGCCGCTTCAGTGTGGTGCAGGATTTTTCTGCTGGCTCCATTTGACATGTTGTGGATTCAGTATAAAGGTTGTTGGAGTAGATTTGCTGATTTGTCTGACAGTATTTTTATGAATCTCACTCCTGTGTGCAAAGTTAACATTCAGATTAACTTTCCCCTGGGTTTGCAATGACACAGTGCAGAGGAGGACATTTTGTCACCAACTAGACATCAGTAAGTAATATTTAGTGGAGTGATCTTGGGGATAATGACATGACTAATTTGAATAAATCCCTCCTCTTTGGTATGGGGGTTGCAATTATCATTAGAGGTTATAGGAAGTCAGACGCAGCTGCCAGAATCCCTGTTAAATTGGTGGAAATGGTCCAAATGTAACTTGGATTTAAAATATGAGGACATTAAACCTTTGATCATACAGTTCTGATTTTCATTTTTAGTATTCACACTTTTTTTTCTTCTTTATTTGACCGTGGCGAACACAGAGGAAAATATTCTGCATCGTCTTGTTTCCGGTTCTCGCTTGACCCTGTGTAATTTACATGAGGAATTATATTTCTTTTTTGATTTAGTACTTGAATTCAAAACAAATAAAATTCTCACTGACCATCAGACCGATGATATCCTTGTACTAAGCCTGAGGTGTCAGTGTTACGGGCGACGGTCTACTTATCAAAGCCACAGGAATGGATGGCAAATCCCTTTTTCCCTGACCTTATCTGATATCTTTCCTGCAAACCTTTCAGCACACTCATCCTGCATTGCATTAGACCATATAGCCTTCAGCTCACCAGACTGGCGTGTATCCTTCCCATCTTCCTCCCACATCCCCACATGAATAAGTGAGTGGCCAAGGAAGGGTTGTCTAGATCCCTTTAGATTTCCTCTGGGATGCCCAGTACTTCCTCATGGAACACTGTCCATTAAGAGATGCTTGCAAAGGCAGGACTCACATTGCAGAGGGTTTGTATGAAAAATTTCATGCAGATTGGACTACATATTTAATTAGTTTTTCTATGGTTCAAGAGACTAAAACACGTGAACCAAAGTTACATAAGAGCAGTGTTTAAATAGAGTAGAGGTGTAGGAAGCTGATTTTAAATTTTACAACAAAATGCTTTCTAATGTGTGAACTGCGCTGATTGCCATCAGGGGACGCAACGCTGCAATGTGAATGAGTTAGAATAGAAAATGAAGTGGAACATTCACTGGCAACTAAAGATTCAACTAACAATTATTCTGACTGAATAATGTATAACTATTTTAATGATGGTGTATAAAGGGTAAAAATTCATCCCCAGGTTGAGGAGTTCCAACAATCTGAAACTGTTAACAATCATAATTTGAAAAACTTGTGAAACGTGAACTTTTGCAATTTCAGCTTAAAAATAAATAAATCCAAAGTTTCCAGGTAATTGTGTATTGAGAAACAAATTGGTCTCAGCTTTATAGGTATACATTTCAATAATCGTTTCAGTCATTATTTCAAGCAAAGATTCAAAACTTTAACTCAAAGTTCTTCTGTTTTATATAATTGTAAATTAACATCTTTGTGTTTGGACGGACTAAGACATTTGAGGACTTCACTCTGATTAATTGGGTAATTTAGTCTATTATACAGCAATATCTATCGAAGGTTTGTTAATAAGATAGCCACCTTGATCCAATATTCAAAGTAAGGGTATTGCAGAAAAACCCTCTACTTTAATAAATTCAGAATAGAGATTTCTTAACAAATAGAGTAGTATAATTTTCTCTTCATATTTTTTATTTTAATTTCGAGGCCAACTCCCAGTGTGTGTTATGATCGTTGCCTCTCTGTGTCCTCCCTCTGAAGCCGCTGGCCTTCCCCATGTTTATTGAGCTTGATGGCTCCAGCTCTGTTCTGCAGTGAAGTAAACATGACACCCGAGTGGACACACTCATTTTCCTTTTTCCACCTTGTGACGTCTCTCAGATCAGACAGCACTGTAAAAACCTGTCCCCCGCCCACCTCAGTGCCGTTAACCCAGAAATACTGCAGTCACGCATTATTTTTGGCTGGACTGCAACAGCATGATTGGCTCTATAAAAGCCAATGTCCATGACTGAGTAAGAGTGAGCAGACTTTGTGATATAGTTACACAGTTAATAAGCCAAACACTACATGAATGTGGTGAGGAGTTTCCCCCATTGGCTGTTGCTCTTTCCAAATGAATTGGCAGACAAATCATCAGGGGAGATTTTACAGGCTGTGTTGCCAGATAAACTGACTTTTAAGATCCCTTTAGTGATTTTATTTCCAAGATAAACCAAGGAACAAATCAGTTGCAAAAACCTAATATATGGGCAATGCCACTTTCCTTAGAAGAGTCAACAGTATTGCTCTGGATGTACGTCCTGTGGCTTTCCCTCTGCAGGCCCGTCTTTCCATGTGACTCATTCAGGCGACCAGGCAGCAGTTGGCACACAATATAAATGAGCTTCTAACTTTCTCCCAGGGTGACTATTTCTCTGAATATAGCAAAAATCACAGCACAGCCGTCGTCCTTAATTATGTGAAGTGATATTGTCAGGCGGTGTCATGGTTGTAAAATCACAATTTTAGCTGTGCAAGGCTACAGCTTGGTAATGGCATGGGACTGCTGGTTAACATGTAGTCATAATGTGCTGCTGTTTCAGTCACTAAGTCACGCATGATCCACTGTCAGAGAAACATTGAGACTTATTGGGAATTCAGCTCTAATTGAAATTCTGTACATGTGAGCAGTGACAATAGGAGATGAGCGATAAAAACAAAGGTTTTCAATAATTCCTCTTAACTGAACCAGGCCAAGCCATATCCTACACAGAGCACTCTGTGGCCATGTTTACAATAATGGCCAGGCTAACTAGCTGCTAGCCACCATACAGGCCCGATAACTGTCTGCAGTGTTTGAGTGAGCACAGCTTCAAGTTTTAAATCACACACATCAACTAAAGCGTCTCAGACACTGACAAGATCACAGACCTGCAGATAAGCATCAGATCTTCCTGTACACAGAATAGCATTGTTCAGTTGTGCTTCTGGTTTGTGTTAGAGGCCATTTTCACTAAGCTTTGTGACGCATGCACCAAACTGGCTGTGTGTCTGTTGTTCACACAGAGCGCATGTCTTCTGCATGCCTGATGCAGAGCTGCTGTGTGAGGTTTCGGGTATGAATACTTCATTTCCTTGAATAAATGCCAGGAGTCTATGATATGAAGCCGTGCATCTATCACCACTGTATTCACAATAAAAACATTATTCAAACAAATGAATGGATTCAGTCAACAGAGAAGTTAGAGAGCTTTTACTTTGAAATAGGTACAGGCAGTGTTGCACATATAGATCATTGACACTGTCCAGTTTGCTGTGAACTGCATGGAGTACATGGTGAAAATTTGGCGAGACACCTACTCTCTAGAAGAGCAGCGCGGCTCACATGCGTAAGATGCACCTGAGACGCGTGGCTAACGTGGGCAGTGTGGCTAACCTGATAACATGTGTCACCCACGCATCCAGCACGGCCCGGGCGTAACACCCATAGACTGTACAAGCAACACCTTGTTGAGAACACAAAGGAAGGGGGGTTTTACTCCAAGATGCTGGTGCCACATCTAAAGGCAGTGAATATATCATATTAATCATTCTTTTGTTTTATTTCTAGCAACTCGGATAAACCTTCACCGTTTCTACACTTGTTCATCCATTATTTCATTCATTCATTTAAATGTTCATGAAATTTTTGTCTTTTATGCAGAAAGTTATGAGGGAAGTTAAGAGAGGACTGCTCTTTGTCACTATCAGTATCATCGTTGAAATAGTTATAGTCATGAGCCCAGTTTGAAGTCACAGAGCAGAACGGGCTAAGAAGAGCATTAAAAAAAAAAAATACACACAGAGGTATAAAGTCAGACATGGTCACGCTTGGACCAAAGGGTACAACTTATCTCCCAGCTGTCACATTCACACTGAAGATCCTGGATTGAATTTATATATATTTAGGGGTCCATTCATTAGTGCACAAATATGTGTGTGTTCAGTCAAAACTTATTGGAGAGGAGGAGAAAGAGTGCATCGGCATTAATGGGTTTTTCCTCAGAGCATTTGTCAGTCAGGACCATGGACAGCACCACAGAGAAACTCTAGCCAAACTTTAATCGAGCGAATAATCCAAACTCTATGATGGAGACTGCAACCAAATTCAAATGTGCTCCTGGCAGCACAGTGGCATCTTGAAAAGTATAATGTGCAAGTGTTTTATGTGTGTCAGACCGAGCTTTTCAGAAACCTTGAGAGAACTACACTGACATCCATTCGATGCAGGATTTTAACAAAGAGGCTTGTGACTAATAGTTTGGACACATGTACTTCAGCTTGTGACAACTGAGCTCCAGTGTTAATCATGTCTGGGTTTAAGGATCAAATGAATGAAAATTAGCTTTGTTTAATTATGGCCTTCAGTATAGAAAATTAGAGACTGGAAAGACACAAGCTGTTGGAAGGAGGAATAATCTCTCACACCTGCAGGATGACACATTCTCTAAGTCCCTCTAAGTCCCTTTAACAAATATGTCCACAAATCAGCCTGAAAGATTGTCTGCATGGAAATGGAGGAGTGACAAAAATATTTCACGTGATATGCATTTTAAGATGCGTTAGTATGGACAGGGATTAACACTGATATGGAGCCAAAGCTCACAGAGATCCCTTTTGTTTGAAATCCTTGTTTGGATGGACCCATGGAGACATAAACAAGACGGACAGAAACAAACAGGAAGAGAATGAGCTGTGCGCCCCTTCCTAACCTCCATGCTTCGAGGGCTGTGCATTGGTCAGGTTAACCTACCAGCTGTCTCAAGGCAGCTCTTCAACTCAACGCCCAAATGCTGGTGTCTGCCTCTGAGCTTATCAGGCTTTCCCAGATGGTGATTTGAGCGCATGGAGGGACTGAGAGGCGCACTGAAAGGGAAAGGGGAGTGGAGGTGAGTTTACGAAGATGAAACAGACTCTACACTTGGGGTCAAAAAATGTGACTCCTTTTTTTTTTTTTTTTTTTTTTTTTTTAACTCCTGCACTCTTAAAGAAGGAAAAGCAAAAAAGGGCGGAAAAGGAGCTATGATGTTTTAAAATATTTGAAGTAGGGCTGGGGGCATCGGTAATGTTCATTTAAGAAAACAAAAATTTGTCTCCAAGCTTTTGAGCTTATTGTGCATCCACTGAGGTGTTATAATCAAATCTCTCACCCAACACTGTCAAAGTATTCAGTTATGTTCAGTCTGCTGCGCATAGGCTTTTTAAATGACATTAAAACATGCTCTACCACTCTCAGGGATCATTTTAAAGATGGCAACAGTTCGATTTCTTCTCCAACTCATTATACAAAAATCATTTCATAACCAGTTTTACCCTATATTTGAAATTAACATCATAAATCAGGATAATTTGTTTACAGAATGTTACACATGTTTGTGACAGCGACAAACAGCAAAGTGTCATCATGATCAGCGGGGGTTCAAGTGTTGTGTTACCAAATGCGGTGCTACAGGATGCATCCATGCAAGTTCAAGAGCTAATTGCCTGTAATGTCATTTTATCTGCTTCAGCAAGTTATTGACAGCAACATCCCAGATGCCTGTTCATCCTTCTGTCAGCTCGTCAGCATGGGAGACACCATTATCATCTCATTAAGGCTCACGCTTTCATATAATCCTGACATTTCCTCTTGCTCTCTCCGAGCTTTGGGAGCTGCAACACTTGGCTGTATTGTAGTGTGTCGTAATGGTGGAATGCAGTGTGTGAGTGTGTGTGTGTGTGTGTGTGTGTGTGTGTGTGTGTGTGTGTGTGTGTGTGTGTGTGTGTGTGTGTGTGTGTGTGTGTGTGTGTGTGTGTAGAAGAGGATGAGAGGTAATAAAGGCAGTTTTAATTTCCTGGAGCCACTCAGACAGTCCTTATCCATCTGCTTCTTCTGTCTAACAACCTTGCAGCCTTTAAATCTCCACATTCTTGTTCTTCAGCATAAGAGAAAAACTGCATACTTTAATACAACATATGCTGAATCCACACAAACAAATTCAAAAGAGTTGGCAGTGTTGTTCGTGGAAAGTGTATCCTCGAATGATGCCTAGTTATTACGGAAATGACCATTGTACAGTCAGCGAAGAAAAGGTCACAGACAGACATGAGGGATGGGAGGTGCGTTGGGCCGATGGGAGGAACTCAAGAGTCGTGTGTCAAGGATTAATCTTGTCTTCCCAGAGTTACCTGGGGAACGAGAACATGCTTCCTGCTTGAGAGCAGAAAAAATTCCACAGAAAACAAAAAAAGAACAAACGTGCTTGTGTGTCTTTGAAGAAAAAATGAAATGGATGTATCTGCCCACACTGAGTTAGCTGTTTTCCCATGTGAGGGAGTGATCACATGGTCTTTAAAGGTGTGCAGGGTCTACAGACGACCTTCTCTCTGAACTGTTTTTCTTTTCATCTGCTGTTTCCAGCGACTCGCCGCTGTGCCCCTTATTAATCTTCCATGAAAAAAAACACTCAGTTTCATCCGAACGCCAGGTGCAGAGGGATATCAGAGCAATCGATGCGAGGAGTTTCTGTGAAGGAAGCAGCAGTGGGTGCCGGGGATGTGGGCGAAGGTGAGAGTCTCAGTCTGAATCTACAATTCATCCTGTACAGGCTGCAGCGAGAACAGAGGGAGAAGTTCCATATTTCCACTTCAGCAGCCATCAATAGCTCGCAGGCCGTCTCCCACAGCGCTGCTCCATGATTGCAGCTGTCATAGGATGGTTAGGTGTAAATCAGGCGAAACTGAAGCAGGTCCAGATCGATGAGCAAACATGAGAAAAACAAGCTACTGTAAGTCGTATTGTATAATAGTATTGAGAGATATTTTACCCTCAGTGATAACTTTTAAGTTTTTGCATTTTGCAAGTGTAATAATTTGTCCACATTTATGAATCTTGACAGGGAAATAATCAGACACAGCAGGGGATATCCAAGCATCTTGCTCAAGTGCACTACAATAGAGCAGAAGTCGCATGCATGAAAAGAGATAAAAATAAAGCTGTGAGCAGAAATACAGCAATTTATAGAAAATGATTCATGTGTACAAAGTTGAATGAATTTAAATCTTCAGTGTGTTAGGTGAATGGGATCTATTGGCAGAAAATTAATAAAACATAATCCTATTGATGATTTCAGTGATGTGTGTTTCATTTAAATTGTAGGAATTGTTTTCTTTACCCTAGAATGGGCCTTTATATTTAAATATATAGAGCGGGTCCTCTCTACAGTAGCTCTAACTGGACAAACCAAACACCTTTTGAGTTTTTAAGACAAGTGAAGTCTGCCACAGGTTCTCTTTGTGGAAGGGGAGGGTGAGGTGAGGGATATTCAGCTGGAACATGTATATATAATTAAATTCAACACCGTGACCCTTTAAAAGCCCAACCATATTTAGAAGAGCTAATCTAGACAGTCTATTATCTTTTTATATTATATACTATCTTTTTTTAAGATTTGAAGACTGGGAGCGAAACTTAAAGATTAAAAATTAATTCTGCTATCATGAAAATGTTGTCTTACATAATCTTGGATGAAATTATCTTTTAAATTTTAAGCATTTGCATTCATGGAAAGTAGGCCTGTAACTTTGTATTAAAAATGTGAACATCATTGAAACTTTGTGACCTTGAATGACCCATCAAATATCCAAATATATAATCTAGAAGCGCATCAGATTATCTGAAGTAGTTTGTTTCCTGATCCAGCAGAGGGCAATTACTATCAGTTTGACCTATTGCATGCCCTCTTGACCCATCAGTGAAGTAATTCAGTAATTAATTTAATTTTTAATTAATTAAAAAATGGAGGGCGAAAGTGAGCAAATGCCTCCGGAGCAGACAATTGTGACACCAGAGCATCTGAGTAGCAGTGTGTGGAGGTTTTTTGGGTTCTATATTGTAAACGGCACAGCAACAATCGAAGGTGAAGCTCTTTGTCGTCTTTGTATCATGCAACTACCTTATACCAAATCTCTGGGCCCAGCTGTGTGTAGCAGCAGGCACCACAGACGAGTGGAACAAGTATTCAGCCTTGTCTGACTGCCGCACGTGTGTCATGTCAAATTTAGTTGAAGTTGACTTTTGTAAAAACTGGCTATGACAATAATAATGGTTACATATCACTGTGTACAACGTGGATCTACAGTGGCAGCCTCTCTTGGTGACCAACATGATTGTGGTTGGTTAGTTGTCTCTATAAACATCGGCTTTCCAGATATTGCAAGTAGCCACAGAACTTGTTGGAGCTAGACAGCTAAAGATACCTCCAGACTGCTGACCCTTTTTTTAAGCAATAAAAGATTTCTTCCTATCAAAATATACAGAGCAGCAAAGGGAATTTTTGACAGTGATTTTTTGATATATGCATATCTGGAGCAAACATACATAATCCATCAAAGGTGGATCATTTGGATTGGATTGGTACAACCCTATAATAATCGATAATAATGGCATAAGAGATTAATGTAACATCAGGGAGAAACTGAACTCTTGCTTCTGCTCCTGGGAGTCTTTGCAAAGCTCATGTCACAGAAATCACACATTTCATGTGTAACATTCAAAGTGAGACCATTCATCTTTCAGATGAGAGCTTATCATGTTTGCCATATGCTTGCATCTGTATGGCCCAAGTCAAAAGCAGAGCGTTTTAGTAGCAGTGTATATGTGCCTACCTGCACGGCTTCATAAATATTCTTGACTTCACTATTTCAAATCAGCAGACTAGAACTGAACTGATAGATGCACTGAAACAGATCAGCATAACAGGTCTGCAGGAGGAATATATTATTCTTCATATCTGACAGTTATGAGTACATGGATTTGTGCTTCATTCTTGCCTCCACTGGAGTACATTACATTGATCTCTCAGACTAACAGTCCTAAAACCTTGCAGGACAGAATGTCTTCAGACACAATCCATATGCAAGAGACAGCATCGCACAGTACACTTAAATTGGGCTTAGCTCAGAGATACACTGATATAATACGAGTGTGACGCCAGGCACCATGATGCTGATGACATTTTCAGATTCCTGCTGCAGGATCACATTTCCATCTTCCCACTAAGACCGTTTTACTGGGTTTAATACCAAAATAAAATCATTCGGACAATGTTAATTTGTCTGCTTGCACACACTGATTATTACTTTCAGCAGCATTACCAACGTTGAAAATATCACACGTTAATGCACTCCAATTTATTTAAATTGTGGCACATCAATGACAAATCGAAGGGAAGAAAAAAAACTGCCTGTATAAAATGTGCGACAGCTTGCTATAAATCCACATCGGATAAATTGGACCAATTATTCTCCTCCTGTCATGAATAAACAGGCCATTTGGTTGACTCAGATCCTATACATAGCTGCTCCTGTTGTTTGTACAGCTATTCTAATGTGCCACCACAGGGCTGCGTACTACAGATGTGCCAGAAAAGCCAGGAAAGCTCAGTTAGCCGCTCCATCCCATCAGGAATACCAAGTACATGTTCAGACTACTGAGGGGATGTGAATACAGATGCCTGTGTTCAGCCTCAGCTCGCTGGCTGGCGGCAGAATGCCACCATATTACAAAAACAAAGTCTAATCGTCTGACTGTGGTGCTCATCAGAGGAAACATGATTCCTCTTGTTCTGCAGAGCTGCTGGTTGCTTTAGCAGCACGGTGCCTCCGTATGCATATAAACACAGACTGAACACACACATATGGATGCAGACACACAGGCTAACATACAGTAGATACACATACACACACAATGTGCAGTCATTATAGTATTCCTGAGGCGGTGGAGAGGGCAGCATGCCCCGGCTGTCGTACATGAGTTAACATGAGTGATATGGCTCCGTGCCTCAGGCCCGGGTTGTCACTCTGCTAAATTGTTGTAATTTTCTTCTTCTGGCCTGGCCCTCAGTTGTGCAACATTCTATATTTCACCTCCCCACTGTCCTTAGGTCGGAGAGGCATTAAAAAAACTACACCCTAATCCATCTAATATGGACAAAAGGTTGCCTTGGAAAAAAAGGATTTAGCTTTAAAATGTTTTAACCTCTATTCTTCAGATGATATACAATCATACGGCTCAATGACACCCAATTGGAGAAATTGCAATTCAATAGGGCATCATGTCGAGCTGATGCCTCCCCTCCCTCTCATTGAATTCAAGACTGCATGCGGTCATAATGGTCAAACAGAGGTTGCTCAGGTTGACAACCATTGTCCGAAACTTTTATTTGCCATAAAGCATTTTTCCTACCTAACAAGGAATTTCAGCAAATAATGTGTCTTAAAAATGAAAACATCATATATAAAATCTCAACTGACTCTAAAGGAAGAAGCCTGAATACATTACATACAGCCTCTTCTGAAAACTCTGAATCTGAAAACTCCGCTGGCTTGACCATGCTCACTGCAGGAGACTAGACAGAGAGGCCCATGGCACAAAAGATCTATTTTGGCTTATTTCAGCAAACATTACAGAAAGTAGAAGTAAGCAGCATGTTGTAAAGTCTTGTTTGTCCATTTCCATAATCGAAGGCTGAAACATGACTCAGTGAGAAAGTCAGACTTACAGTACAATCAATGAAAAAGCCGTTTGCAGTCTTTACTTTGTTTCATGACCTTAAATTAATCCTTATATTTTTTTTAAACTCAACCTTGTAAGTTTGCAAGATGTGCCAATGTGTGTTTGTGTGTGTGTTTTCAAGGACAAACTAAGAAAAGTTAGAGCAACAGAGAAAAGGATGATGAAGAGGAGGAGGGGGGATGCAGGGTGAGGTGGGGGAGAACAGCAAAGTGTCCATGTGCACGCAGTCTTGTACTCAGCTGCTGAGTGTGGCTCTCAGGTTGCCATTTGTCCATTCCCCGCTCCAGAGAGAGGGGCGAGGCGCTGAGAGAGACTCCCTGCAGCAGATGGCAGAGTTATGCTCTGCAGAGGTGAGAAATAGCCCATTAGCCTCACCAAAAATTACAGCCTGCCTCCTCTTTAGTGCTCAGCCTCGAGTACACCTGACCAGACGGGGACTGTGCCTGGCATGATCATCACTCTGTAATCGGAGTGTTGACAACAAGTCGACAAAAACAACTAGATCTGCTTTAGCTATACTTCCTTCCTTACTATATGAGTAAGGTTGTGTATCTTTTGGGTTTTTTCCAGATACCCCTGTTAAATTGATACTTTTGAAAACATACCAGCGCCCAAACTGATACTGTATTCTTTGAAAGTGCACAAAACGATAAGAATAGCTATAAGAATAAGGCACATTGGAAGTTGAAATTCAACAAATGAACAGTTTAAAGAATACTCAAATCAAATATACAAGTATAAAGAAGTCCAAAACTAAAACTAAATTAACAAAATAACAATGAATGAAACCACTACAATAATTTAACACTCAATAACACTTTCAGTGCTTAATACAGCAAAATACTCCAAACTTATCAACTGCCTCCCACAGCCAGGGTGAGATACGTCCACACAGAGGGCTGATGTGCTCGACATGGGGTCACACAAGCAGTCAAACAGGGAGCATCCCCTCTGCTTTTAAATGCTTGCGTGCGTCACAGGTGTTTCATTAGGTATGCTGTGTTTCCTCCCTTGTTTTCAAACACTTGCTGCATGGTGTCAGAATCAATTCATGTGAAATACAGCCACGCTTTGGACCGTTTAGCTTTAGGCATTTTGTTGTCGTGTCGACTCGAGTTTCAGGTAGCTACTTGCTGTAGGCTAAAGTTACACACTGAAAGAGCCATGTAGAGAGAGCATTGCCACCAGAGTTAAGTGTAATTTTAACTAGACAAGTGTGGGGATGTTTACGTTGCGCGTAAGCACGGTAAACTATTTCAATGCAGAGCTCAGGCACCGAAATGAGGCACCGAAATGAGGCGCCAAAATCTGCATTGTGATTCAGTACAGGCCGTGTAGGAACAGGTTTTTGGTACACATCCCTATGATCATCAACTCAACCGGGAAGAAAGGTCGACTGGAAATGGATAACAGTATATGAAGAGGGCAGAGGAGAAATATTGCAGCAATTAGATTCCATTAATGTCTAGCATCACTGCCCTAGGAGTGTAGAAATGCCTTCCACTCAGCATTCACAATACTTCCCATAAGCGTATTGTACCAGAAGGAACAAGATGAGGAAATGTGAGTTGTCAGCTAATCTTAAACGTCTGCATTTAAGCACTAAATGTTTATGCCCATTTAGAAAAGTATTAACTTCTCATATTTTGACTGTAACAGCTAAAAGATAAGCAATCTGTAAAGGCAAAGCTATGCCCAAGTGGCATTTATGAGCCTTTAATGCAATAACAAAATGTAAATGACCCTTTTGTGAGTCATCAAATGAGTGTGCTGTTGCCTCAACTATTTAATCAGCTGATAACAGCAGCCAGTGTGCACGTGAGAATGTAATCGTCTTGCTCTGTAGGATTTTCTTCAACAGCAGGGCGTTTAATGGAGCCTCTTTCCCTTTTTGAATAAGATTTGTGGCAAATGACTGAAATAACATTTCCATTCACACTGTAGGTATTGCCGTTGGAAAGAGGCACAAAAGAATAAGGGGCTTGAGAGACTTTGAATGCTTTCCCATTCACTGAATCAGTTGAGACTAAATTAATGCGGCAGCTTTCCAAGCAAAAGACACAGCGTTACACTGTGGGGACTTGATAAGCATAGAAGGATTAGCTTTCGTTACACTGGAAGAAGACAATTCGAGGAAGTTGCTTCAAAAGGAATTAAACAACCATAGATAGTCTATGTTCTACATGAGTTCAGGTGTTGATGGCAGGCCCTTCTGACCATTAGGAGGAAACCCACGGTGCACAACGGACAGAACTGTTAACACCACCCACATCATCTGTCGAGCATGGTCCTTATTTTTGCAGGAGACAGCAGTCACACTGAATAAGCCAGGGGACACAGAATTATGGGAAAAGAGTTTTTTTTTCCTCTTTGAATACAAAGTGTAACAAGACCCTTCACCACCTGAATCAGAAGATTGAAAAAGGCCATTTTGGTTGGCTTGAACTTTAAAGGGATAGTTCACCTAAAAATGAAAATTCACTCATTGTCCACTCACCAATATGCCGATGGAGGAGTGGGTCAAGTGTTTGAGTCCACAACACACTTTTAGAGTCTCAGGGGTAAAGAGCATTGCAGCTTTTAGGCTTAAAACACAGTGTGAATGACCTAGTTTCCAGTCGGGGCTTGGGGACACATGGATGAGACCTAACGAGCAATATGGAGGCATGTTATGTTTTTTTCTGTTGTTTTTCTGTTGTCTGAAGAAGAGGTCATCTTGGCTGTAAAACTGTTTACCCCTGAGACTCCTAAAGTGTTTTGTGGACTCAAACACTTCACCCACCCCTCCATCGGCACGGTGGTGAGTAGGAAATGAGTGCATTTTTCATATTTCGGTGAACTATCCCTTTAATGGAGTAGTAAATTATATTTTCATTCATAAATGAATGTATGGTGTCACAAAGGTCAACCTCATTAATTTAATGGAACATTAGAAATGTCAGTTCATGTCATAAAGCCAGGTGCTGCAGACTGATAAGACTTTTTTTTTTTTACAATAAAGAAACAGAAACACCTGCACACTGCAAATCTTCATGACTCGTTATCTCCACACATTTATCCAAGGGAACATGAACCACTACAATGGGAGATCAAACTAATGTGTGCCTCCATACTACGGACCCCTCGATGTGGAAGTGTTCCCAGAGGGTAATAATCTTATGACAACCCCTGTGTTTCAAACTGCACCAGACAATAGATGCACCGGTTAAGTATGTGTAGAGGGATAAGTTTCATCTCTGATGTTATTTCACTGTGGGCAGCCTCACTCTTGTGATGCACTTGATGGAGTTTGTGTGTAGATCACAAGTGTCACCTCAAGATGCTGTCACCTTCAACAGACAAGTTTCCACACGCCTTATTTTGTTAACAGGTTCTGATTCCATTCGGTTTTCACTTTGACAACAAATCCTCATCCACAGCGATCAACTCTCCTCTCATCACGAGATTTGATGTTACTCTGCACTGTTACAACTGTAAAATATAAGCTTTTCAAATCGGCAAGCATAAATACTGACAGCTAATCTGGGAAATGCTCATATCAGCCGTCCTAATCCGTCAACCAATAAATAGGTTGGTCTTAAATTGAAAACTGGCACTGCTTATTTAATGAACACGAGCAACGACTAATAGATGCAAATTAACCAAAAAGATTTTACATCTATAAAAAAAATGGAAAATAAAGTAGACAGTGGGCAAGTCATGTACTTTGTGTGACTCAGGTAACACTGACCTCTGCAGAAACCCAACATCATACCAAGACACACATTGCTGTGTTCTGAAATTACTGGACCAAGCTGCATGCTGATATCCTGCACTCACACACAACTAATGTAAACAATTAAGATACAAGCTGTTCTCCTTATAAAATACTTGAAACAGCATCTTGCAAAGCCAAACTGGATGATCAGGGTAGGTGTAGGTTTAATTGTGTGCAAGTGAAGATAAAGAAAGATTTGCAAAATGGAAAAACATTGAGCTTGTCATATGTTATTTTAAAAGAAGAACTGTGTCAGAAAGCCAAGTTAGAGAGGTCATCAATAAAACATGTCAAGTCTCTTTCAATCACTACTATAAAGATACAAATACAGCAACAACAAACTAGAGATTGGAGCAATGACTCAATTTCTTTTTGCTGACTGGAAATTCATCACCATTTTAATTAACTAATAAATCATTTTACACATATTTAAAGCAAAACTGAAAATTTCAATTTTACAAACGTGTGGATATTCTTTATCCAGTAGAGACGCTGAAACTGAATATCTATGGGTTTTGACATTTTTTGTAGACTACACTGTATATTGACGGCTATTTCGGACTTTGAAACAATTCAGGCTGTCACAGTGAGTGGAAATGAGGAGTTGGACCGTTGTTTCTGTTAGAACTGAGTTCACTCTTAGTAATGTTACATTACTTTTCTTGTAACATTAGCACAGCAGTAAGCCTTCTAGAATAACTGCATTTCCTTTAAACATATATTTCAGTTTTTTTATATGAGTATTATATTATATTATATTATATGGATTTAAATGTTAGATCTGTGTGTGTAGTACTAACATAACAAACTAACTACAATAAAGGAAAGATGCCACCTGAGCATCTGGTCTTTTTACATTACTTTTATTTTTAGAAAACTGATTCGTCAGAGAAAGAATCTGCAGATGAAAACAACTGGAACATGCAGCTCTGCATTTATAGACAACCCACAGAATGAAATGTGGATTGTTTAAGCACAGATGAGTGACTTAAACATGGATTCAAAACACTTAACAGTAACTACAAGTCCCACAACTACATACAGCACACATTCTTACAGCTAACTAAGGGTTAACCAACGCAAAATGACAACACAATACTTTGCCTTGTACTGTCGAGTTGAGAACATTTGACCTACAACAACATAAATACACACATTCTCCATGTAGCTTCCAGCAGCTTAGCCACCATGTATTATGTCTGAATGTTTGACTCACAGTGGAAGTTTTAGTCCTCTCCTGTTTCCTCTGTGAAGTATCCAGAGTCCCTCTGTCCTCACTGCTGCTGCCATCGTTTGTTTCTTTGTTAGTTTGTGTGTTGTGAGTTCAGAAGTGTTCGTTTCTCCTCCACAGTCCCACACGTTCTTCCTCAGAGGATCATCAACTCCACCTGTCGCGGCATCTCCCGGATGGACGTTTATCAGCAGCCTGCAGGGGGAGCTGTTTCCCCCACCTGCAGAGAAATGATAAACACCAGGGGAAACTAATAGAGCACAAAGCACTGGTGCAATAATTCAATATTTCATCACTCAAGCACTTCATTAGTATTCACCACTGTCAAGTTTACATGTACTGTTACTCTGTGCAATAATTATAAATAAAGTTTTCATTTTTGGTTTATCTTTAGGTCTATAGTATTTGTTGTCCCTCTATTCTGTCTATTTTTGTTGTGTTAAGTGTTTTGCCTTTTTATGTTTGCACATGGAGCTGGGAGAAACACAATTTTGTTCTGCTGTGCTCTTCTTGTTGTGTGGTCTGAATGACAATAACATAATCTTATTGTGAAAAAGTATGTATATGATGATTCACCTAACCTGTATGTTTTTGATCCATATTCGTTTGAGCATCCTTGAACTCTGCGCTATCATCTCTGGACATAATTAGTAATTAAAAGTTTTGTATCCACCCACATTTGGTTTCACATTCCACTACTGTCTTGTACAGTTCAAATCTATTGAACACTAGTGGTCAAGCTTATTTTGCAAGTTACTGTAGGTCTGTTATTAATTGTATGTCTATTTGTGTAAGTCTGTACGTCTTGCTGCTGTAATACTGCAAATTTTCCCATTGTGGGACTAATAAAGGACTTCTCATCTTATCTTAAGTACATTGAGTGACAAATACACCTGAGTCAAATCCCTAGTATGTGCACTCATAAATGGCAAATAAAGCAGATTATGTCTCTAAAAGAAGAAAAGAAGTGTTCTGATGGCCTAGTTGATTTATTTGTCATAAAACACTGTTCTGATAGATAAAGCATCACCATGACGACTAAAATTCATATGTCCCGCCCCTGAGCTTTTTTGGGGGGGGCTCAGTAAATCAACAAAAGATGTCAGATAATATGATAACCTGCGTTACATGCATTCAAAAGGAAAGTTTGGGGTTCACAATGTCGGTCAGTTTGTAGTGTTTGCCTAATAATAAAAAAGCTGCCCTAAACTATGGTGGCCCTGAGGGTCGAAACAAAACCCCATGAAACAGCAAACATTAAAACCAATGTAATGTTTATTTAACTCTTGACCAGTGTTGATTACTTTACCTAAGTAGATTTATTTTCAGGTACTTTACACTTTCACTCCACAACATATAACAACAACTATTCACACTTTCTACTCGATTTATAGAGGAACTGGTTCACTGATCCAATCAGAGTGGGCAGGTTAAACACCACCTCCTGCAGCAACAGCATCACTGGTGAAGAAGCATCTAAAAAGGATTTGGAAGAGGTCACTGCCACCATCCTGATGGAGTAGACTGTTGCATAATAGAATAGGCTACAAGCTGCTACTTTTAATACTTAAAGTATATTTAAAAGAAAATATTTAGTCAAGTAGAAAAGTAGATGTCGTACATTTTTGTTATTTCTACTTTCACATGAGAAAAATATTCAAGTACTCTCTACATGGCTGCTCTAAACTATGTGTATCTGCTCCAGTGAAATAAACTTAAGATAGAATTGTATCGCTGAAAAAATAAAAATGTTAAATATTAAATTCTGCTCAAGTCATATATTGATATGGATCTTCACAAAACTGTATACGCTCATAAATAAAAGCCCGGCTCTGGTTGTTTTTGAAATCGAGATCAGCATATTAAATGAACATAAATGATTAAAAATGCCCAATGTTCCCATGCTGAGTTTGATGTGGGATGTTAAGTGGGCCTAGTTTTTCCATAATTCTACAGGTGAGGCTGAAAACAACCTCCTTGTCAGAGGGAACTTGAACTATCTTGAACTAAAAGCAATTGTTTTAAAGAAGAAAATGCATTTGATGGTGGGTACAAGGGGGTCCAATCTTGTTTGAGTGAGTGGGATGACTTTTAGTTTAATTATAGCAATTACTAAAGCCAAATAGCCGAACAATTCCCTTCCTCTGCTATTATGTTAATAAAAAGGTAGCAATTTAAGCTTTAATTTTGAAAATAGGTCACTGCTATATGAAGAAAATGACTGCTATTATCAAAGGAAAAGCCATCACACTGTAATGGCAGCTCTCTTATACTTTTCTCTGTGCCATTTAAAATCCCCAGAAAATTTCTGCAAATAGATGAATGCAAGACATCAGCAGCTGCATTAATATTTCTCAACAATTTGTCCTGTTAGCAGTTACAGTAGATTAGAGACTAGCTGGGAGCAGATGAGGGTGTTTTGCTGCACAAATCCATATTTTGTTGAAATGAAAAAGTGGGGAAACTTAAAACTCTCCTTTAGTCTGTGAATTATCACAAGCAGAAGAAAAACACATAATTGGCAGTTGGGTAGTAAGCGACTGAAGGAGCTTACATACATTATTTACCTTGAAATTTGAACTTGTGAATTTACAGTATTTTTCTATTTTTGAGACTCTTATGAAAAATAATGATTTTAATTTGCACTTTTCTAGACTTAAGTGCTTAACAGTGCAGACATTCAACCATTAACATATACATTTACACAGCCCTTCACTGTGTAACACTTTGGTGTTAGGCTTCAGTGTCTTGCCTAAGGACACTTTTGCATGTGGACTGGACAAACCAGAAATAGAGCCAGCCACCCCTCTATAAATGAACGACCCGCTCTACCTCCTAAGCCACAACCATCCTCATTGTTCTTTAAATGTTCAAGTTATGCTCTCTATCTTTTACTGTTGATGCTTTGATTCTTTCAGATACAACAGTGATTTCTGGTCCATTGAAGCAGCAACACATGGATGCATAACATGTTTAGGAAAAACTGTATGAACTAACTCAATGGTAGAGGGACACACTAAGACATTAGAAGAATTAGCAGACTATATGAAAACCATATGCATACCTTATCTAAACTGTATACATCATCATGATGTAATTTATACTAAATGATGACGAATGAGTGGTACATCTTTTTGATATATATAAGCTTTAGGTCATGTCTATAGTCCTGTAGGACACAGAGATACCTTAAGAAATGCACTTTTCATTCCTTCTTCATGACTCTGATTTTATTATGTGAAAAATGTTTTGATCAATGTAAGCTTGTAATAGTGTCTCTTGCTCCAAAAGTTATCATCTGCAGATATCCTCCCAGTTAATAGTTCCATCAAGTTTGGTAAATATCCGTCCATGCATTTTTGAGTTGGTTTTTGCACACGCTCACACATCTGCACACACACACACACACACTCACACAGGGGTGAAAACAATACCCTGCTTCCGGCTACACCAGGCTGCAGGGTAATGAGAAGAGGACAGTATAGATTTCCCCTGGGCTGGGTACCTGTGCTGTGTTCAACTGTATACCGCACAGCTGGAAGGTTTTTACAGTTAAACAGCAGCAGAAAGTGTTGAGATTAATACTGCAGGGGAGTAATGGACTTTCATTACAGCTGTGAGGAAGCTTAACCAAGGGGAGCTTATGAGGAAACAGTGAGGCTGCTGTCTGTGAAATGAACGAAACAGAAACAGGAGGAGTGTAACTGATGTTACAACAGTGCCGCATGCTCAACAAAGTGAGTCCTTTAAATGTCACAGTCGCTCGCTCCCTCGCTTCCTGTCCCAAGTGCATGGCCGCACACGCTCAGTTGACCGTGCTGTCATTACAGCTCAGTCAAGAGCAGCCGCCGTCACACCGTCGATCTGCTCACAGGCAGAACGCAAACACCGCAGAATGTGTTATGAGTCAGCTGAGAAATCACCTGCAGAGAATGGGAAATTAAAACGCAGTTTGTCATGAACATCGCTGGGCTTTAATGTTCTGTTCAGTGCCGTCTGAACGGAAATATGGTGCATGTGATGAAGTTAAATACGTGTAATGGGAAAATAAAAAACACAGGTATGCAGCCTTAACAGCGTCAACCTTGGTTAACGATCTGGCATAGCGCCGCAGCATATTCTCATTAAGCAGACAGTTTATCCATTATGCAGGAAAGTAAGGCTGTGATGGAACATGTCAGCAAGGACAGTACATATCACAGTGTAGTTACACGAGCGTGGGCAAGTAGCCAGAACCACTCCTGTGGACAAGAGGTGCAAATACAGTCCTGAAGAATTTTTGAAAAACTCTATTCTAGGTTTGTAGAAAATCACAGATCCAGGACGACAGTAACTTTGATAATGAAAAAATATCACTTGAACAAACATCGGTGTGATAAGAACGAGCTAAAATGACATTAACCATTTATATGACGCATACCTTGAATTTTTCTTTTGCTCTATCCGCTAAAATGGAGTAGGCAGTGTTTATGACCTATACTGCAACTAGACACCAGAGAGCGATCGAGACACTTTACCTTTAGGGGGCTTGAATGTCGCCTATAGACAAACTAACTAAGTAATATGGTTTATTAAATGTGTATTGAATGCAGAGAAGAAAGTACAAAGTATTTATCATATAATCAGTTTCCTGAACTCATAACTAAGACATGACATGTGGATAAATATGAAGTCTTTTCAGAAGTACAAGTAATCCTGTGCATCCCAGCAGGAGGAGCTTAATGAAAGGAGTCGATGATGACAGTGTGACTGGCTCAATGCAAAACTACAAATGCTCAGTGGGACTGAGCCAAATCTGTGCTTTTTTATTGTTTTGCAGATGATGGGATGTTTAACAGAAACTCAGAGTTTCTTGTCAAAATTTTGACATTTCTTACATCCCCAACGGTTTCTGTCTTTAAGTTAAAGTGCCGTCGGCACTGGCAATCTCCCCCCGCTGTAATAAAAATGTTCCCAGCTGCAACTCCAGCGCTGCGTTGTGTTATCGTTTGTGTGAATGTTCTGAAATGTTCAACCTGTGCTGCATTTTGTCTTTATTTTCTTGTTTCATTCCCTCCTTAAATAGTTCAACAGTAGAATAGGTATCAATGTATTATCACAGGTGCAGATAACAGCACAGGAAGGAGCCAAGCGCAGAGAGAGTGAAGCAGTGAAGCAGTCTTTCACTTTGAAAATAAACTAACAGGCAGATGGGTTTATAGGCAGGCAGGTTTAGGAAGGAACATGACGAGAACAAACTGACCAGGAGATGATGACCATGGCAGCTTTAAATGTTGGCCTGGAGGCTGGAAACAGAAGTGTGAGTGGCTGATTGACGATAAGAAACAGGCGAGCTAGTAGCATAGAGAGAGAGGTGAGCGCAGCCAACCGGAGATCAGGTCGGTAGCAAGAACAACAGACTGAGGGTTCAGGCAGGTCAGGTCAGGTAGGTGTCAGCTGGGCCGCAAACTAGGGACCAGGAGCAGACTAGATGTCGGCCAACTCAGGAACAGACGAAACGCCAGCCGAAACAGCCGAGTCAGGGTCCAGCTCGGGGACCAGCTCGGCGTTGATGATGGCGTCGGGCAGCTGAGGTTCTAGGTCACTGGGCAGCTGAGGCTCTGGTCGCTGGGTGGGCAGCGGAAAGAAACATATCTCCTTGCAAAAGCAAGGCAGGTTCCAAAGAAAGAGATTTGAAGAGGATTTCCATGGAAAGAATGTGTGGTGGGTCCATAAACTAAATAAAAACCCATGCCTATGGATGTTTTTTATTCAAAATGTAGTCTTCTGAATTATAATGCACACACATTTTATTTCATTTCTTTCAAATTGTATTTATTTTGGGGAGCTACACGATAAGCCTGTTGTGTTTTTTGGTCATCATTCCACATCTTTTGTTAAAAGTGTCTTCATTTGCTCTGTTACAATGAAGGAGTAGAGCAGCACTCCATTAATCCATTAAATTTTGGCACTGAATTAATGAAGTGCTGTGGGGATTCAGCACCAAGCTTCAAGGCGCATTGTGAGTGGAGTGCATTGTATCTTTACTTGTTCTCTGTATAAGGTTTTCTCTGAATGGTGAATAGGTTTTGTACTGTAATTTTTAATGTATACATCAGCAGAACATGCAATTATGTAATTTTCAAGTAATGGCATGTCTTTGACATTATTTTCTCATTGATTTTACCAAAAGTATAAACTATGTTTTTTCTAAATATTATGATGGTAAAGTGTTTATTAGGGTAATTTAATTTATATGAACTGCAGTAAAATAGTATTTAGTTATCTAAAAAATACCTTTTACCATATAAGCACAAAAACTGAAGAACTGATTGTGATGTTATTTCTTCTACAAACGTTTTATTACAAACAGAACAAAAGCAATAATTCCACATGACTTTGGAAACAAACTCACCACACAGCCAGTCACATTTAAAGGATGTCAATCAAAATGTCACACCCCCATGTCTCTTTAAAGAATCACATCATGAGTTCAAACTTCCTAATTCTGTCAATTTTTGCCCTTTTTTTATTTTCTTGAACTTGTGAGTTGGTGGTAAACAAAAAGGCGTCACTTTTCATTTCACGGGGGCATGTGAGGTGAATCTGTGTTTTATAGCAGCACAGTGGTCAGACCAGGGTCAGACTGATGTAGGAGGCACGAGCCAATACACGACTGAACTAAACCAAAAACAAGGTCAGCACAAGCAGCTGTTAAGTTTGACCCCCATCATGTCAATGAAATGGAAGTACACAGACACACCAACACACTAACACATAGCCATAACATTGAGGTTTAAGTTTAAGATATCAGTTAATAGATTCCAGCTGAATAGCCAGAGGGACCTACAGAGACAATCCCGGTTGCATTGCGCGTGTTTACTGTCCTCATTTAGATTCAGAGGGAGCAGACAAAAGACAAGCATCAGAATCAATTGTAGGTCCTGCTCTGATTCCAGATCCTCAGGCAATGATGCCAGCATATGTGCATTGACTTCTAAAACAAAGATGTGGGTCTCCATTTTTTCTCAGCTGAGGACGCATGACAAATGACCATGAGGAAATGTGGCAGGTTAGTTTTTTTTTACCTTATTCTAGCTTTATTATCGTAATGTAATTTTTTACTTCTTTTATGTATTTGTACTTTTATGTCCTTTATTTGTGAAGCACTTTGTTACCATATTTGGAAGTGGTATATAAATAAATCCAATTATTTCAACAAAGAATGATCATTTTAATGGATGAAGCTGAAAACCTTTCATGGGCTCCATGGTGATGTGCTGTCGACCCCCTTTTTTAGACACTGCCCTAAAATATCTGGTGTGTGCACACGGGTGCTGACCATGCTTGCATGTGTGAATGTACCTGTATGAGCATGATCCATCCTCACATCTCTATCTAGTCGTACCTTTTTACATCCTTCTGAACACTCCCCTGTTGTAAGCTGCACCACTGGAGGAATAATCTAGTTATCAAGTGGGATTCACATTTGGATGAAACATGACAGGTTACCTTTGAGGATTCCTCGGATCAAATGCTTGAAAGAAAATGGTGTTCATTTTGTTTTAACATTAAGGCTGAATAATGCGGCCGACCAGGACAGACTCTGTCCATCAGCACCTGCAGACGTGTTCTTGTCTTCTCCTCTCTCAGGTCGGACATTCATCCCTCCACAGGAGCCCACACCCATCACTTCTTTTTAATCATGAAGTATTCCTTGAGCACTCTATAGTAGATCTGTCTTTACTGCAGTCATTGCTGCGGTACAGAACTTCTCTTGAAAGCAGTCTAATTGGATGCCCTACCTGAAAGAGACTCTTGATTTACCATGAATCCGGTGAGAAAAATATGTTTCCTTAATGAGTTGCTTTCATGTTCTGCACGTTCCAGTAAGAATTTTTAAAAAAGAAGATTTGCTTTGAGAAATGACAGGGGAGGTATATACACTGACCTATTTTAATGCCCCCAGGGTCAAGTTAAACAGCAATTTGAAGTTGTCTTTCAGTATGAATTCTATGAAATTGATTTCCTCAAAAGCAGCTGGGCTGACAAAGTTGCTGCAGCACTCAGGTCCACTCTGTGAAGAGCTCTGTTTTTCTTCCATGCACATAGAAATAGGGAAAAAGCATCATTCACTTCATGAGAAATAAGATTGGATGTTATGGAATAATTTATTCTAAAAATATGTTGCCTCACTTTTCGGACACCAGTGTATTGTATACACTGCAACCGTATATACAAACTGCAGTATTTCTTATGTTCAGCATTTATTGCAGGATCCTTTTTCATACATAATTTATTTGGATATCTTCACTTATGTTTGCTGTTGTTTTTCCAGTTTTATATCTGTGACTGTGTCAAAGTTGGTTTCTGTTTTATTAAATTGAATTCTCAGCTATTCTCTGCTGACAGTCATTGCTCTCTGTGTATTAAAGCACCCTCATTATGCAAAATGACTGCAGGCAGCCATACATGCAAACCTTGTTGCAAAGAGGCAGCAGCACTTTGACAGTTGTGCAGCACAGACTTATTTCCTCCAGCTGATGTTTCGGCAGGAGCGTGCCGTCTTCACAAGTTAAAGAACAAAACAAGTCACATGAAATATGTTAAGTTCGACATCATGGTGACACAATACCAAACGTGGCGTCGCAGATCAGTCACGGTTTGTCTATGCTTGGGAAAACCTACCTGGTAAAGTAAGAGTTGACCTGCGTTGTCATGGTTGTGATAAAAAACACACGGTTAAGGCTGAAACAACATTAGCTTTGAGTTAAATTCTCCTGTTCTTCACTTTGGCCACTTCAGACTCACCCACTTTGTTCCTCTATTTACTACCTCAGCTGACCTTCTCCTTTCCTCTCATTATAAAATGGCCACCACAAGTTCCCTGACATTAAAATGTAACCAAGGGTCATAATGAGCCACTTGTGCAGAAGAAATATCTTGTTTTTTGCACATGAGGACAGTGTCATCTTTTAGAACTAAAGATGAAGGATAGTAAACAGTGAAAGCCTGGCTAAGTATCCCACAGAGCAATGCAAAAGGTTAATGTACTGAGGGACAGATATCAATTGTAAGTGGAATAGACGTCAGAGGGTTACACACCTCCGCCAAGGCCCAACAGCCTCCTGAGGAAACCACATTTGAATCCAAATATCCAATGAATATGAGTCTATAGCTGATTAGTTTGATTAAAATCAATGAATTATTCCCTGAAAAATCAAGGAAAATGTTGAAAAACACCCTAAGAGAAAAAAAAAAAACTTGATTCGCCCCCTTATCTGGATTTGCACCAAAATTTAATGGGTTCCTACTTAGATCATGCCCAAGCCCTTTGCAAAGCTTTATGGAAATTGGTTGAGTACCTTTTTTGGAAATCTAAAACAAATGCAAACAAACACAACCTCCATGGTGGATGTGATAAACAGCAAAAAAAAATAACAAATGTGGTCTTCTCAGACATGTTTTCTCTTTTCAATAACAAGCAATATAGACAGTATAAAAGGTTAATATTTGTTCTTTACACACACACACACAGCAGGAGGAAGACAGGGTGAAGGTACACAACAAGCTTTTTCTTTCATTTTTACCATGCTTATTTGTTTTCACCCACAATTCCCTCACTTTTATTACCTTGGGGTCCAGTGAGCAGCACACATGTAATATAAATGTGTAGGGGGGTACACAGTGTGCACTCAGTGAAAACATCTTTGTTTAGGTGTTCTTCACACAAAATGATCCAAGGCTGAGTCCAACAGACCCAAACAGAGGAGGAATATTACAGACGTATAGAGTTTGACCTCAGGGATTTCACAATAAAATATCAAAGAAACTTAGGGACAAGAAAGGATGAAGTATAAGATAAATTAAAATGCATTTGATAATGACTTATTAAAGACAAATTTAAATTAAGTTCGATGTAAAACAAATCCTATTTTTAAAGGCTCAACATAAATTTACTGTTTATCTTTCAGCAATATTATAACCACCATCATGTTGACATGTTTTAATAGTTGATTTTAACTGGAGGGGGATTTTGCAGGCAGTTGTGCTTCAGGATGTAGAGCGAGTTGTCCCCTATCAACAAGGTCGGCAGTTCGATCCCATTCTCCATGGGTGAGATACTGAACCCCAAATTGCCTATGGCAGCTAATGGGTGATTGAAGGGCGATGGAAAAAGTGCTACACATATATATATATATATATATATATATTTATATATGTATATGTTGTTGAGAGCCTCCTGTGTGTTTTAATTAATCAATGACACACTCAATTGGTCACATTAAGCGTGGGGCTATTTACTACAGAAATGAGTATCTGCTCTCTTCATCTGCTCTGCACTCCATCTATTGATTTGTTGTCAGCATCTTTCTCTCTTTCCAAACAGTCTGTTTTTTACTTGTCATTAGCACATACTGCCTCCCTTCCCTTTTATTGGCTGATCTTTAGTTTGCCTGTGAAGGATCTGCACGATGGACCTTTTGTTGAACTGGGATGAAAGGTTTTGTTGGTTGCATTTGAAAGAGCCTTTAAGAAGGGAGTTGCACCACTGTGACACAATTAAATGCAACCTCTGAAGGATGCAGCCCAATTGGGATGCAGTTTGTATATTAAGAAGGATGACTCCCTAAACGTGAAGCAAAAGTGTGCAAAATATTTTTTTCACAAGGATGATTTTGACATTTATTTGTAGTTTGTCACACCAATGCTTGGGTTTAATTTGCTATTTGAGAAAACAGGCTTCAATGTCATGGTTGACAGGTGATACACATGTACTAGTACTACAATGATTACTGTGCAAAATCTGTCTCCAAATGACGTCTTCGGTGCAAGATAGCAGTGTTCATATTGTGGATATTTTTGCCTGATTCCTGGATAGTGGCAGGAAGTGGCAACAAGTCTTCCATCTTTACCTATAGTGCATGAAGAAGAAGAAGAAGACTCCAAATCCATTAATCTGGGTTTTCTTCCCTGTGGATTATATACTGGCATAAGATTTCCTGGATTTCCGCTAGAGCTACGACTAGAGCAACTTCACTTTAACTCAACTAATCTAACACAGTATTATACTGTATATTACATGTGTTACATAATGCAATCAGCTCTTCTAGATCACACACAGATACACAAACACAAACACACACACACATACATTATATATATATATATATATATATATATATAAGGATGAAGACAGCTCAGAATTTCACTGCAAAAATAAAAAAATAAAATGGGTTTTTAAGCTGCTTGAGTTGAGATCCCTTATGCTTTATGCTCTACAAATCCTCTTTTCCACTACGACTTAAAAAATTAATTAGGGGGAAGCAAGTTTACATGGCAGAAATTTGCATGTAGGCGATCCATATAATTTTCACAAACACTGTGTAAAAGTAATATGCATCCTTTGTGCACATTTATTGCTCATGCAGAACGTTCCTGTTGTTTTCCCTTTGAGCTAGAGGAGGTTATCAAGGTGCATAAAGAGTCATTCTCCTCTCATTCTATCTCTCCTTAGAGCGTCAGTATGATCAAACTGTTTCATACTTTAAATCCAGACTTGTCGGTTTCTGTCCATGTCTCCACAGTGCCCTCCGCAGGGCTCCACAGCACTGCTGTTAATAGTGCATTCTGTCACACTAATTCTGGACATGGAGATGTGTCGTACATAGGACGATGTTCTACACTGCAGACAGCGCTTAAAAATACGAGCTGCCATTACTGCTTTGAACTGGCAGGGTCTAATTAAAGCAGAGTACACAGACTGTCAGCTTGCTTTTGTTTATTTGGCACTGCCTCAGGATTTTCACCGACACCACCACCACTTGTTTTGGTGCTGTTCAGTATGTATCCACGGGGACTTCAGTGCTGCTAAGTGTTTGTGTATGCCAACGGTGCTGCACCGCCACAGCAAGAAACACAGAGTAAACAGAAAACTTTCAATCTGTACAGCCATGTCATGCATACTGAGTTTCATCCTCGGTGTAAACGAGGCAAATGCAGCTTGATAAAACATTGTACATATTTGAAATAAATTGACAGGATTTGACTTCTAAGCTTCAGTCACACAGTTGCACACAAGTGTCGAACATTGATTTGCCCAGGCTTTACAAGAATCTAGCAATGAATACATGAATACTATACCTGAATGAAAGTGTTGTTTTTATACATTATAATTTATTTGAATTATAACTATTCCACAGCCTAACCTCGCACCGCTGTGTGATAGGTCTTCTAACGTTAACAAAGTACTATTGTAACTCGAGCCATGACCTTTCTCTAAATCCACCCAGGTTGTTTTTGAGCTTAGACCTAAGAACATTGGGACTGTTTCAAAATCTTGATTACATAATGTATTGTAATGATGAATGGTGAAGGTCAGGTAAACGTGCTGCTGTAGGATTGTATTACTGGGTGAGAATCACAGGCTGTATGGAAATATAAAAGACATGATAGTAGTAGACATGAGTACTCCTTAAAAGTCGAAACGTGCAACTGGTAGAGACTTGGATTTTTCTACCAAACTGATTTTTTTCTGGTATGGCTTTGATTAGTTATTTGATCATATAAAAGAAACGAGTGAGACATCATGATTGACAGCTGAGCCTGACTCATGATTGCTTGAGCATACTGGCGGGACTTTGCTGTATCCTCTAATTGCAACTGTGCAGACTTTGTATCCAAGGTATTTTTGGAGATGCCCTCTTTATAAACAGTCTACGATGAGGACATATAACCTGTACGGTCTTTTCAGATTGGAGGACTTGTTGCACTGATCCTGTAGTTGCACATCTGACCTGGTAAATTCCACATCTGGTCAAGTTCTACACAATTTGTGGGAATCAAATTGCTAAATTGTGAAATAATCACATAGCTGCCATATACAATGTTGTCATCAAGTCAGAACAATATTTCTTTATTGATTTCTTAGGCTAAATAAAACATTTAATACCCAACTGGATTGAATGGAAAGCACATTGTGACAAAGCTAAAAACAGGGATGCTTAATTTTGGGAAACCTGTTTGGAAATAAGTGGTGTTCAAAAGACAGCAATGTATGAAATGTACACATTGTCTGAAAGGATGCTCAACCAGAAGAACCACATTTGCTAGGAAACCAAACAACAGCTATTTCAGTGACAATTTACTCCCATAAGCTGCATTGTATTATAGAGGCCTGCTCACCACAATACAGACATTAAAGCATGTGGTTTGTCCATTAGTACACAGGTCCAAAGAAAGGAACATGAATCCATACTGCTGCATTTTCAAGCATATAAGAATAAGGTACAAAAGAACAGTCAAATCCCATGGTTCAGTTAGTAAAGATTCTATTTAAACCACTTGATTACCTTCTGAAGTTAAGATTGGAGCTTAGGAAGAATCGTTTCATAGAAATTATATTTGCCAAAGATTCTTCATCGAAGCGCTTTCACTGCACATTTGCCATTAAATCAACCTCAACATCTAACTGCAAAATCAATGCATCACCAATACCAGGACAGGAGACATTTCATCAATGCAGACAGCTCGTCTCATGATAGCTCTTCTCACTATCATGGATAATTTAATGCATTTATGCACCGCTGTGTGATTGGTATTGTAAAACTGGGGCTGGTGAACACAGGAGCTGAACATATTCCAACTGACATTAATGAGGTATCACAAATTTATCTACACACAAATGCGTTACTGAAAATCGATCAGTGCTCTTGATGGTTGTGGGACTTTGACGAATTTGTCTTGCTAGCTTAGCTGATTATCAAACCGAGGACTGTGTTCTGCCAACGTGTCAGTGAACAAGATGTTACTAGCGCCATGGTGGGATAGTTAGGAACTATGCTAAACATCCAACACTAGTCTCAATTTAGTGGCTGCATCTTTCGGAGGGGGCATATGGGCGAAGGCTGAACCGAAGAGAGACTAGACGTGTGGTCTACATAAGGCTTCACCCACTCATCCCTTCCTTTTTTTTAACATGTGTACTGTCAGCTGTTCAGCTGAGTTGAAGTGTGATACTAAAACATTGGATGTCTCATTGCTTGCCAGTGCCATTTCCCCTTGGTAAAATGGTTTGTTACCGCAAAAGAAATCCTGGGATGGGTTGTCCTGAGAAGAATCAGTTGTTGGAGCCTTTTTTTTTTTGAGAATTGAAGGACACATTTGTCGGCTTATTTGAAAGGGCCTTCGAAAATGGGACAGTCAATCAGACAATCAGTCTTCAAATGCAGCCTTTGAAAGTTGCAGCCCATTAATTGAGCCACAGCTAAAGTCTCACCAGATATGAATAGGAAGCTAAAAGTTACCTGAAACTGTCTGAAAAACAAAAGACATGATTTGCACATTCAATAATTATAATAAATGATCAAACTTTACCAGTGTTTAACATTTGCATGCTAACAATAGACTGTTGGCCAGTTAGCAAGCTCACTGAAAGAACAAGCATGTGGATATATAGAATAACACGATATTTATATATATATAGTACTGTAATATATGAATAGAAATATTCTGCCACACTAAACATAACAATGACGTCTCTTGTTGTTTACATATTTGTGCCAAACAAATGTTTAAAAACTGATGTTGTGGTCAAAACCGACACTGAATTAACTCGTACATTTCAGGCCATAAAACCAAAACAATAGGTTGAAGAAACACTGCAGAGCTGAGATCAACTGCAGAGCATATAATAATTCCCTGCTTATCACTCCCAGCAACACCTTTCACATACCCTACAAGCAGTCATGCGATCTATGAATATTGATTACAGCCACCTTATCATCAATTCAATTGATTTATCCTCACAGCATCAATCATTTTAAGATGTCTTTCTTTTATCATCAGGTTTTTGTGTTATCTGCACAATATCGCTGCAAAAGTGCACATGTGCTCGTTCTGTCCTCTATTTTATTCTTCTACCCCTTTGTACGGTCTTTGTGTCTTTCTTTGTGCTCCTCCTTTCTTCCCCATTGTAGCTCTTCCTCCCAGCTCCCCGCTGACAGCTGGATTACCATGTATCAATGCAGTGCCAGAAACTGGCTGCCAGACAAAATCATGTTTTGTCTCATCCTTGGCTCCAGCACAGTGATGAAGGCCAACAGCGTATGACATTGGGAACAAGAGAGAGAAAGCCAGGTGTGACCGGAGACAGGAAGCTGACGTTTCCCACGCACACATGTCTGCAACATATGTGTGTGTGTGTCTGTGTGTGTGTGTGTCTATGTGTGTGTGTGTGTGTGTGTGTGTGTGTGTGTGTGTGTGTGTGTGTGTGTGTGTGTGTATGTGTGTGTGTGTGTGTGTGTGTGTGAGTACGAACGTCACAGATTTGTCTGTATGAATGCATTGTCACAATAGAAAGTGACCAGTCTTAAATTAATAAAGTGAGACTTTTATTGCTAATCTATGATTCATTGTATAGCTGCAGCAAGTTTATGCAAATGCAAATACAGTACATCAGTTTCTACATTTATGTCCGTGGAGAGCTCTGTATATGTGCTTGCATGTGATGTCTCTTCGAAGGACTTATGAATTCATATTGTCCCAGAGCCCAGGGTGAAATTGCACTGCGATGAGAAAGATTCTCACTGGCTTGCAGGCAGAATATTGGATTTTCCAAAAAGTCAATAAAGGGCTTGATCATTAGCGAATAAATATTCTCTTCCCTCAAAGCTATTTCAAGACTTGCAGTGTCCCATCGCCACTGTGGTTCTTTTATTATTTACAGTGTTGTGCTGACACACACACTCTTACTGCATGTATGAGATGGAAAAGAGGTGCAAGGAGGGGGAAGTTGCCAATAATATAGAGATAGCTCTATTAAAATGGATTACTTTTTCCCCCACTCTCACTCATCCTCTGTACTCCCCCAAAAAATATGCATAAGATTTCTGCCCAAGCTTTTGCAATAGATTGTTTTTATATATATATATATATATATATAATATCTGTTTCTCTGAGGAGTAGAAGTTATTTTGAACCATTCGGTAGATGTGAAGGAAGCAATTTGCTGAGGCAGTAAAAACTGTATCATATGGGAATATACAGTATTGCTCATTATTTGCTGCTCATATAATTGACTCAATCAGTGACTTCTTCCTGCTGCAGCACACTGACATAGGATGCTCAGTGTTAATGCCCAAGTAATGACATACAGTGTAAAAATTGAAGATGTTTCCTAATTGATCTTGAGTTTAAACAGTAGTTGGTACAACTTTCAGATCCATTACTATTCCCAGCCCATAATTCCTTGATTAATCTGTAATGAAGTTCTTTCAATTGTTCATGAGCTTATAATGAGGATAATTTGCAAAAGAAAAACTCTGGCTGCTGTTTATCGCCTCTGCCACAGTGGCAGACAGTGGCCAGAGGCATAATGTTTTTGGGTTGTCCATCCAATTCTTGGGAAGACTATTAGGGAATCCTTTCAAATGTTGCACAAACTTTCACTTGGACTCAAAGATGAACTGATTAAACTTTAGTGGTCAAAGGTCAAGATCACTGTGACCTCACTGAACCATTACATTTCCAACAACTTATCTTAAGAATGCATGGAAAGAATGATTTCAGATTTGTCACAGATGTTCATTTAGACTCTCAGATTACAGTCAAAGATTAGATTTGGTGTCAAATGTCACAGTGGCCTATAAGAAAAACATTTTTGGACTCTTGAACATGACATCTTAATTCTACTTATAGTGAATTTATTCAAATTGTGACCAGTTCTCATTTGGTGTCAAAGATTAATGGATTACATTACAGTGTTTAAAGGTCAAAGGTCACAGTGAGCTCATATATGTATGTAAACTAAAAATGCACCAGTTGGCAGAGGCATACAACTGCAGGGCTGTTATGCTAGCTTTAAATAACTTCAATGAACTGGTGTTATTTGATTCACATGCCCTGTGTAGCCATCCCTGGTGTATTAACTCTGTAACTGTGTAGAGTAACTCTGGACTTTCAGGGTCCTTCGTATGAAAACATAGCCTATCGTAAAAAAGCACAAAATACTTAGTGAGAGAATATCATCATCCCTGAAATAATACTTTGGTCACTGTGGTTTTACTGTGCGACCTCTGCCCACTGATGAGTCACGGCAACACAAGAGTTCCCCAACTGTTTATTCCCCGTATCTGTAGGTCCTTTGTGATTTCTCTTCTTCCATTTGTTCGGATATTGTTTCTGCTTATTTACCAAGCTCCAATCCCCTAAACCCAGACAGGCAGGAGAACACTGATTTGTATTCATCTGGACCTCCACACAATGTGTGGAAGGAAAGGAGGAGTGAATGCTTGAGTGTATGTGTGCTTGGGATATATATATATATATCTCAGAGTATATGTGCATGTCCAGCTGTGCACATCTGTGTGCATGTGTTGGTTAGTTTTCTCCACCTCTACACACCCAGCACTTTCCCAGACCAAGTTAATTGGTTTATTTATGAGGCGAGCGGCAAGAGGAGGCAAATGAAGACTTAGTACTGTTACTTATCCTGACAGAGCAGGATAGTGGAGAGATTAACTATGGGCCCAAGATACAGCTCATGTGGATTGATGACTACTGAGCAACTGGGAGACAGTTTCAGCAACTCTAAATACTAACAAAGTCCCATGAAAAGCTTGTTACCTCCCATGAGTGACCTCCAGTCAGAATAACACACATCAGTTGTCGCTTCTACCAACAACATGGATATCGAGAAAAGTGGACCGGTCCTGCAGTGAGACTCAATTTGGGGGTTTAAATTTAAAATGTGGCAGTGTGAAATCGGTTTTCTGCTTAATATTCTGAAACTCACAAACATAATCTGCTTAAATGCCAACATTTCTCAAAGACCTGATTAGTCGATTAAAGAGTAGGTTGTGGGTCGGAGTTTCTGCTAGCGCTCTCAGTTCATCCAGTTCCTCTCTAATGGGAAAAGGTAATATCTGAATAAATGCTTTTCTGACGACTCCTACTCTGGTGGAACCCCGGGGAAACCATCCATGGGCCAATATTGTTTTCTATAAACAGGCTATATTACCCTTGGGTTACATCAACAGTTCATCACAGTACCTCAAGGGTTTCATTTCATAGTTTTTTGTTTTATGTAGATGATACACATTTGTACCTTTTAATCCTATAACAGTCTATTGATTCTCTGTTTTTAATTTCTGCAATTAAATGGGTCTAGCCTTCAATTACTCAGGTTTGTGTTTTAACTGTCATATCATTAAAAAGGTCCAGTTATGTTCATATGTATAGAAATATGATATAAGAAGGAGAATGTCAGGACAATGATAAAGTCATCCTTTGTAAATTCCCAGTCGGACTGCTCTAATGCTTATTTCAATATCTAAATCACTGATCTGAATAAAAGCAAATTGTATTATTTAAAAGTAAGAGTCCAACCAAAATGCTTTTGGTTATCAATTAAAAAATATACCATTGCTATTATCTTTACTATTTCTGTTTAATCACTTGACATGTGTTCTCACATCCTTTCATGGTTTCATTTCAATCTTAAATGGATCTTAAATTGCTTCTGTTGAGATATGCTCTGCTGGAAATCATTACATTGGCTTTCCTGCACCCCATCAGTCATCCTCTTCATCCCTCACCCACTCTGCCTACTCCAGTTGCAGGATGTTGTTAGCTTGCTGAATCAAGGGAAAAAAATCTGCAAGCAGCAGAACATTTTCCTCCCCAGTTGCTCATCTCTTTCTCCAAATTCTGTTGCAGTTAAATTGTTGTGGAAACCCTCAAATCCAGAATCAAACACATTCATTCTCACTGTACCCACAGTATTGGCCCCAGTGCTGTGGAGTTTAATTTAAACAGAATATATATATCAGACGCCTTCTATGATTGGCATCACCAACTTGTCCACCCTTATTGCTGTTGCCTAGCAACAGAGCTAAAGTTGGACACAACAAGAAAGTTTTAAGCGTACCAAATTGGACGTCTCATTGCTTGTCGACACCATGACTTCTTTGAAAAAGTATTCCTCACCGAAGCTCAATGAATGCTGGGATAGGATGGGCCAGCGAAGAATCCACCCGTTGAAGCCTTCATTTCATGTGGATGAAAGGACACATTTTAAAGAAGTCTTCAAACTAGGACATGATACAATGTGACACAATATGATGCTGTGAAGCAATCGGCCTTCAAATACACCCTCCGAAGGATGTGTCCGCTGGATTTAGACACTTCCTTTGTACAGTATTTTGAAGACTGTATACTCAGTGTATCACACCTATCAGAGTTTTTGTGTGATGGTCAAACAAGATCTAAAACATTGAATGTAAAGCAGCAGGGCCACATCCACCTGCAGGACGTTGCAGGGCAAGTCTGACGCTCTGCTCCCCTCAGACAAAATTCAGCAAATTGTATAATCATGCTCTAATTTTTGGATCAACACTTATATTAGGACTATTGACCTTTTTCAGAATAACACATTATTTCGATTATGGTGTGTACATGAGTTGATAATAGAGTATTGCATTCATATCCCTGCTTACATATTACAGAGCATAGCAGAATTACAACTCTCATTATGTCCAATGTTATTCCACCAGTTTTAAAACCTCAACCTGGAATAATAATTTAATGTGCAATGCTACTTTACACATTTTTTTAATGTTTCTGTCTATTTTGCAAAAGCTCCTTTTTATTTATCACAAAATGCTGTGAAAACTATAAGATGTTACGATACTATATACTACAATTATAATTATCAACAAAATGTGACTGAGATCATAAAACTCCACATCGTATAGTTTGATTATTGGTTGTTTGGGTATGACCTTTTTCGGGGTAGGGTAATCAGAAAATGCAGTTAATATGTCAGTGTCGTATTCAGACTTTTGTCAGAATCATACAGTCAGTGAGGGATTTTGCCATGGTGTCAGTTTGCCATAAAAAGCCCACAGGGTCTCAACATTGGATGAAAATGCAGAAGGACACCTTTGCTGTTTCAGTTAGTAATTGTACTTGGTGGTGAGAAAAAGGTCAGCAGTAATTTTAATATCAAAAACAGCCACACAGTAAAGCTTGGGGGCAGGTACCAACTTCTCCTTGTACATTCAATTAAATTTTTTTGTATACTTTACACTTTACATAACATAATACATAATCTAGCCTTGAGGAGATTATACTACTGCTGCTACAGTGGGTAATAAATAACATCTGCTCCTTCAGTTGAAACTGGGAGTTTGAATGTGACACAAGTAATATAATGCTCCTGGTGAACGAGTGTCTTAATGTTTTAATGCTCCCATAATCTTTGACCATATTGTTTTAGTTGTAAATGTTACTAAAATATATAACAAGGTAGATTTTCGCACCACTGAACTAATTTTAGATGCATTTTATGAGCTCTGTGGCATTTTATGAACTTTCAAGGTGTTTTCCCCTGTAGGCCCAGTGAATTTCCAACCTTGACACGGCCTAATACACGCACTGAATCCAGTATATCAGACAGTTCATTTACTGTCCCCACAACTAGACTTTCTTACTCTAACAAACGGCCAACAGATCAGACTCAACACTAATAAGAGTGCTTGTGGCGTGATTGAAGAGTTCCCTTTTTGAAGCAGACAACGGCAGTGTATTTAAGTTAATGCTGTTGAATAATTACCCACCCTGGTGAACAGACTCGATAGCGGCTGCCACTGTTTGCATTCAAATGATTTGCCGGCCAATTACTCATTATGCAAGGACTTTAAGCACAGACGCTCTGGGTGAAGTCATCAATCAATTTACGTCCTTGCGACACACGGAACTCCAGTTTGCAAAACTAACAGCAGACTGGATACCAGTGGTGTGCAGTGACGTGTACAGATGGGCGAGTATCTGAGATCTCAATGAAGGATTTGGCTGTTTGCTGCAGCGACAAGAAAAATGGAGTAGAATTGAACCTATCTCTCCATGACAGTACAGTAGCAAATCTCTTTTAAATGCTGGGCCTTGTCTCGTCTCGTGATTCTGCGCAGCTTGTCTTTCCTGTGCTGAAAGTCTCCTCTGCATCTTTCTCCACTCAGTTGCTTGACTCGCTTTCACTTGGCACGCTTGACCTTTTCCACATTTCACAGGCATTGTTGTAACTTGTAAGCCTGTCACATTGTTACTGTCACTGTGCTGCTAACGTCAGATGAGAGCTGATGCACAAAACTAAACGCCCTGTCTGCACTAATGTGGATATTTTGTGAAAACAAATTATTTTCCTCCGCGTTTGTGCCTCTCATCCTCACACAAACACTGCATGGCCACCTTTGCTCTGTGTTATGAGCACGCTCCATCAACAATGACGGTTATACATAGGCTTCTCTAAGTCTGATTTCCACTGCTTGGTCTAATTACAAATTTGCAGCTACATGTAGCATTACAGCTTCCCATTACGCCTCACCCAATATTGGCTCGAATGCATGTTATCGCGTTTGTAGTCGTTTTTGTTGTTTCATCTGTAATTTTGTAAAACAAAGGTCATGTGATATGAGTTGAAGATGTGAGATTTTAAGAAAAATATATCCATAGTAGTGTAGATACGGCATAAGAATAAAAATGTCGGTATAAAGACTGATGAATTATATATTTCTTCAGGTATTTTGTAACATTCGCATACTGTTTAGGACGCCAATTACCATGGCAACAGTGGAAGCTCTGAGGCATTCAGGTCGGCCCAACAGTTTAATTTCTCTGTTATTTCTTACTGGTTAGACTGCTTGAAATAACAGAACAGTGATGGTTTCCTAATGCATCCGTGCTTGTCTGTAATAATGTGTACAATATCATAACTGATCTCAGTACAACGAAAACATATATACACATAAATACGCATATTTTTTCCTGCCATTTAGAGCTAGTGACTGTCAAAGTTCCCAGGAATTTCTACAATGCAAAAAACGCGTCTCACCCCTCTGTTTGAAACTCCCTACCCTCAACTAATGACAGACTGATATGCTAGCAATCAGAGACAACAGCATTCTGTGGCCACAAGAGCGCAGTAAATTACGAGGTAAAAGCAAACAAGTGGTGTTCTGAGATGTAAGTTGCGATATCGCCTCCATTTATGTATTACTCTGATTTCGATTTAGTTTGAACTGGTTGCCGCCTTTTTCCTGACGAACCCTCTAAAGCTGCAAGGAAAAGGCCTTTTGTTCACACGCAGCCATTTTGGTGAAGTAGATGCATCAGTATATCTTCCTTTGTTGGCTGATGAGCTTCGAGAACAGCAATTGCTGTCAGTGCACTCTGTATTCATAATAGACCAACTGCATTCAGCCGGCATATGTACACACAGGTACACACACACGCACACACGCACACAAACACACGTTCAAAACCCAGCACTTAAGAATGACACACACTCTTCAACATTCTATGCCAGTGTCACAGGCCTGGTTCAAACCTGTGCTACAAATGACTTTATAGAAAAGGTAGAGTTAGAGAGAGTAGTTATCCTCCCACTCCCTGTTCTAATGGCTTCTGAAGGCTGATACATACAGTAGGAGCTAGGTAATGACATGCAAACTGCACACCGCAGAGGCAAGGTAATGGATAAAATCTATTTCCTTGTTTCACACATGCCAATTTGGAGTTGCTGGAGTGAGCTTGTTTGGCTGGAGCCATCTACAGTAGAACTGACAGTAATGAGCACATCAATAAGAAACCTAAAATCTGCCCCCTCAGCCCTCCTGTCCCACCCTCCTGATGAATCGAAGACTCCGCAGACATTCGCTCCTGGGCCAATTTATATCGTGAGGAGCCCAAAAAGTGTTGCATCCACACGGACACATAATGGCCATAAAATGGATTTGTTTGATAACAGAGAAGGATGTAAAATTCGTCACCTGGCACATCCCAGACATTCACAAGGCAGCGGGGAAAGAGCAGTCAGGACCAAGTATGTAACTGTGTGTGTGTGTGCGTGGGTGTGTGTGTGTGTGTGTGTGTGTGTGTGACTACAGAGATTCAGACATGACACACAGACAGAGAGCCCAGTACACACATGCTGCCGTCGCCATGCAAATAACGAGGGAAGTGACATTTCATTCCTGAATGGGCTGCCAACGGAGCGGCGGTGGCAATAAAGTCACAGCGATAATGAAATCTCAAGCAAGGGCTCAAACTGAGGTTTTGCGGCTGTATATGTGTGTTACTGTGCGCATTCATCCGCTCATGCACTCAGGCCCACTGTGGGCACATCTGAGTGAAATTAATATCTAGCCGGAGAAGCCTCCGGTGGGTTCTGGCTGGGTCGGTGTCGTTCAGGGAGGCATATGCAATCAAACACACTTTAAAAAAGTGACATTTCACCTAAGCTCGCTGCCGCGTGGCCGACTGATACATGCAAGCACATCAGGTGTCACCTGTCAGTGAGCTCGATGGGGAAGCAATATCACCGCTTCAACTGTATTCTGATAAATGGATTAGCTCAGATTAGCTGCTCTCCACCATGGCAGCATGACATGGGTCGACCATGTGGATAGAGCCTCAGGGAGGAGTTCCAGGTGTGCTGCTGGATTGTTTTCATCTGGATGTGTTGCTGATCATTTTTCACTTTCTTTAACACGATTCTTTAGATTCTCTTTTAAATTCTTGTGGATTTCTCTGAGAAAAAGTAATGGATCTTGATGAAAAAAAACTGGCAGATTAAGTGGACTGACATTCACGTGTGTGCAAT